>NC_079504.1:91589703-91952106 GCF_030052815.1 Hevea brasiliensis | reverse complement strand
GCTTTTATGGATCTAATGAACACTATCTTCAGACCATATCTTGACCAATTTGTGGTGGTGTTTATTGATGACATTTTGACATATTCGAGGAATGTAGAGGAGCATGACAGACATCTGTAGATTGTACTACAGACTTTAAGGGAGAAACAGCTACACGCCAAATTGTCAAAATGTGAATTTTGGCTAAAAGAAATCTCCTTTTTGGGGCATGTTATGTCAGCTGAAGGGATCAAGGTAGATTCCAACAAGGTAGAAGCTATCCTTAAGTGGATGCCGCCCAGTAATATCATAGAAATTCACAGTTTTCTGGGTTAAGCTAGATATTATTGTCGATTTGTGAAAGGGTTTTCTATGTTAGCTTCTCCACTGACTAAGTTGCTTCGGAAAGATGTAAAATTTCAGTGAACAGATAAATGCCAGCAGAGTTTTGATGAGTTGAAGAGGTGTTTGACTGAAGCTCTAGTCCTTACTTTACCTACACCAGGTAAAGAATACACAGTTTATAGTGATACTTCTCACAATGGGTTAGGCTGTGTACTGATCCAAGATCAGAATGTTATTGCTTATGCATCACGCCAGCTGAAACCGCATGAGAGGAAATACCTAACACATGATTTGGAGCTAGCAACTATTGTTTTTGCTCTGAAGATCTGGAGACACTATTTGTATGGGGAGAAATGCTACATTTACACAGATCACAAGAGCTTGAAGTACTTAGGCACCCAGAAGGAATTGAATTTGAGGTAGAGGAAATGGTTAGAACTAATTAAAGACTATGATTGCTTAATAAACTATCAGCCAGGGAAAGCAAATGTGGTGGCTGACGCCTTAAGTCATAAGACTATGGCAAGTCTCAGAGTTTCTCCTTTATCCATGGTACATGAATTAAAAGCACAGCATGCTAGTTTAGAGATTGATGATGAGGGCCAGACAGTAGTTGCATGGCATGTATAGCCAGTGTTGATTGATCAGATCAGAATGGCTACTCAGAGTGATGAAAAATATCAGAAGCTACTGAAAAAAGTCCAATAGGGCAAGAAACCTGAATTTTCTATGCGAGATGATGGTTTACTACTACATCAGGGCAGAATGTGTGTTCCTAGTGATGTGGAATTGAGACAGATCATTATGAAGGAAGCACATGAGACTCCTTTTACTATGCACCCTAGTGGAACTAAAATGTACAGAGGGCTGAAAGAGTATTACTGGTGGATGGGTATGAAGAAGGATATAGCTGAATTTGTTTCCAAATGCCTAACTTGTCAGCAAGTAAAGGCAGAACATCAAGTTTCAGCTGGTTTGTTACATCCATTGCCAATACCAGAGTGGAAATAGGAACGGATAACTATGGATTTTTTTATGGGACTTCCGAGGACACAGAATAGTCATGATACAGTATGGGTTATAGTTGACAGACTAACCAAGTCTACTCACTTTTTGCCAGTTCGGATGGACTATAGCCTGGAAAGATTGGCCAGATTGTACATATATGAAATTATAAAATTGCATGGAGTGCCATTATCGATTGTATCTGATAGAGATCCTAGGTTCACTTCTAGATTCTGGGGTAGTCTACAGAGAGCCCTAGGAACTAGATTGAACTTCAGCACAGCATTCCACTCACAGACAGATGGCCAATCTGAAAGGGTAATTCAGATATTGGAGGATATGCTACGGGCTTGTATGATTGAGTTTGAAGATAGTTGGGATACACACTTGCCTTTGATTGAGTTTGCTTATAACAACAGCTACCAATCAAGTGTTGGGATGCTTCCATATGAAGCTTTATATGGCAGGAAGTGCAGAACTCCCCTATGTTGGGATGAAGTAGGTGAAAGAAAGACGATGGGGCCAGAAATTGTTCAACAGACAGAGGAAAAGATCAGATTGATCAGAGATAGACTCAAGGCTGCATCAGACCATCAGAAGTCCTATGTTGAGCTGAAGAGAAGAGACATTGAATATGCAGTGGGTGATAAGGTATTCCTTAAATTTTTTCCTTGGAATAGGATTATGAGATTTGGCAGAAAGGGGAAACTGAGTACTCGTTTCATCGGACCATATGAGGTTTTGGAAAGAGTGGGTCCTTTGGCATATCGGCTAGCATTACCTCCATAGCTAGAAAGGATACATAGTATCTTCCATGTGTCCATGTTAAGGAGGAACAGATTTGACCCATCTCATGTACTATCAGTTGAAGAGATTGAGGTAAATCCAGACCTCTCATATGATGAAGAACCCATAGAAATTCTGGCATATGAGGTGAAACAGCTGCTAAATAAACAGATACACCTGGTTAAAGTGCTATGGAACCATCATTCAGGCCAGGAAGCTACTTGGGAACATAAAGAGGACATGAGGAGACAGCACCCACAGCTGTTCAGAGCCTGATGCCAGATAAAATTTTGAGACGAAATTTATTTTAAAGGGGGGAGAATTGTAACACCCCTAAGTTCGGTAGTGCGTTCTACTGTTCTAGTCACCAGTGTCTATCCGGACAGCTAGAATGCCTAGAACTACATTTAAATATTGATGAGGAGACATAAAATAATGAAATATAAGAAAAAAAAATGCAAGAAAAATAAAGGAAAAGTAATAGCAATGAAATGTAACCAAGTTAAACGAGCCGAGAACCCTAGCGATGGGTGACCGCACCAAGAAGTTGCGGTGTAGACCGTTGACTAGCCCTGGACCGTGGGAAACCCTGAAAAATATTTTTAAGATATAATTAAAGACTTATTGAAGCATAAATATCATTATAAATATCAAAGAAAAATTAATTAATTAGTACAAAGAAAAATGAGAAATCGAGAAAACAATAAAACTCGGTGTTGCTGAAAAATCAGGAATGCTACCCGAACAGGGGCATTGTGGTCATTTAACACCCCGAGTTGTCTTTTGACCTCAATTTCCATTAAAAATAAATGATATTACACTTGGAAAATGTCATGAAAAATTAAAATAGTGGTACAAAATCTAAATAGCAAAAGATAGGAGGAAAATGTGCAAATTATGGAAGTTTAACATAAAAAACTGCTTTTAAATCTATTAGTGCTCCACTAACTCCACTAAAGTGGACCATTAAACATATTGTCGACAGCAGATCACTCATCTTCTTCAACCTCACTCACCTTGCCGAATTGAAAAAAACTCTCAAAACCTCCATAGATGGCCAACCATGCAAGCTTCACTCTCCCATCTTCAAGCCATGATCCTTGCATTTTCCTTTACTAAAGTTGTTCTGCACACCTTGGGTAGCAATAAGGGAGCAAGAAAGACAAGTTTTGGTGGAGTTTTGAAGAAGTCTAAAAGTGGTAAGTGAGTTTTTTCAATTTTTGTTTCATTAAAAGTGTATTCAAGGTTGTGGGTAATTGATTTATGGAAGAATTTTTTAAGTTTGATGAATTAATGGAGATGTACATTTTGGCAGCCATGGAACTTCAATAAGAATAGTTTATTCTTGCATGTAAATAGTGGTTTGAATGATGATTTATAGGTTTGATTGTATTGTACTTGAATTCCATATGTAAGGTATGATTTGGAAGCTTAAAAAGTGAAAGTGGAAATTGATGGGTATGTATAAACTTGTGGTAGCCTTATGAAGAAGATCAAAATGTGTTGTTTCATGGTTTGGTTTATGAAATTATATTGTTGAATTATGTTGTTATGAATGGCAGCATGTATGTGTGTATTAAGGTTTGAATTTGGACATATAAATGAGGTGCATTCATATGTTTAATTGTTATAATTGGACTTGGAAAATTTTGGGTTATAGTGTGCATATTGAGAATGGTTATAAGCTGCCAAAATGACCACAAATGAGTTGTTAAATGTGTTAATGTTATGGTACAAGCTAGAATTGGCATGGAAGAGTGACTTGGTAAGCATAGGATGTGTAATTGGTAAAGGGTGAACAATGTATAACAGGGCAGTGTATGTTTTGGCTTAGAACCTTAAGTGTGTGGCTCCAATTGGTATGAGACCAATTGGAGGTGAAACTAGGCACAAAAAGTGCCAACTTTCATGAAGGATTACAAAAATTCTGCTTAGAAGGTGACTTGAAAAATGACCAAATTCGGATTAGTGCTTTGAAAACCTGAAAATTGACCATTTGGGCATTAGTTAGTGTTTTGGCCATAACTCACTCAAAACAGGTCCAATTGACCTGAAAATTTTTACCATGAATTTTAGACATATATCTACAATTCTTATGAAGACACCAAAGCCCAGAAATGGCCAGAACCAAGCCAAATAGCTTGCACAATTTCAGGTCCAAAAACTGGCCGAACTAAAAGTGACCTAAAAATGACCTAAACCTACCATTTTGGTGCATTCCGTCCAGCATTGGTAGATTGACCATAACTTGGTCTACACAACTCAGAATAACCTGAAATTTTGCCCCACGTGTAATAAGACATAGACCTACAATTTTGTAGTTTGGATCGAAACCCGAAAACTGAGGGAACTAGGTCATCCGGCTAGGTCAAATTAGTATACCGAAATCCAACAAATTACAATAAAATGCAACATACTTAGAAATGAATTTGGTAACATTAAAACCTAATTCACCAAGAGTGCATCGAGGGTCAACATCTTAGGTTGACTAAGGAAATAATAGAATTCAATAAATTAATTATTGAACCTTATTGTTAAAAACAATTTAAATGAGTACTGAAACACTTCAAATTGTGTGTTTCAGTTAGCAAAGACTCAAGGAAGGGGAAAGAAACACTGAGTCAGGGCCAAGAGACAGTTATTAGAGGTTTGTGCATAACAGTTATTTCTTTTGAATTTTCAATTGAAATAAATTATGACTATTTGTATATCATTGTTTTAAATTGTGAAAAATTGTTTAAATGATATTTGATGGATACTTATTGATTAAAAAGCATTGTAAATGGTTTGAAACCACAGCTATCATGTATATTGATTGAATTCCTCGCTAGCTTGTCTAGTGGGATGAATTGAATTCCCTCTCTGGCTGAAGTGTTGAGGTGTGTGCCTTCTGAGGACGAATAGAATGAGTACTCATATTAGTGCTAGCTAGCTATGTTATTCCTCACTAGCCATCGGCTTTTGGGATGAATTGAATTCCTCACTAGCCATCGTCTTTTGGGATGAATTGAACTTTGACAACATGATTAAGCTGTGTGTGTATGATTTATTGATATTGATTGTGATATTGTGAAATGGAGTTTAAATTCTCATTGACATTCACTGTCTTGAATTTAACTATGGTTTTATGTATCCACTATTTATATGACTTATGATTTGTGATTTAAAGTTGAATTTTTTTAATATTGTGCATCACTGAGACATTGGCTCAGTGATAGCTTTCCATTGCTATCATAGATAGACAGATTGACAGGGCAGCAGACTAGGCTGCTAGTGCTACACTGAGAGATCATCGGATATATTGAGTATACCATATTTTGCATTTTGTATTGTAATGTATGTTCAGTGTATGTATATAGTGTTATTGGTTTTGAGCATTTGTAAACTAAAATTGTACATTGAAGTTATAAAATAAATTGTAAATTATTTTGGCTTGTAAAATTTGTGATATATTTCTTTTATCTCAGCTTTTGAAAACACTGGAAAATTATTATGGATTTGAGTTGGCAAATGTTGAGAAACATATTGTGTTGATTGAATATTGGAGTTTGGGGATTGAACAAAATATAGGAAGTGTTTTTTTTTACAGGTTTTTGAAGAACTGTTTTATTCAAAATACAGATGGCACTTTGCCAAAATTTTTACAGAAATTATTAATTCTTCAAATGTATTATCTGGTTTCACTTCAATTAAAAAAATTTTTAACACCCGTAAATAGTGTAACACCCTCCCGGTAATCATTCCGTACATTCTACTGTTCCGGTGACCGGTGTCGGTCCGGACAGCTAGAACATCTGGAAAAATAATTAAACTTAAGTGAAGGACCATAATTAACTCAAATATTAATAAGAAAAATTTAGTAAAAATTTTAGAAATAAAATACAACCAAGTCAAACGAGCCGGTGCCCTAGCGATGGGTAACCAGAGGGAAGTTGCGGTTCTCGCAACGAGGAGCCCTAGACCCGGGGGAAAAATTATAAAATAATTTTTGGGACTCCAGAGAAGGGTTATTGAGGTTCTCATGGCATTAGAATGCCAAGAAAATACCTAGAAAAATTTTTCAATCGGTACAGACAATTTTGACCCGTTCAGCCAAATGGAGGGCATTTTGGTCATTTCGCCTTCAGAGGTGATTTTTGGCCGACTTGTCCAGTTGAGTAAATAATTAATATCACATAAAATATGAAGAAACGTTACTAAAAATGAAATTGGAAATGAGTAGTGAAAGAAAAGAAAAGAAAATGCAAAATAATGCAAATAATGACATAGTATGATGTCATTTAAAACTCACTAACCAATCACCATTAAGCCCTCATTTGACTAACTAATAAAGAGACAAATTGAAGACTAAATTCATCAAAAAACCAGCAGCTATCCTTCTCTCCTCAAGTGCAGCCGAAATCCATCTTCCTCCCTCCATTGATTTTTTTTTTCAATCAAGCTCAATTTCTCCTTTGTTTCCACCATTAAACCCTAAACCCCTTCATTAAAACTTAACCGCACCTCTTGGGGAAGTGTTTGGTAGCCTAGAAAGTGAAGGAAAGTGAAGTTTTGAGTGGGGAAAAATCTGCCCTAATCAAGGTTAGTGCATTAGACACTTAAAACTTATTTTCATGAATTGTAACTTGTATTGAGTGAGAATTGCAACTAAAATGAACAAGAATTATGTGTATACATACTATGAATTTTTGGCAGCCCTTGTGAAGGAATTATTTTGATTGTTTTGATGGACTTAAAGTGGGCTATAGATCAAGTTTAAACCATGTGTGCATGTGATTGTTCAAGGAGCTAGTATTTAAGGTGTTGTGAAAACCTATAATGGAACTAGGGTTTTGAAGAGTGAAAAATTGACTTGGTTTAGGAAATTGTTAGAGCACATTTTAATGGTCAATTAGTGACCATTTTAGGTATGTTGACCATAAAATGGACTGAAAAATAGGATTGCAAAGAGAAGGAGTAAGCTGCCCTAGGACAGCAGCAGAGGGACTGAAAATTCAGTCCACTTACACAGCCATAACTTTGGCTGTGTTAGTCCAATTGGTGTTTGGCCAATTGGAAATGAAACAAGGCTTATAATGGCACATTTTTGCTGAAGAAACCATGCCCAAAAGACCAAAGCAAGAGGACCAAAACTTGGCCCCAATCCGGACACCCTGCAACTGCCTCTGCAGAATTGACCAAATGAATAGTAACTGTTCATTTGGCCATAACTCACTGTAGATTTGGTCAATTGACCTGAAATTTTTACAGAAACAATTTAAGACATAGAAAAACAACTTTCATGAAGGAACTTACCCCAAATTATGGCCAGAACTTAACCCAAATGGCAGTGGCAGTCACTGTTCATGTTACTATAGATATGGTAATTTCTGCAGAATGCACATCCGGCCAGCTGTGGTTTTTGGACCATATCTGGAGATACAAAACTCCAAATGGAGTGATTCAAAAAAGGAAATTCAACTAGACAAAATAAGGAACAACTTTCATGTTTTACATTTCTTCAAATTCCCACAGCAACAGTGTCCAATGGAACAGTGAAGTTGACTCACAAAAACTGAAAATTCTGCTTGTGTTGGTTTAAACTTTGAAATGGTATAAATGCTTAATGCCAACAAGTTTGGAATGCCAAATGTGGTATGTTGGGAGTGCCAAAGTCAATGTACATATTTTTATTCTAAAAGTCAACATTTTTGTTGACCAATAAGATGAATAGTGACACTAAAAATTTGAAATTCACAAATTGAAGAATTTAAAAGTTTCAAATGCCCTAGTATACCTAACATGATTGGTTTGGATAGTTTGGCATGCCAATAGGGTTCAGTTAGCAGTACTGCACATGGCAATTTGCCATTCTGTGATTTCATGGCTTTTAGCCATTCTGACTTTGTATTGAGCTTTGGCCTTGTGCCTGATATATTTACAGCTTGTTAGCTGTTCTGTTGCACACCGGGAGATGCATATGTGACCGATGGTGTGACGGCCCGAGGTACTTGATACCCAGTGCCAGTTTACCCGTTATCCAGTCTAGTCGTCTAGTGTAGGTTACTTGGGCAACCAAATGAATGAAAGTGAACAAAGTTACTGAATTAATGTATATATAACCATACTAAACAAATGAATCATACACATTCACTATATATTCGTTTTCTTGCTATTTTCTTTCATTATATTGTTGCACCACTAAGCATTATTGCTTAGCGCGTTGCTTTTGCCACGCGTAGGTACTGGAGATCCCGATCGTGAGCCCAGTAGACCGCAGACTGGGTGAGTTCATCCTGCAGTTCTGCACAGTGTCCGTGTCACCTCACTACCTGCAGTGCATTGGTAGGGCACTAGGTGTCATTTTGTCATTTTGTAATTAAATTTTTATTTTCTCATATGTATTTAGGATTTATGTAATGTATTTTGAGGTTCATGTAAATAATAAAGATTTATGGTTATGTATGGAAGTAATTTGAGTATTTAATTGTTTTTTATATATGAGAACCCTGAGAAAGGGATGTTTGAGAAATGAAAAGGTTATTGAGACCTGAAATTGAAAAAATTGTTGAGATCTTGATATTGAGTTTTGTGATGATATTGGAGTTGGGAATAAATGAATTTGTTTATTGGAAGTGTTTTTAACAGGTTCCGAAGAACTGTTTTCTCCATTTTTAGCCGGTACTTCGCCGGATTTTCTATAAAATTTTCGGAACCTCAAATAAATAAAAATTTTGCTAAATGGCTTAAATAAAGTATATTTAATAAATTATATGCAAAAGCATGATATAAATTAATTAAGGTATATTAGAGTGTGCCGGTACACCGTGTGGCATTACTTACTCGGGTATACTGTACACGGGTAAGGGGTGTCACATTTAGTGGTATCAGAGCACGGTTTAGGCGTTTCTGGGCCTAGATTGAGTCCATACCATGCATTGCATTTGTAATAGTCGAGGTGACACTAATGCATCTCTGTTTATCTTTCTTATTTTGAATAAGATATGGACCCTTCATCTCAGAGAGCCGTTGAGGAGGAAGTGGAGAGTCATGCTCCACCTGCAGCAGCTGAGACTGAGGGAATGAGAGAATCTGCTCCGCCAGCTCAAGCAGAGCCTGCTCAGCCTCCACAGGCCATGTTCCAACAAATGGCCGACTTCTTTAGACAGATGGCTGGGGTAATGCCAGCACCACCACCACCACCAGCTCCACAGCAGAAATCACACCTGGAAAGACTAAGAAAGTTTGGGGCAGTGGATTTCTATGGCAAGAGAGAAGATGACTCTGTTGCAGCTGAGAATTGGTTGAACAGAACAGGCAGAGTCCTAAAACAACTCCACTGCACTCCAGAGCAAAACCTGGAAGCTGCCATATCTTTGCTGCAAGATGATGCTTATGAGTGGTGGGACACTGTGTCCAGTGAAGTGCAGATAGAAGCTGTAACTTGGGACTTCTTTCTTTCAGAATTTAAAAAGAAATATGTGGGTACTGTATATCTGAAAGAGAGAAGAAGAGAGTTTATTAACCTGAGGCAGAGACAGCTGTCAGTGGCCGAATATGAGAAGGAGTTTGTTCGATTAAGCCGTTATGGAAGGGAGATAGTCCCTAATGAAGCTGAAAGGTGCAAGAGATTTGAAGAGGGACTAAATGACAACATCAAGATCCAGCTCACTACCTTGGGAATCACAGAATTTAGCAAGCTAGTGGAAGCTGCAATAAGAGTTGAAAAAGTGAGAATCAGTGAGCAGACCAGAAGGGAGAGACAGCAGAAGAGGGGACCCGGTCAGTCTAGCTCAGCCCCTGCATTTGGAAAGAAGTTCAAGGGTCCACCTGCACAGAGTTCAGCTCAGCCACATGGTCAGGGTCAGTCTCAGGGGCCCAGGCCACAGTTCACCCCTAGGAGAGGTCAGTCCACACCATCAGTGGGCAGCTCTCCAGGGATGGGGTTCAGGGGACCAGCCCCAGCATCTTCTGCATGTCCACACTGTCAAAAATGGCATAAGGGGGAGTGTTGGAGAGTGACTGGTGCCTGCTTGAGGTGTGGGTCAACAGAGCATCAGCTGAGGAACTGTCCACGCAGAACTACTACAGCTGCTCCAACACAAGCAGAAAGACCTGCTCCTGCACCACAGAGAGGTAGAAAATCTGGTAAGTCTGACGCAGTGGGACCATCACAGAGGCCTGCATCTGAGCCAGCAGAGAGGCCAGATAACAGACCACCTGCCAGAAATTATGCCCTGAGAGCTCAGGAGGAGCAAGATGCCCTGACGTCATCAGGTGTACGTTCTCCCTCTACAATACTCCTGTGCATGCATTGGTGGATCCAGGATCCACTCATTCCTACATTTGCATCAACTTACCCGTAGAAAGGGGGATACTAATAGGGGAGAGTGACCAAGACATTCTGGTCACTAATCCATTGGGTCACAGTGTAGTGGTGAACAAGGTATACAAGGGTTGCCCGTTAAGGATTCAGGGGTATAAATTCTTGGCAGACCTGATTGAGTTGCCCTTCCACGAGTTTGACGTGATTTTGGGAATGGACTGGTTGTCACGTCATCAGGCAATAGTTGATTGCAAATTGAAGAGAATTTCTCTAAAAACTTTAGGGTAATGAGATCACGGTTGTGGGGAAAGGATGATTTCTTGTCCAATGTCATCTCAGCCACAGTTGCAAGAAGAATGATGAGAAAAGGCTGTGAAGCCTACCTAGCACATGTGGTGGATACTAGGCAGGCTAAGCCAAAACCTGAGTGACATACCCACAGTGAGAGACTTCCCAGAGGTATTTCCTGAAGAGTTGCCTGGTTTGCCACCAGAAAGGGAAGTTGAATTTGCTATTGAGACACTCCGGCACAAAGACCCATTTCCATTGCTCCTTATAGGATGGCACCCATCGAATTGAGGAGTTGAAAACTCAATTGCAAGAGTTCTTTGGATAAGGGGTTCATACACCCAAAGGTGTCACTATGGGGAGCTCGGTCTGTTTGTGAAAAAGAAGGATGGGACTTTGAGGCTTTGCATTGATTACCGGCAGTTGAATAAAGTGACTGTGAAGAATAAATATCCGTTGCCTAGAATTGATGATCTGTTTGATCAGTTGAAGGGAACAGGAGTATTTTCTAAGATTGATCTCAGATCAGGGTATCATCAGCTGAGGGTGAAGGATGTAGATGTGCCCAAGATCGCATTCAGGACCCGTATGGGCATTATGAGTTTCGTGATGCCCTTTGGCCTAACAAATGCACCAGTGCATTTATGGACCTTATGAACCGTATCTTCCATCCATACCTAGATCGGTTCGTAGTGGTCTTTATTGATGATATTCGGTGTATTCCAAGACCGAGGAAGAACATGATGAGCATTTGAGGATTGTTACGCAAACCACGAAGGAAAAGAAGTCGTATGCTAAGTTGTCCAAGTGTGACTTTTGGTTGAATGAAATTGCATTCCTTGGACACATAGTGTCAGCTGATGGGATTAGGGTGGATCCCAAGAAAATAGAAGCAGTGATGGAATGGAAGCCTCCCAGGAATACAAGCGAGGTCGAAGCTTCTTGGGGCTAGTGGGTATTACGTAAGATTTGTAAAGGGATTTTCCTTAATATTGCTCCAATGACCAAGTTGTTACACAAGAATGTCGATTTATTTGGAATGACAAGTGTCGGACTAGTTTTGAGAAGTTGAAGGCTATGTTGACAGAGGCACGGTGTTAACACGGCCGATGTCGAGAAAGGACTTCGTGGTCTCTGGTGATGCCTCACATAATGGGCTAGGGTGTGTATTGATGCAAGAGGGGAAGGTGGTCGCTTATGCTTCCAGGCAGCTAAGGCCACATGAACAAAATTACCCTACCCATGATTTAGAGCTTGCAGCAATTATCTTCGCATTGAAGATATGGAGGCATTACTTGTATGGTGAAAAGTGCTACATTTACACAAACCACAAAAGCCTAAAATACTTGCCAACCCAGAAGGAGCTCAACCTTAGACAGAGGCGATGGATTGAGTTCCTGAAGGATTATGATTGTGTAATTGACTACCATCCTGGGAAGGCAAATGTAGTTGCTGATGCTTTGAGCAGAAAGTCTATCACAGCTTTGAGATCATTGAATGCCCGTCTATCTTTGGTTCGAGATGGAGCTATTTTGGCTGAGTTGCAAGTGAGGCCAAACCTGCTACAACAGATTTTAGATGGGCAAAAGGCAGATGAGAAGCTAATGGCTATTATGAGCAAAATCTCAGAGAAAAAAGCAACTGATTATGAGGTGAAAGTAGATGGGTGTCTGTATTACAAAGGAAGACTGTGTATACCAGATGATGGGGAATTGAAGGCCAGTATTCTAAAAGAGGCACACACCAGTGTATATGCTATGCACCCAGGAAGTACAAAGATGTATCATGATCTGAAGCTTCAGTATTGGTGGCCTGGTATGAAGAAAGACATAGCTGACTATGTGACTAAATGCTTGACATGTCAGCAAGTCAAGGCAGAACATCAAGTTCAATCGGGTTTGCTCTGACCTATACGCATACCTGAATGGAAATGGGATTGGGTCACCATGGATTTTGTAAGTGGTCTACCTCTCACCCGGAAGAAACATGATGCAGCATGGGTAATAGTGGATAGATTGACCAAGTCAGCACACTTTACGCGATTAGGGTGACTACTCCGGAGAAGTTAGCAGAATTGTATATCAGTGAGATAGTTAGACTTCATGGAATTCCACTTTCCATCATATCTGATCGAGACCCAAGGTTTACATCAAGATTCTGGAAGAAGTTGCATGAATCCTTGGGTACACAACTCCACTTCAGCACAGCTTTCCATCCTCAGACGGATGGGCAATCAGAAAGAGTAATCCAGGTAAACAATTGAACCAATTGAATTAATACAACTATTGAACTGAAATGATAACAATAACATGAAATATATGTCAGGTCCTTGAGGATATGCTGAGGATTTGTGTCATTGAGTTTGAGGGAAGTTGGGATAGATTCCTCCCACTGGCAGAATTTGCATACAACAATAGCTATCAAGCTAGCATCCAAATGGCCTCGTATGAAGCATTGTATGGGAGAAAATGTAGAACTCCAGTGTGCTGGACTGAATTGGCGAACAAATCGGGTGGGGCGGACACGGTGAAACAGGCTGAGGAGAAGGTAAAATCAATCAAAGCCAACTTAAAGGTTGCCTCAGACAGACAGAAATCTTATGCCGACTTGAAGAGAAAAGAAATAGAATATGGGGTTGGCGACAAAGTGTTCCTCAAGGTGTCACCATGGAAGAAAGTATTGAGGTTTGGAAGGAAAGGTAAGTTAAGCCCTAGGTTCATTGGCCCATATGAAGTCATTGAACGTGTGGGTCCAGTGGCCTATACGCTAGCTTTACCACCAGAGCTAGACAAGATCCACAATGTGTTCCACGTGTCCATGCTCAGAAGATACCGCTCAGATCCTTCACATGTCATCTCCAAGGAAGAAATTGAAATACAGTCGGATTTAACATATGAAGAAGAACCTCTATGGATCCTGGCTTGGGAAGTAAAAGAATTGAGGAACAAGCAGATTCCACTGGTGAAAGTGCTTTGGAGGCACCACAACACCAAGGAGGCAACTTGGGAAAGTGAAAAAACGATGAGGCAACAGTTCCCTCAACTGTTTGCATCAGGTAAATTTCGAGGACGAAATTTAAATTAGAGGGGAAGAGTTGTAACACCCTCCCGGTAATCATTCCGTACATTCTACTGTTCCGGTGACCGGTGTCGATCCGGACAGCTAGAACGTCCGAAAAAATAATTAAACTTAAGTGAAGGACCATAATTAACTCAAATATTAATAAGAAAAATTTAGTAAAAATTTTGGAAATAAAATACAACCAAGTCAAACGAGCCGGTGCCCTAGCAATGGGTAACCAGAGGGAAGTTGCGGTTCTCGCAACGAGGAGCCCTAGACCCGGGGAAAAAATTATAAAATAATTTTTGGGACTCCAGAGAAGGGTTATTAAGGTTCCCATGGCATTAGAATGCTAAGAAAATACCTAGAAAAAATTTTCAATCGGTACAGACAATTTTGACCTGTTCAGCCAAACGGAGGGCATTTTGGTCATTTCGCCTTCAGAGGTGATTTTTGGCCGACTTGTCCAGTTGAGTAAATAATTAATATCACATAAAATATGAAGAAACATTACTAAAAATGAAATTGGAAATGAGTAGTGAAAGAAAAGAAAAGAAAATGCAAAATAATGCAAATAATGACATAGTATGATGTCATTTAAAACTCACTAACCAATCACCATTAAGCCCTCATTTGACTAACTAATAAAGAGACAAATTAAAGACTAAATTCATCAAAAAACCAGCAGCTATCCTTCTCTCCTCAAGTGCAGCCAAAATCCATCTTCCTCCCTCCATTGATTTTTTTTTTCAATCAAGCTCAATTTCTCCTTTGTTTCCACCATTAAACCCTAAACCCCTTCATTAAAACTTAACCACACCTCTTGGGGAAGTGTTTGGAAGCCTAGAAAGTGAAGGAAAGTGAAGTTTTGAGTGGGGAAAAATCTGCCCTAATCAAGGTTAGTGCATTAGACACTTAAAACTTCTTATTTTCATGAATTGTAACTTGTATTTAGTGAGAATTGCAACTGAAATGAACAAGAATTATGTGTATACATACTATGAATTTTTGGCAGCCTTTGTGAAGGAATTATTTTGATTGTTTTGATGGACTTAAAGTGGGCTATAGATCAAGTTTAAACCATGTGTGCATGTGATTGTTCAAGGAGCTAGTATTTAAGGTGTTGTGAAAACCTATAATGGAACTAGGGTTTTGAAGAGTGAAAAATTGACTTGGTTTAGGAAATTGTTAGAGCACATTTTAATGGTCAATTAGTGACCATTTTAGGTATGTTGACCATAAAATGGACTGAAAAATAGGATTGCAAAGAGAAGGAGTAAGCTACCCTAGGATAGCAGCAGAGGGACTGAAAATTCAGTCCACTTACACAGCCATAACTTTGGCTGTGTTACTCCAATTGGTGTTTGGCCAATTGGACATGAAACTAGTCTTATAATGGCACATTTTTGCTGAAGAAACCATGCCGAAAAGACCAAAGCAAGAGGACCAAAACTTGGCCCCAATCCGGACACCCTACAACTGCCTCAGCAGAATTGACCAAATGAACAGTAACTGTTCATTTGGCCATAACTCACTGTAGATTTGGTCAATTGACCTGAAAGTTTTACAGCAACAAGTTAAGACATAGGAAAACAACTTTCATGAAGGAACCTACCCCAAATTATGGCCAGAACCTAACCCAAATGGCAGTGGCAGTCACTGTTCATGTTACTGTAGATATGGTAATTTCTGCAGAATGCACATCCGGCCAGCTGTGGTTTTTGGACCATATCTAGAGATACAAAACTCCAAATGGAGTGATTCAAAAAAGGAAATTCAACTAGACAAAATAAGGAACAACTTTCATGCTTTACATTTCTTCAAATTCCCACAGAAACAGTGTCCAATGGAACAGTGAAGTTGACTCACAAAAACTGAAAATTCTGCTTGTGTTGGTTTAAACTTTGAAATGGTATAAATGCTTAATGCCAACAAGTTTGGAATGCCAAATGTGGCATGTTGGGAGTGCCAAAGTCAATGTACATATTTTTATTCTAAAAGTCAACATTTTTGTTGACCAATAAGATGAATAGTGACACTAAAAATTTGAAATTCACAAATTGAAGAATTTAAAAGTTTCAAATGCCGTAGTATACCTAACATGATTGGTTTCGATAGTTTGGCATGCCAATAGGGTTCAGTTAGCATTACTGCACATGGCAATTTGCCATTCTGTGATTTCATGGCTTTTAGCCATTCTGACTTTGTATTGAGCTTTGGCCTTGTGCCTGATATATTCTGACTTGTTAGCTGCATTACATTTGCCGGAGATGCATATGTGACCGATGGTGTGGCGGCCGAGGTACTTGATACCCGGTGCGGTTACCGTTATCGATCCGATCTTCTAGTGTAGGTTACTTGGGCAACCAAATGAATGAAAGTGAACAAAGTTACTGAATTAATGTATATATAACCATACTAAACAAATGAATCATACACATTCACTATATATTCGTTTTCTTGCTATTTTCTTTCATTATATTGTTGCACCACTAAGCATTATTGCTTAGCGCGTTGCTTTTGCCACGCGCGTGGTGCTGGAGATCCCGATCGTGAGCCCGATGAGACCGCAGGTAGGTGAGTTCATCCTGCAGTTCTGCACAGTGTCCGTGTCACCTCACTACCTGCAGTCCATTGGTAGGGCACTAGGTGTCATTTTGTCATTTTGTAATTAAATTTTTATTTTCTCATATGTATTTGGGATTTATGTAATGTATTTTGAGGTTCATATAAATAATAATGATTTATGATTATGTATGGAAGTAATTTGAGTATTTAATTGTTGTTTATATATGAGAACCCGGAGAAAGGGATGTTTGAGAAATGAAAAGGTTGTTGAGACCTGAAATTGAAAAAATTGTTGAGATCTTGATATTGAGTTTTGTGATGATATTGGAGTTGGGAATAAATGAATTTGTTTATTGGAAGTGTTTTTAACAGGTTCCGAAGAACTGTTTTCTCCATTTTTAGCCGGTACTCCGCCGGATTTTCTATAAAATTTTCGGAACCTCAAATAAATAAAAATTTTGCTAAATGGCTTAAATAAAGTATATTTAATAAATTATATGCAAAAGCATGATATAAATTAATTAAGGTATATTAGAGTGTGCCGACACACCGTGTGGCATTACTTACTCGGGTATACTGTACACGGGTAAGGGGTGTCACAAATAGTGCTCACCACTGTAAAAAGAAGTAAGAATGTCACACCTTGCCCCTCTGTAAGGCATAACATGATCCCGTAGAATACCTAATGAACTACCGAACTTCACCTACCGATAATTCATTAAGTACACTACAAGGGATTTTAAAACTATTTTCTCACATTTTGGAAGTGGTGAGCATTTTGGTAGGAATTAAAATCATTTATTCAAAGCTTATAAACTAGTAAAAATTTTTGTCCATTTTTATTTTTTCGCAAATTTTATAAAAATTTCGGCAGAGTGCCGTCTGTATTTTGAGAAAACAGTTCTTCAAATACCTAAGAAAAACACTTCCAATAATTTTCCACAACTCTCAACCTCCAATTAATCTGAAATCAACACAGTTCAAATCATTCCACAATTCTACCAAAAATTTATCAACTTAAAATATTTGATAATTCCATCCACAGTGCATATAATATGAAATTCACAAATACAAATCTTAATTTATAGAAGGAAATCCAAAAATAATATTATTACAATTTATTATACAACTGCTCAACTTTACATTGATACATAAAACATTACAATATTTACATCAAAATTAACTACAAGGGCATAAAATAATACCCGTACAAAAAGATTAGTGTGGTCCTCAATTCAATGGCAGCTCACTCTGCTGCTTTCTCCTTGCTCTTATCTGTGACAGCAAAATAAGCAATCGCTGAGTATAAAAATACACAGTGGTGCATAATAAAAATTTTAAATACAATACATAAATCATTCATTAACAAAACACAATTTAAATATTTCTCAATCACATTTCACAAATTATCAAAACTCATAATAACACAATTTAGACAAATAATTCAATAAACACAGTGTTACTAAGTCATACACAACTTAAGCCACTACACAAAATTTCCGATCAATGCCGTGTTGTACACCACGACAAAGCAATCTACAACCCCACTAATCGAAATCAATGAGGGAGGTGGCTAGCTAGCTAATGAGTACTCATCCGATCTACAACCTCAACTGGTAAACCAAAGAGGGAGGAAAAATAATCGATCTCACCCCATAAATGGAGGAATAATAAGTCACTGTCATGCTAAGTGTGAACACAAAATCAATTCAAAACAATTTAATCAAATAATTTGTGAGAAATCTGATCAATTTTCAAAGTCATATTTGCGATCATAAAATGGCAACACAATACATAATTAGTCACAGAAGTCAAATTTTCAAGAATAAAATATTTAAACAAGAATTATTGTGCACAGACCTGACATGAATCGCCTCTAGGCCTTGACTCAGTCTCTCAAACCTTCGAAGTCTTTTTCAGCTGAAACACATAGTTTCACAGTGTTTCAGTACCATAACTTAGCATAAATCCAAAAATAAATTTAACTTCACTTTTACCTAGCTCTAATGTGCTAAACTCGACGTTTTATAATTTTTGTGTTTTGGGGTTACTATTCACTACACTATTCAAGTCAATTTGTTGACTTTCTAAGGCTTAATAGGTATGGGAACTCCAACTTCACCCACATACCACATTTTGGTCACCAAACTTGTTGGTTTTGATCATTTTCTCAAAACTTAAGTCCTTTAGGCAAAATTGCAAATTTTCAGTTTTGGTGCCTTAGGTTGCACTATTCCATTGGTCATGCTACTGTTGGAATTTGGCAAAACTTTCTTCATAGAAAATGTTTCCTATCATCTTAAGTTTATTCTCCTTTTTGAATCACTCCAATTGGAGTTTTGTAGCTCAAGTTATAGCCATTTGAACTATGGCTGCCGGATTAGACTCAACCTTAGTCTTTGGCAGTAGTCTTTGGCAGTTTGGGTCACCAAATTGGGGTGGCCAAATGACTTGGTTAATGGCATAATTTGGATTTGTATTCTTCATGAAAGTTTTAGGTCTATATCTCATCTAACCACTGGTAAAATTTCAGGTCATTTAGACCTTCCTACCTCAAGTTATGACCAAATGAACAAACGCTGTTCATTTGGTCAATTTATATAGGGCAGACTGTGATTTTTCAAGTTTGGTCAATTTGTTTACTAGGTTTTGGTCACTTTTTGGGCATGCTTCTTGAATGAAAATTGTGTCATTTAGTGTCTATTTTCAATCCCAATTGGACTTGTAAAATTTCATTTTTGGTACCTCAAAGGTAACTTGGTCATGCTGCCAGCAGCATGACCACACTCAATCCGAATTTGGCCTTAACTCCAACCATTCCAACACACTTCATTTGGTCACAAATGGCCATTTCTCACTTCACATTAGGTCAAAGACATCATTTACCACTTCCTCACATTTTTTTGTCTCTAAACCCTCAGTCCAAACCGTAACCGCACTAAATTGTTGCATTTAGCTAATTTCAAAGCTTTTAACTATAATCATTCAACTAATGGAGGTCCATAAACTCGTTCAAATCCATCAAACCATGTAACATCCCCACTGTACGTGTTCTGTACGTTCAATTGCTCTAGTAGTCAAATAACAGTCCAGGCAAGTCAGTATATCTGGAACTACACTTCGGTGATGGTGAACAGACATATAATGATGAAATAAATAAAAAGAAAATACAAGAAAAATCAAACAAAAATGAAAGAGAGAAAACAAAGCTAAGTTAAATGAGTCGGCACCGCAGTGATGGGTGACCACACCGGGAAGGTCGTTGCTGACCCCGGGACCGCAGGGAACCCTCGGAATTTAATTTTGAGACATAGATAAAGGTTTATTGAAATGTAATTGACACTAGAAATTTCAAAGAAAAATTAATAAATTAGTACAAAGAAAATTGAAAAATAGAGAAACAGACAAAAATCGATGTTACCGAAAAATTGGGAATGTAACCCGAAGTGGGGTGTTTTGGTCAATTGACACCTAGAGTTGGCTTTTGACCTAAATGTCCATTAAAAATAAATGATATTACACTTTATAAATGTCATGAAAAATTAAATGGTGACACATTATGTAAATAGTGAAATAATTGAGCTAAAGGTGCAAATAATGAAAGTTTAACTAATTAAACAATTAGTTTAGAGTTAGTGCTCCACTAACTCAATCCTTGGGACATTATCTAAGACATTAGTGGGCAGAAAACACTTCTTTTTCACCAAAACACAAACCAGCCGAAACAAAACCTCCATGGAAGTCCACCATGGCCAAACTTCCTCCATCAACATGCACCATTGATCAAGCCCTCATTTCCACTTGCTTCCTTCATTAAAGCTTGCCTATTCACCTTGGGGAAGATATTGGCAACAAGAAAAACCAGATTTGGTGAAGTTTTGATAAGCATCAAAAGTTGTAAGTGTCCAAAATCCCTCCCTTGCTTTGGTAAAGCTTGTGTTTAGGTTGAGGTGAGTGTTTTGGTGAAGAGAAATGAAAGAAATAGTGAGAAATGAATTTGTCCATTTTTGGCATCCATGAACCCTTGTTGAGCTTGAGTTATTTTTACTTCTAATGAATGAAAATGAAGGTTGATTGATTCAAATGAAAGTTAGAGTAAGTTTGTGCACAAGTATGTACATGTAGTGTTTAGATTAAAGGTGTGAAATGGAACCTTGAAGCCTTGAGCAAACTGCCATGTTTGGCAGCCCCTAATAGCACGAATTTGTGTGTGAATATATGGTTATTAATGATATATGTTAATGCCAATTTGTGGGCAGCAAGTGTAAGTGATGTTGAAGTATATGTGTAATATTAACATTGAAGTATGTTGAATTTTGGTGGAAGTGAATGTTGAACTTAATGATGGATTGTGTGCATTGAGCACTTGAACATTCTGCCCAGAATTGTTGCTGAAATTGTGTACAATATATGTATAGAAGTTTTGTTGATTGAATATTGTAGTAATGAGGAGGAGGAGGAACATTAAATTGGAAGTGTATGAGCTTTGTGCAGGTTGTGTATTGAAGGCAGCACCTAACTAAGGCCATAAGTGCCAAACTATGAACCCAATTGGTATGAGGCCAGTATGGGGCGAAACTAGACACCAAATAGGCCAACTTTCATGTAGAAAGGTTGCCAAAATTCTGCCTAGAAACTGACCTTAAAAAGTGACCAAATCCAGATTAGTGCATTTGAGGCCTGAAAACTAACCATTTGAGCAGCAGTTAGTGTTTAGGCCATAACTCACTCAAAACAGGTCCAATTGGCCTGAAATTTTGACCATGAATAGTTAAGACCTATATCTACGAGTCTTATGAAGACACCAAAGCAAATAAATGACCAAAACCAAGTCAAATGGCTTGCACAAATTCGGGCACAAAAACTGCCGAACCAAAAGTGACCTAAAATTTGACCAAATTGTGCACTAAAAGTGCAATCTGTCCAGCTTTAGCAAATTGACCATATCTTGGTCTACACAACTCGGAATGACCTGAAATTTCGCCCCGCGTGCAATAAGACATAGAGCTACAATTTTGCTTGTTTGACCAGAAGCTAAAAACTAAGGGAAAAAGGACTTTAAGCTAGACCAATTTAGCACACAAAAATTGAGAATTTGACATTTTGCATACAATGATGCTTGAAGCATTTTGGCAATGAATGCCAACTTGTAAAAATGGTAAATTGCACTATATTGGCAGCATATTGAGATATAAATTGTGACATATTGATGCTAGAAACAACTTATCCATATTACCTAAAAAGGCCAACATATGCATTGACTTGTGAATTATATAATAGTTAGTAAACTCCAAAATTTGAAGAATTAAACAATTAATTAATAATGTGCCCTAGTTTGCCTAGTTGACTAGTATGGATAGGTTGGCATGCCAATAGGATTCTGACAGCTGTTCTATAAATGGCTTTATGCCATACTGTGTTTTTACGGCCTATTATGCCGCACTGTGACATTAATAGCCTACGGCTATACATATTGTGTATTTATTTTTGGCTTATCGCCAGATTGACTATATGGCTTTTTAGCCACGCTATTTGCACACCGGGAGACACTTTGTGACCGATGGTGTGACGGCCCGAGGTACTAGGTACCCAATACTAGTATATCCGTTTATCGATCACAGTCGATATAGGCTACAGGCGATAATTCAAGTACTATTAAATTCAAATACCTAAATCCAATCTCATCGACATACAAAGACCACCAAAAATTTGTAAACACTTTATTTACTTTATTTTAGTGTATATTTCTTTACATTTGGCACCACTAATCAAAATTGCTTAGCGCGTTGCTTTTGTAACGCATAGGTATTGGAGACACAGCTGGGGAGCCCAGCAGACCTACTACCGGGTTAGACATCGGATCTGCACAGGAGTCCAGAGTCATCTGCACTGCATTGCATACATGGTAGGACTTAGGATATCTTTTATTTTGTACTTTTGTTGTATATTTGAAATTTGGCCTTGTATTTTGTGATATTATGAAAGCTTTAAAGTTTGTAATATTTTGTACATATTAAATAACATAGAGATTTTTTGTATATATTTAAATTATTATGGACTGTATTATGGAACTGTTTAATGACTGTAAAAGTCTATTGACTTTACTGAGAAATAGAGACTGTGAAATAGTTGAGATTTTGATATCATAATATTAAACTATTTTCAACAGGTTGGAAGGACAGTTTGTCCTCATTATAGACGGCACCTTGCCAAATTTTTATTACCAATCTTGAAACACTGATTTTAACAAAGTATGACAATAGTATCAACATGATATGAATATTATGTAAATGACTTCTTAAAATCAAATTGAGTTCAAGAAATGAGATAATCACAGACTAGGTGTTCCGGCACGCCGTGTAGCATGCCTTGCTCGGTTATACTGTAGACGGGTGAGGGGTGTTACAAACCATACAAATATACTCCCATACACCTGCTGGCCGAAATTTAGTTTGGTCCTCCACACATGTTTTTATTTCATTTCAAGTTTATTTCTAAGTAACTCAAGCTATAAACACAACTACTAAATCTCAAACTTTCAAATTGGTGTGCTTACCTCACTTGAATTTGAATTCTCTAATTTCTCTCTTCTTTTCTTCTTTCTTTGATGATCAATCTCCTTTTCAAGTGACTAGAACAAGTTTTTATGAAGTAATCATGGGAGAAGTTGAGGTTTAGTAAGGATTTCAAAGCTTGAGTGCAAGCTTTAATGGAGGAAAATTCATGGAGATGAGAGGGAGAGTGAGGGCGGCAAGGGAGAAAGGAAGAAGACCAATATTTTTTTTTCTTTTCTTTTCTTTTTATATATTTTTGTCTTATGGAAGTCCAAAATATCTAAATAATTAAATATATTAATTATATTCTTTATGGCATCATGCATGATGTCATGCATGATGTCATCTCCCTGCACCTTTTTCATTTTCTCTTCTTTTTTTTCTACTAGTTCTTTAATTTAATTCCCAACTCCGAAATTTTCTTTTCTCCAATTTTATTTGACAGTTAGATTAAGAGTCAGCTCTCGGGGTCAATTGACCAAATTGCCCCTCGTCGGTTCAATCCGGTTTATAAATAATTCAATATTTCTTCCGGCTCCCTAACCTAATTATTTGACTGGCTTAACAGTTTTTTTTTTTTCGTGATTTTCTCTTTTCCGCTGTGTTCATAATGGTCCTAAGGACTGCGGCGTCACATTTTACTGTTCAAAATTTGAGTTTAAAATGACTTCGCAGTCCTTCCCGATAAGGTCACCCATCACTGTAACTCTCGGCTCTTTTAACTTCTTATGTTCTGTTTTTCTTATTTATACTTAACTAATTGATAATTACTAATTATTTGTGTTTATAGCTTATCTAGTTATCTTTAGTGTGGTTCTAATCCCCTTAATTGTCCGGTCTGACTCTAGTTACCGGAATAGTAAAATATACCAGGCTATATAAATGGGGGTGTTACAATTCTTCCCCCCTTAAAATAAATTTCGTCTCAAAATTTTACCTGGTATCAATCTCTGAATAGCTGTGAGTGCTGTCTCCTTATGTCCTCCTCTCGTTCCCAAGTAGCCTCCTGGCCTAAATGATGGTTCCACAGCACTTTTACCAATGGTATTTGCTTGTTCCATAGCTGCTTCACCTCATAAGCCATAATCTCTATGGGTTCTTCCTCATATGTGAGGTCTGGATTCACTTGAATTTCTTCCACTGGTAATACATGAGATGGGTCTGATCGATACCTCCTCAACATAGACACATGAAAGACATTATGTATCTTCTCCAACTCTGGAGGTAGTGCCAACCAATATGCCAAAGGACCCACTCTTTCCAGAACCTCATAAGGCCTAATGAAATAAGGACTCAGTTTCCCCTTTCTGTCGAATCTCATAATTCTCTTCCAAATGAGAAACCTTAAGGAATACTTTCTCACCCACTACATACTCAATATCCCTTCTCTTCAGATCAATGTAGGACTTCTGACGGTCTGATGCAGTCTTAAGTCGATCTCTGATCACTCTAATTTTCTCTTCAGTTTGCTGAACAATTTCGGGTCCAATCATCTTTCTTTCACCCAGGTCATCCCAACACAATGGTGTTCTACATTTTCTGCCATACAAAGCTTCATATGGAGGCATCCCAATGCTTGATTGGTAGCTGTTGTTGTAAGCAAACTCAATCAAAGGCAAGTGTGTATCCTAACTGCCCTCAAACTCAATCACACAAGCTCGTAGCATATCCTCCAAGATCTGAATTACCCTCTCAGATTGGCCATCTGTCTGTGGGTGGAATGTAGTACTAAAGTTCAATCTAGTTCCTAGGACTCTTTGAAGACTACCCCATAATCTAGAAGTGAACCTAGGATCTCTGTCTGATACAATGGATACTGGCACTCCATGAAGTCTCACAATCTCATCGATGTACAACCTGGCCAATCTGTCTAAATTGTAGTCCATTCGGACTGGCAGAAAATGAGCAGACTTAGTCAGTCTGTCAATAATGACCCATATTGCATTATGACTCTTCTGTGTCTTTGGAAGTCCCATCACAAAATCCATCGTTATTCTTTCCCATTTCCATTCTAGCACTGGTAGTGGATGTAACAACCCAGTGGTTACTTGATGCTCTGCCTTTACTTGCTGACAAGTTAGGCATTTGGAAACAAACTCTGCCACATCTCTTTTCATACCCGTCCACCAGTAATGCTCCTTTAGCCCTCTATACATTTTTGTGCCACCAGGGTGCATGGCAAAAGGAGACTCATGTGCTTTTTTCAAAATGATCTGCCTCAAATCAACATCATTAGGAACACACATTCTAGCCTGGTGTAGCAATAGACCATCCTCTCTTATTGAGAATTCTGGTTTCTTGCCCTACTGGACTTCTTCCAACAGTCTCTGATACTTCTGATCATTCTGAGCAGCCATTCTAATCTAATCAATCAATACTGGCTGTACATGCCATGCAACTGCTATCTACCCCTCATCATTAATCTCTAAACTGGCATGTAATGATCTCAACTCATGTACCACAGACAAAGGAGTAACCCGTAGACTTGCCATAGTCTTGTGACTTAAGGCATCAGCCACAACATTAGCTTTCCCTGGCTGATAGTCTATGTAACAACCCTTACCTGTCTATAGAATAGCCGAGCAAGGAGTGCTACACAGCGTGCCGGAGCACCTAGTCTATGACTATCACATTTTCTAAACTCAATTTGATTTTAAGAAGTGTTTATGTGTTATTTATAGCATACTGGTTCTATCTTCACACTTTAATAAAGTCAGTGTTTTAAGACTGGTAATAAAAATTTGGTAAGGTGCTATCTGTATTTCGGACAAACTGTCCTTCCAAACCTGTTGAAAACAGTTTAATATGACAATATCAAAATTTCAAATATTTCACAGTCTTTATTTCTCAATAAAGACTATAGATTTTTACAGTCATTAAATAGTTCCATAATACAGTCCACAATAATTTAAATATATACAGAACATCTCCATGTTATTTAATATGTACAAGATATTACAAACTTTAGAGCTTTCATAATATTACAAAATACAAAACCAAATTTCAAAAATATAACAAAAGTACAAAATACAGGTTATCCTAAGTCCTACCATGTATGCAATGCAGTGTAGATGACTCTAGACTCCTTTGCAGATCTGATGTCTCACCTGGTCGTAGGCCTGCTGGGCTCCCCAGCTGTGTCTCCAATACCTATGCATTACAAAAGCAACGCGCTAAGCAATTTTGCTTAGTGGTGCCAAATATAGAGAAATATACACTAAAATAAAGTAAATAAAATATTTACAAATTTTTGGCGGTACTGTATGTCAATAGACTGGATTTAGCTATTTGAATTTAATTGTACTTGAATTACTGCCTGTGTAGCCTATATACTGACCAGACTGGATGAACGGATATACTAGCACTGGGTACCTAGTACCTCGGGCCGTCACACCATCGGTCACAAAGTGTCTCCCGGTGTGCAAACAGTGTAGCTAATAAGCCATATAGTCAATCTGGAGATAAGCTAAGAATAAATACACAATATGTATAGCCGTAGGCTATTAAAGTCACAGTGCGGCACAATAAGCCATAAAAACACAGTATGGCATGAAGCCATTTACAGAACTGCTGTCAGAATCCTATTGGCATGCCAACCTATCCATACTAGTCAACTAGGCAAACCAGGGCATATTATAAATTAATTGTTCAATTCTTCAATTTTTTGGAGTTTACTAACTATTATATAATTGACAGGTCAATGCATATGTTGACCTTTTTAGGTAATATGGACAAGTTTTTTCTAGCATCAATATGTCACAATTTATATCTCAATATGCTGCCAATATAGTGCAATTTACCATTTTTACAAGTTGGCATTCATTGCCAAAATGCTTCAAGCATCACTGTATGCAAAATGTCAAATTCTCAATTATTGTGTGCTAGATTGGTCTAGCTTGAAGTCCTATTTCCCTTGGTTTTTAGCTTCTGGTCAAAGAAGCAAAATTGTAGCTCTATGTCTTATTGCACGTGGGGCAAAATTTCAGGTCATTCCAAGTTGTGTAGACCAAGATATGGTCAATTTCCTAAAGCTGGACAAATTGCACTTTTAGTGCACAATTTGGTCAATTTTTAGGTCACTATTGGTTCGGCAGTTTTTGCGCCCGAACTTGTGCAAGCCATTTGACTTGGTTCTGGTCATTTCTGGGCTTTAGTGTCTTCATAAGACTTGTAGATATAGGTATTAACTATTCATGGTCAAAATTTTAGGTCAATTGAACCTGTTTTGAGTGAGGTATGACCTAAACACTAACTACTGCCCAACTAGTCAGTTTTCAGGCCTTAAATGCACTAATCCGGATTTGGTTACTTTTTAAGGTCAGTTTCTAGGCAGAATTTTGGCAACATTTCTATATGAAAGTTGGCCTATTTGGTGTCTAGTTTCACCCCATAGTGGCCTCATACCAATTGGGTTCACAGTTTGGCACTTATGGCCTAAATTAGGTGCTGCCTTCAATACACAATCTGCACAAAGCTCATACACTTCCAATTTAATGTTCCTCCTCCTTCTCATTACTACAATATTCAATCTGTTAGTAGTATGCCCTAGAGCATATCATTTAGTATGTATCTTGTACATAATTTTATTAATAAAAGGCATTTCCACTTTTCCGTTTACATAATATATTTATGTGTAATAGAAAAGGTCCATTGATATTTTGTTAGAAATATTATTCTTAAGTTGTTAAGAATATGAGTGACAATATTTCTAGCACAAAGTATCATAAATAGGTTCACAATCGAGGATACTTCATAATAAGGACATGACTTATCCAGAAAGATTGTATTCATGTTTGTTCCCAAGTTATTTATATGAGATATAAATAAGATGGAATGGTGAGTCTCATGCCATATAACAAACATGATAGGCACTTATAAATGATAAGTAGGCCGAACCAGTGACGCTTATGACAAGCACATGGAGTTTACTCTTGTCAATGTTTTGTCATAAATCATATCAGTGCATATAATCTTTAGACCTGAGATAGCACAGTTATCTTGTATATAGGTAGTTTGAGTTTGATACTGCTTTCATACTTGTTCTATGTATGGGTATATGGGCATGTGTTGGCTCCTACTAGTTATATATGGAGGTAGGTGTTGATCAAGATGGAATCTGTTCCTCTAAGTAAATAGAGATAAAATTCTATGTTCATTTAATTGTTCTTGATGTTTCAAGTTCCTGGCCAGGATAGATAGATTTATTTAGAAAAGAGTTTCTGATGAGAAAAATCTTTTTAATCAAGAACTGGAATTAAAAGAGAACATAATATTCATAGCAAATGGAGTTTGACATAAACCATGACTCCAGCTTGAGTTGGGATTTTGTAACAGAGAGATTCTAGTGCATGGTAACATATGATTATAGGTTCATTTAAGGTAAACCTTATTACTAATTGGGTGGCCATGGCATGCTATGCTAGGTGTTAACCATGGTCTATGAGGTTCATAAAATGATTTAGAGAAATCATTTATGGTAAGAAAGAGTTCTGATGATATTAAGAGTTGATATCATGTCTCATTGCCAATTAGTGATGAGCCTAGTAAGTCACACACATACACAAGTAATCACCTATTTAAATATGATTTAATTAATTAATTAAAGAGTTTAATTGATTAATTAAATAGATTTGGTTTGCAATTAAATTGCAAAGTCCCTAGCATGACTTGAAACCAAATCTAGATTATTGGATGTGTAGTATAAATTAAATTTATATTTAAAGTGTTTAAATATGAATTTAATTGATGAGAAATTAATTAATAGAGATTAATTAATTAATTTATATTTGATATAAATTAATTAGAAGAAGAAAAATAATTATTTTGGGTTAAGAACTCAAAATTAAGACACAGGGGCATTTTGGTCATTTTGCAGTGTGACACGTGGCACCATGAGATGGTGACACATGGGATTACACATAAGCTTGCCAAATGTTTTTTTTTTTTTTAATCATGTAAGATGATTAAAATCAAGATTAAATATAGGTTTGACACTTGGCACAATGTGATTGGGTCACTTAAACCTAGAGCTAATCAAAGGGTGACATGTGGCAAGGGTTTAATGTGTTAACCTAGCTATTTAAGTGTGGTTATGAAAAGAAAACATAACCAGCAGCCTCTCCTCTCAATTGTCACGCCACTTTGAGCCTCTCCAGCTATTTCTCTTCATCTCTCATCAATTCAAAGAGATTAGCCATCAATCTCTTGAATTAAGAACACTAGAAATTGTTTCTAGTGTCCTGTTTACATCTCTAATCTCTTAAAAGGCAGAACTTGAATTTCTAATTAATAGAAAAAACTTTAGAGGCTATTCAAGGGCTTCCATATGTGTTCTTGGTGTGGACAAGCTAGAGGGACAACATTTGGTGTCCTGAAGATGAATCTCAAAGGCGCAGACACGCTGCAGTGCATCAAGAGGTTAGTGTAATCGTTCTTGATTTAATCTAGGGTTCTAAAATTAATCTGATTAATTTTAAAATCTTAAATGGCAAATACAGATCTAAAAACATATTAAAAGAGTTTTAATATGTTGTTT
Organism: Hevea brasiliensis; assembly: GCF_030052815.1. Taxonomy (NCBI): domain Eukaryota; kingdom Viridiplantae; phylum Streptophyta; class Magnoliopsida; order Malpighiales; family Euphorbiaceae; genus Hevea; species Hevea brasiliensis. The sequence continues at coordinate 91,922,681 of NC_079504.1, read as the reverse complement.
ATCATTGAAATCAAATAGATAAAAATAAATATTGCATGATGCATGTGACCCTAGGTGAAAAATTTTGAATTTCAATGGTATAAACTTGTGTTTTCACGCTTCCGTTCCTTCAATTGGTATCAGAGCCACTATATTTGCTATTTAGATTGTTGATTATATAATTTAATTGTGTGTTTGATCATGAGATCAAGAGATTCATTGCTGGTTGGATCATGAGGTGTGGCGGCACACATGGTGAAGCCACCATTTGTGGCGGCACACATGGTGAAGCCACCATTGGTGGCGGCAACATTGGTTCCATGGGTGGTTTAAGGTTTGGCTTTTAATTCTGCAATTGTTGTATGATCTAAGGCCTATTCTTTGACTAATTAAAGTGTTTAATTAGTAGTTTTAATCACACAATTAAATTATGATTCAAATCAGAATTTTTAAAATTGTTTGAATGTGATTCAAATCTGAATTTTAAAAGTTGTTTGAATGTGATTCAAATCTGAATTTTTAAAGTTGTTTGAATCATATTTAAATCTGATTTTTTAAAATTGATTCAATAAAATTCAGATCTGATTTTTTAAAAAATATTTGAATGTGATTCAAATCTGATTTTTTAAAAAATGTTTGAATGTGATTCAAATCTGAATTTTTGAAGTTGTTTGAATGTGATTCAAATCTGAATTTTTAAATTTGTTTGAATGAGATTCAAATCTGAATTTTTAAATTTATTTGAATCATATTCAAATCTGGATTTTTAAGTTGAATATGAGATATTCAATTTAATTTAAGTATGTATGTTTTATTTAATTGTTAAATGGTGATATGCATGATGGATGATCATGGACTATAAAAGACCAATGTGATTGGATTTATTTCTTTTATGTTTCTTTGGGATTGTAAATTAATTAATTAATTTTAATTTATTTTGGGCATGTATTATTAAGTTTGTAATAATTTTTGGGTTGTAATTTCATTTATTTAAGTTCTTGTAAATTCGCCTTGGTATGCCAAGGATTACTATGTAATATTGGATTGCAAGAAGTTCAAGGAGGTCAAGAGCATTGGTGGGACCGGTGGGAGGAATTCAATATCAAGTGTTGATTATGTACTCCTTCAGCAACTCTTGTAAAATGAATGAATGAAATGCACCTAGGAATGCCCCGATTCAATTCTTGGTGGCTCAATTGAATCCCTTAGAAAGTCCATGATCATACCATATTTATCGCTTATCCATGAATGCATGAGATGTATGGGAATGTATGCAATTATATGATATATGCATGCTAAATGGATAATGTGCAAAGTGAGACCTTAATAGTAATTAGGATGGCTATAAAATCTTCCAAACAAATGATTAAGTTGGAAATGCTATAATTAAAGTAATTATAACATAAGCCCTCCATTGGGGCAATTATTTTAAGAAATTTTAAATAGTTGCATGAGATGCAATTAATTTAAGAGATTTTCTTAAGAATAATTGTTAAGCATGAGATGTTGTAAATATGTAAATGGTTTGGTGGCCAATATTGGATGTACCTGAGGACATTAAAATTATTTGCATAATTACTGGCTCAATGGGATCAACTTAACTAATGCAAGATAAGTCAATAATGGATGTACCTGAGATTTTGAGCATTAGGGGCTAGGTAAAGGATTGAACCTCACATGAGATGTGATGGGCAAGGAGTTGCTCACTTATAGTTTATTGTAATTCCAATAATGGATGTACCTGAGGATGATCAATAGAATTATAAGAATTCAATCACCCACTAGAAATCCATCCAACTAGGATTTCCGTTTTCTACTTTGGAAGTGTAGGATTCGCTAAGTTAGTGGCAGGACCAATTTGATTAAAAGACCATAATCATTTTGGTTAAATACATGATACATTTACTAATTAATCTGGTTATTTTCTGCAGTTAATTTTCTGATAAAAATGAGCACAAAACAACCACCACCATAAAATATCCTTGCAAGCATACTTGATCACAATAGGTTGACAGGACCTAATCTGTCTGATTGGCTAAGAAATTTGAAACTTGTCCTGAACCTTGAACATATGGGATATGTTCTAGATTCAAATGTTCCTGGTCCCTTACCTCCATAGGCCACACAAGAGGAACATGAAACTTTGGACAAGTGGAAGGAGCATGATATGAGAGCTAAGTGTTACATGCTTGCTTCCATAGTAATGAGTTACAGAAGCAACATGAGAACATGCAGAGTGCGAGTGAAATCCTCCTTCACCTACAAGAGTTGTATGGTGAGCACAGCAGGAATGCTAGGTATGAGATATGTAGACACTATTAGTATGAGGATGTCCGAGGGATGTAATGTTGGGGATCATGTCCACAAGATGATTGGTGATTGAGCGGTTGGAACATCTTGACTTCAACATGGATTTCCAACTACAAACGGATTTGATCCTTCAGTCCCTTCCTGAGTCTTTTGGGAATTTTGTGACAAATTTCCATATGACTAAACAGGAATGCACCTTAGCTGAATTACTCAACATGCTGATTATTGCCCAAAAGAATATGCCAGGCAATAAAGGAAATGAGGTAGTTTTGGTTGCATCTTCTTCTGCTGAAAAGTCCAACAAGAAGAAGGGCAATAAGAAAAAGAAACCTCAAATTCCTGGTCCTTCCAAGAAAATAGCTAAACAGAAAAGGATGACCAAAGCTGACAAAGGCACAGGAAAGTGTTTCCATTACCAACAGGAAAGTGTTTCCATTGCCAGTAAGAAAGTGTTTCCACTGGCCAGAGTATAGCAATCTAAAAGAATGCAATGCCATGGTGAAAACCAACTGAAGTTCAAAATATATTTGGCACTTAAGGTTATGTCATGTTGCAGAAGATAGGATTGCGAAACTGGAGAAAATGGGGATTCTATCTTCATTGGGCTCTGAGCCTACTCCAACTTGTGAATCTTGCCTTCAGGGCAAAATGACTAGATCACCCTTTGTTGGACAAGGGCTAAGAGCTGAAAATATTTTGGAGCTAATACATAGTGATGTATGTGGTCCATTTAAAGAAATGGCTAGAGGGGGCTTTCATTATTTTATTACCTTTACTGATGATAAATCAAGGTTTGGGTATTTGTATTTGATGAAATACAAACATGAATCTTTTGAAAAGTTCAAAGAATTTAAATCTGAAGTAGAAAATCAAACAGGAAAGAGTATTAAAGCTCTTCGATCAGATCGTGGAGGTGAATATTTGCGTACTGAATTTGATGAATACTTGAGAGAGCATGGCATGCTTTCACCGACTCTCCAAGAACGCCACAACCGAATGGTGTATCCGAAAGGAGAGATCGTACTATTGGATATGGTATGTAGTATGATGAGCTATACCGATATGCCAATCTTCTTTGGGGATTTGCATTAGAATCACTTTGTATATTCGAATAGGATTCCATCAAAATCGCTTTCTTCCACACCTTATGAGATTTGGCCGGGAAGAAAACCAAGTCTTGAGCATGTTATGATTTGGTGTTGTCCTGCTTATATCAAAAAGCTGAAGACTGATAAATTGGAGACCATATCTGAATAATGTCGTTTTGTTGGATATCCAAAAGATAGTTTTTGATATTATTTTTATTTGCCTACTTCACAAAATGTGGTTATAAGTAGAGATGCCACATTTATTGAACAACAGTTTGTTCAAGAAAGAGGCAAAGGAAGGCAAATAGAGTTAGAATTGGAAAATTCTGACCAACCAATGATCGATGGATATAGATCCATCTAGTCAACCAATACCCATTGATGAAACATCTACACTGTTCCTCGTAGAACAACAGGTATCTCAAACACCAGTGAGATATGGTTTTCTTCATGAAGAAGAACAAGAGTTGTCTACTCATGAAGAAGTAGATCATGGAGATGATCCACTTACCTATGAAGAAGCTATATCAGATATAGAATCTTCAAAATGGATTGATGCTATGAAATCCGAGATTGATTCCATGTATAAGAATCAAGTTTGGGATCTTGTTGACCCACCTGAAGGTATTGTACCTATAGGGAACAAATGGGTTTTCAAGAAGAAAATTGGTTCTGATGGAAAGGTAGAGACCTATAAGGCAAGGCTAGTAGCGAAAGGGTTTCGCCAAAGGCAAGGAATCGACTATGAGGAGACTTTCTCGCCTGTTGCCATGCTTAAATCAATTAGGATTTTACTAGCAATAGCTGCATACTATGATTATGAGATTTGGCAGATAGATGTCAAAACGGCTTTTCTCAATGGATACATTGAAGAAAACATTTTCATGGAACAACCTAGGGGTTTTGAATCCCAAGATGGTTCCAAGGTATGCAAGCTAAAGCGATCCATTTATGGGTTGAAACAAGCTTCGAGGAGTTCCGTTTTGATGAAGCCATTAAATCCTTTGGTTTTATAAAAAATGAGGATGAGCCATGTGTATATAAGAAGGTTAGTGACAGTGTTATCACTTTCCTTGTCTTATATGTGGATGACATACTGTTGATGGGTAATGAAACAGGTATGTTGACAACTATAAAGGTATGGTTGTCAAATACATTCTCCATGAAAGTCTTAGAGGAGTCAACCTATATTCTTGGGATTCACATCTATAGAGATAGAGCGAAAAGAATAATTGGCTTATCCCAAAGTCTATACTTGGAAAAGGTGTTAAAGAGGTTTAACATGCTTGATTCCAAGAGAGGATTGTTACCAGCGAGACATGGTATCCACCTTTCTAAAGAGATGTCTCCAAAGACACCTGAAGAAAGAGATAAGATGGCCAGGATTCCATATGCTTCGGCTATTGGAAGTTTAATGTATGCAATGTTGTGTACTAGGCCAGATATCGCATATCCGTTAGTTTGACTAGGTATCAATCCAATCCGTGTTTGGAACATCGATAGTCACAAGAATATCCTTAAGTACTTGAGAAGAACTAAGGATTTATTCTTGATTTATGGAGGTGGAGACTTGCAATTGGATGGTTATCACGATTCGATTTCCAATCGATATCGATGATAGAAAGTCTACCTCTGGATATGTGTTCATTTGTAATGGAGGTGCGATCATTGGAAGAGTTCCAAGCGAGCACGCGACTACGATTCCACTCATCGAGGTTTGAGTATATTGTCGCATCGATGTCGCAAAGGAAGCTTTGGATAAAAAGTTCGTGACATAACTTACGAAGAGTTCCTTCCATTGAGTCGAAGCTTCATTACATCGTGACAACAATGGAGCGATCATCTGAGCTAAGGAACTAAGGTCTCACCCAAAATCCAAACACATAGAAAGGCACTACCACATTATCAGATATATAGTTGGGCAAGGCGATATAGCCATGTAGAAAAATAACATCAGCTGAAAAATCCAGCTGATCCATTCACGAAGCCTATGTCACAAGCTCAGTTAGACTGACATCTTGAGAAGATGGGTCTAAGATATTGTAATGAATGGCTCTAGTGCTAGTGGGATATTGTTAGTAGTATGCCCTAGAGCATATCATTTAGTATGTATCTTGTACATAATTTTATTAATAAAAGGCATTTCCACTTTTCCGTTTACATAATATATTTATGTGTAATAGAAAAGGTCCATTGATATTTTATTAGAAATATTATTCTTAAGTTGTTAAGAATATGAGTGACAATATTTCTAGCACAAAGTATCATAAATAGGTTCACAATCGAGGATACTTCATAATAAGGACATGACTTATCCAGAAAGATTGTATTCATGTTTGTTCCCAAGTTATTTATATGAGATATAAATAAGATGGAATGGTGAGTCTCATGCCATATAACAAACATGATAGGCACTTATAAATGGTAAGTAGGCCGAACCAGTGACGCTTATGACAAGCACATGGAGTTTACTCTTGTCAATGTTTTGTCATAAATCATATCAGTGCATATAATCTTTAGACCTGAGATAGCACAGTTATCTTGTATATAGGTAGTCTGAGTTTGATACTGCTTTCATACTTGTTCTATGTATGGGTATATGGGCATGTGTTGGCTCCTACTAGTTATATATGGAGGTAGGTGTTGATCAAGATGGAATCTGTTCCTCTAAGTAAATAGAGATAAAATTCTATGTTCATTTAATTGTTCTTGATGTTTCAAGTTCCTGGCCAGGACAGATAGATTTATTCAGAAAAGAGTTTCTGATGAGAAAAATCTTTTAATCAAGAACTGGAATTAAAAGAGAACATAATATTCGTAGCAAATGGAGTTTGACATAAACCATGACTCCAGCTTGAGTTGGGATTTTGTAACAGAGAGATTCTAGTGCATGGTAACATATGATTATAGGTTCATTTAAGGTAAACCTTATTACTAATTGGGTGGCCATGACATGCTATGCTAGGTGTTAACCATGGTCTATGAGGTTCATAAAATGATTTAGAGAAATCATTTATGGTAAGAAAGAGTTCTGATGATATTAAGAGTTGATATCATGTCTCATTGCCAATTAGTGATGAGCCTAGTAAGTCACACACATACACAAGTAATCACCTATTTAAATATGATTTAATTAATTAATTAAAGAGTTTAATTGATTAATTAAATAGATTTGGTTTGCAATTAAATTGCAAAGTCCCTAGCATGACTTGAAACCAAATCTAGATTATTGGATGTGTAGTATAAATTAAATTTATATTTAAAGTGTTTAAATATGAATTTAATTGATGAGAAATTAATTAATAGAGATTAATTAATTAATTTATATTTGATATAAATTAATTAGAAGAAGAAAAATAATTATTTTGGGTTAAGAACTCAAAATTAAGACACAGGGGCATTTTGGTCATTTTGCAGTGTGACACGTGGCACCATGAGATGGTGACACATGGGATTACACATAAGCTTGCCAAATGTTTTTTTTTTTTTAATCATGTAAGATGATTAAAATCAAGATTAAATATAGGTTTGACACTTGGCACAATGTGATTGGGTCACTTAAACCTAGAGCTAATCAAAGGGTGATATGTGGCAAGGGTTTAATGTGTTAACCTAGCTATTTAAGTGTGGTTATGAAAAGAAAACATAACCAGCAGCCTCTCCTCTCAATTGTCACGCCACTTTGAGCCTCTCCAGCTATTTCTCTTCATCTCTCATCAATTCAAAGAGATTAGCCATCAATCTCTTGAATTAAGAACACTAGAAATTGTTTCTAGTGTCCTGTTTACATCTCTAATCTCTTAAAAGGCAGAACTTGAATTTCTAATTAATAGAAAAAGCTTTAGAGGCTATTCAAGGGCTGCCATAGGTGTTCTTGGTGTGGACAAGCTAGAGGGACAACATTTGGTGTCCTGAAGATGAATCTCAAAGGCGCAGACACGCTGCAGTGCATCAAGAGGTTAGTGTAATCGTTCTTGATTTAATCTAGGGTTCTAAAATTAATCTGATTAATTTTAAAATCTTAAATGGAAAATACAGATCTAAAAACATATTAAAAGAGTTTTAATATGTTGTTTATCATTGAAATCAAATAGATAAAAATAAATATTGCATGATGCATGTGACCCTAGGTGAAAAATTTTGAATTTCAATGGTATAAACTTGTGTTTTCACGCTTCCGTTCCTTCACAATCAACAACACTTCTGTACGTATATTATACACAATTTCAGCAACAATTCTGGTCAGAATGTTCAAGTGCTCAATGCACACAATCTATCATTAAGTTTAACATTCACTTCCACCAAAATTCAATATACTTCAATGTTAATATTACACATATACTTCAACATATTCATACTTCAACATCACTTACACTTGCTGCCCACAAATTAACATTAACATATATCATTAATAACCATATATTCACACACAAATTCATGCTATTAGGGGCTACCAAACATGGCAGTTTGCTCAAGGCTTCAAGGTTCCATTTCACACCTTAAATCTAAACACTACATGTACATACTTGTGCACAAACTTACTCTAACTTTCATTTGAATCAATCAACCTTCATTTTCATTAATTAGAAGCAAAAATAACTCAAGCTCAACAAGGGTTCATGGCTGCCAAAAATGGACAAATTCATTTCTCACTATTTCTTTCATTTCTCTTCACCAAAACACTCACCTCAACCTAAACACAAGCTTCACCAAAGCAAGGGAGGGATTTTGGACACTTACCACTTTTGAAGCTTGTTAAAACTTCACCAAATCTCTTCCTTTTTGTTCTCTATAATCTGCCCAAGAGGTGTGGACCAAGTTTAATGAAAGAATTTAAGTGGAAACATGGCGTGAAGGTGCTTGCATGAGAGATTAGGAAGCTTTGGCCATGGTGTTTTCATGATGGTCCATTTCGGCTGGAGAAGATGATGCAGAAAACGGAAGTGTTTAGTGGATATACACATGTCCTTTAGGTGTTTAAATACCCCTTAGTGCTTTACTCACTTTTAATTAAGTAATTTTATATGTTAAGATTTTAATTATTCACTTTATACCCCATTTCTTGCACTATTAATATAATGTACCACAATTTTAATTTTTACGACATTTATAAAGTGTAATATCATTTATTTTTAATGGACATTGAGGTCAAAAGGCAACTCTAGGTGTCAAATGACCAAAATACCCGACTTCGGGTTATATTTCTGATTTTTCGGTAATACCGATTTTTGTTTGTTTCTCGATTTTTCGTTTTTCTTTATACTAATTTATTAATTTTTCTTTGATGTTTCTAGTGTCAATTACATTTCAATAAATCTTTATTTATGCCTCAAAATTATATTCAGAGGGTTTCATGGTCACGGCTCAGAATGCCTTCCTTCGGCGATCACCCATCGTTGTGGTGCCGGCTCGTTTAACTTAGCATCATTTTCTCTCTTTTATTTTTATTTGATTTTTCTTGTATCTTCTTTTTATTTATTTTATCATTATATATCTGTTCACTATCACTGAAGTGTAGTTCCAGACATATTGACTTGCCTGGACTGTTATTTGACTACTGGAGCAATAGAACGTACAAAATAAGTACAGTGGGGATGTTACAACTCTTCCCCTCTAAATAAAAATTTCGTCCTTGAAATTTACCTAATATGAAGAACATTGGGAACTGTTGCCTTATTGTCTCCTCGCTCTCCCAGGTTGCCTCCTCCGTGTTGTGGTGTCTCCATAGGATTTTCACTAGTGGAATTGTCTTGTTTCTGAGCTCTTTTACCTCTCGTGCCAAGATTTTAATTGGTTCTTCTTCATATGTCAGGTCAGGTTGTACCACAATTTCTTCTGCTGAGATGACATGTGAAGGATCTGATCTGTATCTTCTGAGCATCGAGACATGGAACACATTATGTATCTTGTCCAGCTCAGGTGGTAAGGCTAATCTGTAGGCTACTGGTCCCACACGTTCAATAACTTCATATGGGCCAATAAACCTAAGGCTTAACTTTCCCTTTTTCCCGAATCTCAACACTTTCTTCCACGGTGATACTTTGAGAAATACCTTCTCGCCAACTTCATACTCAATGTCTTTTCTCCTCAAGTCAGCATAAGATTTCTATCGGTCTGAGACAACTTTCAAATTGGCCTTTATCTGTTTCACCTTTTCCTCTGTCTGTTTATCAGGTCTGGCCCCACTAGCTTATCTTCACCCAATTTAGTCCAACATACAGGTGTTCTGCATTTTCTCCCATACAGTGCTTCATAGGGTGCCATTTGTATGCTAGCTTGATAGCTATTATTATATGCAAATTCTGCCAGTGGAAGGTATCTGTCCCAACTTCCCTCAAACTCAATAACACAACTTCTCAGCATATCCTCGAGGACCTATCACATATATTCGGTTATTATTATCATTATCAGTTTAATTATTGTTTACAATAACTCAATGAGTTTCAAAATTTACCTGCATTATTCTTTTTGACTGTCCATCCGTCTGAGGATGAAAAGCCGTACTAAAATGGAGTTGTGTGCCCAAGGATTCTTGTAATTTCTTCCAAAATCTAGATGTAAACCTCAGGTCTCTATCAGATATAATGGAAAGTGGAATTCCATGTAGTCTAACTATCTCACTGATGTATAATTCTGCTAGCTTTTCCAGTGAGTAGTCAGTTCTGATTGGCAGAAAATGTGCTGATTTGGTCAACCTATCCACAATCACCCATATTGCATCATGCTTCTTCTGAGTGAGAGGTAGACCACTGACAAAGTCCATAGTGACTCGGTCCCACTTCCATTCAGGTATGTTTATGGGTCAGAACAAACTGATGGAACTTGATGTTCTGCTTTGACTTGCTGACATGTCAAGCATCTAGTTACATAGTCAACTATGTCCTTCTTCATACCTGGCCACCAGTATCGGAGTTTCAGGTCATGGTACATTTTTGTGCTTCCTGGGTGCATAGCATACACACTGTTATGTGCTTCTTTCAGAATACTGGTTTTCAATTCTTTATCATCTGGAACACACATTCTTTCTTTATAGTACATGCACCCATTTTCTTTCACTTCATATTCAGTTTCCTTCCCCTCAGTGATTTTGCCCATAACAGCCATTAATTTCTCATCTGTCTTCTGCCCATCTTGTATTTGTTGTAACAGATTCGGCTTCACTAGCAACTCAGCCAAAAGAACTCCTTCATGAGTTAAGGACATTTGGGCATTCAAAGATCTTAATGCTACAATAGATTTTCTGCTTAAAGCATCAGCAACTACATTTGCCTTCCCAAGGTGGGAGTCAATCACACAATCATAATCTTTCAGGAATTCAATCCATCGCCTCTGTTTCAAACTAAGTTCCTTCCAGGTTGGCAGATACTTCAGACTCTTATGGTCTGTGTATATGTAGCATTTTTCTCCATACAAGTAATGCCTCCATATCTTCAATGCGAAGATAATTGCTGCTAACTCTAAATCATGAGTAGGGTAATTCTTTTCATGTGGCCTTAACTACCTGGAAGCATATGCGACCACTTTCCCTTCTTTTATGAGTACACACCCTAACCCATTATGTGAGGCATCACTGTAGACTACAAAGTCTTTTCCAGACATTGGCTGTGTTAACACTGGTGCCTTTGTCAACATAGCCTTCAGCCACTTAAAATTGGCTTGAAACTTGTCATTCCAGTCAAATTTCGTATTCTTGTGTAGTAATTTGGTCATTGGAACTGTAGCTGAGATAAGAAATCTGTCCTTTCACCCACTACTATTATTTCTTCGTTCTCAGCATTTTTCAGAGAGATTCTCTTCAATTTACAATCTACTATTGCCTGATGATGGGATAACCAGTCCATTCCCAAAATCCCATCAAACTCATGGAAAGGCAATTCGATTAAGTCTGTTGAGAACTATTTCCCTTGAATCTTCAATGGACAGCCCTTATACACCTTGTTTACTACCACACTGTGGCCTAGCGGATTTGTGACCAGGATGTCTTGGTCACTTTCCTCTACTGGTATTCCCTTTTCTACGGGCAGCTTGATACAAATATATGAATGAGTAGATCCAGGATCCACTAATGCATGCACAGAAGTATTATAAAGGAGGAACGTACCTTTGATAACATCTGGAGCATCCTATTCCTCCTGTGCCCTTATAGCATAGGCTTTGGCTGGTTTCGCATACGCTCTCTCCGCACTCGACACGAGTTTCGTGGAAGTACCGGCTACCTCTGCCTTACCCGGCCTTCTACCCTTTGGAGCTGGAGGGGCAGGCCTATCAGTTGATACCGGAGTGGATGTAGCAGTTCTGCGTGGACAATCTTGGACTAGGTGGTCAGTAGATCCACACCGTAAACAAGCACCTATCATCCTCCAACATTCCCCCTTATGCCATTTTTGACAATGTGGGCAAGCAAGAGATACTATTGGGGCTGGTCCCCTGTATCCTGTTCCTGGAGAGCTAGCCATTGAAGGGGTGGACTGGCCTCTCCTTGGTGCAAACTGAGATTTGGGCCTCTGTGACTGACCCTGACTTGGTGCTTTACTAAAACTCTGAGTAGGCAAACCTTTGAATTTCTTACTAGGGGCAAAAGATGTACCGGTCTAACCCTGACCTCTTTTCTGCTGTCTATCCCTTCTGTTCTGCTCATTCATTCTAACTTTTTCAACCTTCAGTGCAGCTTCCACTAACTTGGAAAACTCTATAATCCCCAAGGCTATAATCATTACTTTAATGTTATCATTGAGTCCTTCCTCAAATCTCTTGCATCTCTCTGCCTCATTAGGGACTATTTCCCGCCCATAGCGGCTCAATATGACAAATTCTCTTTCATATTCATCCACTGTCAGGTGTCTCTGGCGTAGGGTAATAAACTCCCTTCTCTTCTCTTCCAGGTATACACTGCCCATATATTTCTTTCTGAACTCAGTGAGAAAGAAATCCTAAGTTATCTTTTCTGGTGGTACTTCACTAGTTACTGTATCCCACCACTGGTATGCATCATCTTGCAGTAGTGATATAGCAGCTTCCAAATTCTGCTCTGGAGTACAATGAAGTTGTTTCAAGACTCTTCCAGTTCTGTCCAACCAGTTTTCAGCTGTGACAGAATCATCTTCCCTTTTGCCCAAAAAGTCCACTGCTCCAAACTTCCTGAGTCTCTCCATATGAGATTTTTGATGTGGAGGTGGTGGTGGTGGCATAACTCCAGCCATTTGTCTAAAGAACTCAGCCATTTGCTGAAATGTGGCTGATGCATTTGGTACTGGTGGAGCAGGTTCCCTCCTGTCTCCTGGTTCAGTCATAGATGGAGCATGACTTTCCACTTCCTCATTGACCGCTCTCTGCGATGTGGAGTCCATATTCTGATCAAAATAACAAAACAAATCAAAAGATCTGCATTAGAGTCATCTTAACACTTACAATACAATGCATGATGTGCAATCTATCTAGGTCCAGAAACACCTAAACCGTGCTCTAATACCACTAAATGTAACACCCCTTACCTGTCTATAGAATAGCCGAGCAAGGCGTGCTACACGGCGTGCCGGAGCACCTAGTCTATGACTATCACATTTTCTAAACTCAATTTGATTTTAAGAAGTGTTTATGTGTTATTTATAGCATACTGGTTCTATCTTCACACTTTAGTAAAGTCAGTGTTTTAAGACTGGTAATAAAAATTTGGCAAGGTGCCATCTGTATTTCGGACAAACTGTCCTTCCAAACCTGTTGAAAACAGTTTAATATGACAATATTAAAATTTTAAATATTTAACAGTTTCTATTTCTCAATAAAGTCTATAGATTTTTACAGTCATTAAACAGTTCCATAATACAATCCATAATAATTTAAATATATACAAAACATCTCCATGTTATTTAATATGTACAAGATATTACAAACTTTAGAGCTTTCATAATATTACAAAATACAAGACCAAATTTCAAAAATACAACAAAAGTACAAAATACAGGTTATCCTAAGTCCTACCATCTATGCAATGCAGTGCAGATGACTCTGGACTCCTGTGCAGATCTGATGTCCCACCCAGTCGTAGGCCTGCTAGGTTCCCCAGCTGTGTCTCCAATACCTACGCTTTACAAAAGCAACGCGCTAAGCAATTTTGCTTAGTGGTGCCAAATATAGAGAAATATATACTAAAATAAAGTAAATAAAATATTTACAAATTTTTGGCAGTGCTGTATGTCAGTAGACTGGATTTAGCTATTTGAATTTAATTGTACTTGAATTACTGCCCGTGTAGCCTATAAACTGACCAGACTGGATGAACGGATATACTAGCACTGGGTACCTAGTACCTCGGGCCGTCACACCATCGGTCACAAAGTGTCTCCCGGTGTGCAAACAGTGTGGCTAAGAAGCCATATAGTCAATCTGGCGATAAGCCAAGAATAAATACACAATATGTATAGCCGTAGGCTATTAAAGTCACAGTGCGGTACAATAAGCCATAAAAACACAGTATGGCATGAAGCCATCTACAAAACAGCTGTCAGAATCCTATTGGCATGCCAACCTATCCATATTAGTCAACTAGGCAAACTAGGGCATATTATAAATTAATTGTTTAATTCTTCAATTTTTTGGAGTTTACTAACTATTATATAATTCACAAGTCAATGCATATGTTGACCTTTTTAGGTAATATAGACAAGTTGTTTCTAGCATCAATATGTCACAATTTATATCTCAATATGCTGCCAATATAATGCAATTTACCATTTTTACAAGTTGGCATTCATTGCCAAAATGCTTCAAGCATCACTGTATGCAAAATGTCAAATTCTCAATTTTTGTGTGCTAGATTGGTCTAGCTTAAAGTCCTATTTCCCTTGGTTTTTAGCTTCTAGTCAAAGAAGAAAAATTGTAGCTCTATGTCTTATTGCACGCGGGGCAAAATTTCAAGTCATTCCAAGTTGTTTAGACCAAGATATGGTCAATTTGCTAAAGCTGGACAGATTGCACTTTTAGTGCACAATTTGGTCAATTTTTAGGTCACTTTTGGTTCGGCAGTTTTTGTGCCCGAAATTGTGCAAGCCATTTGACTTGGTTCTGATAATTTCTGGGCTATTATGTCTTCATAAGACTTGTAGATATAGGTATTAACTATTCATGGTCAAAATATCAGGTCAATTGGATCTGTTTTGAGTGAGTTATGGCCTAAACACTAACTGCTGCCCAAATGGTCAGTTTTCAGGCCTTAAATGCACTAATCCGGATTTGGTCACTTTTTAAGGTCAGTTTGTAGGCAGAATTTTGGCAACATTTCTATATGAAAGTTGGCCTATTTGGTGTCTAGTTTCCCCCCATATTGGCCTCATACCAATTGGGCTCACAGTTTGGCACTTATGGCCTAAATTATGTGCTGCCTTCAATACACAACCTGCACAAAGCTCATACACTTCCAATTTAATGTTCCTCCTCCTCCTCATTACTACAATATTCAATCAACAACACTTCTATACATATATTATACACAATTTCAGCAACAATTCTGGGCAGAATGTTCAAGTACTCAATGCACACAATCCATCATTAAGTTCAACATTCACTTCCACCAAAATTCAACATACTTCAATGTTAATATTACACATATACTTCAACATATTCATACTTCAACATCACTTACACATGCTGCCCACAAATTGACATTAACATATATCATTAATAACCATATATTCACACACAAATTCATGCTATTAGGGGCTGCCAAACATGGCAGTTTGCTCAAGGCTTCAAGGTTCCATTTCACACCTTTAATCTAAACACTACATGTACATACTTGTGCACAAACTTACTCTAACTTTCATTTGAATCAATCAACCTTCATTTTCATTCATTAGAAGTAAAAATAACTCAAGCTCAACAAGGGTTCATGGCTGCCAAAAATGGACAAATTCATTTCTCACTATTTCTTTCATTTCTCTTCACCAAAACACTCACCTCAACCTAAACACAAGCTTTACCAAAGCAAGGGAGGGATTTTGGACACTTATCACTTTTTGAGCTTGTTAAAACTTCACCAAATCTCTTCCTTTTTGTTCTCTATAATCTGCCCAAGAGGTGTGGACCAAGTTTAATGAAAGAATTTAAGTGGAAACATGGCGTGAAGGTGCTTGCATGAGAGATTAGGAAGCTTTGGCCATGGTGTTTTCATGGTGGTCCATTTCGGCTGGAGAAGATGATGCAGAAAACTGAAGTGTTTAGTGGACATACACATGTCCTTTAGGTGTTTAAATACCCCTTAGTGCTCCACTCACTTTTAATTAAGTAATTTTATATGTTAAGATTTTAATTATTCACTTTATACCCCATTTCTTGCACTATTAATATAATGTACCACAATTTTAATTTTTAAGACATTTATAAAGTGTAATATCATTTATTTTTAATGGACATTGAGGTTGAAAGGCAACTCTTGGTGTAAAATGACCAAAATACCCCACTTCGAGTTATATTCCCGATTTTTCGGTAATACCAATTTTTGTCTGTTTCTCGATTTTTTATTTTTTTTTGTACTAATTTATTAATTTTTCTTTGATATTTCTAGTGTCAATTACATTTCAATAAATATTTATTTATGTCTCAAAATTATATTCAGAGGGTTCCCATGGTCTGGGTTAAACAACCTTCCGGTCACAGTCACCATCATTTGGTGCAGCTCATTTAACTTAGCATCATTTTCTCTCTTTCATTTTTGTTTGATTTTTTTTTGTATCTTTTTTTTTTCATCATTATATGTCTATTCACTATCACCGAAGTGTAGTTCCAGACATACTGACTTGCCTGGACTGTTATTTGACTACTTGAGCAATAGAACGTACAAAATAAGTACAGTGGGGATGTTACAGTCTATCAGGCAATCATAGTCTTTTATCAACTCTAACCATCTCCTCTGTCTCAAATTCAACTCTTTCTGGGTGCCCAAATACTTCAAACTCTTATGATCTATGTAGATGTAGCACTTCTCCCCATACAAATAATGTCTCCAGATCTTAAGAGCAAACACAATAACTGCAAGCTCCAAGTCATGTGTCGGATAATTCCTCTCATGTGGTTTTATCTAGCGTGATGCATAGGCAATGATATTTCGATCTTGCATCAATACACAGCCTAACCCATTGTGAGAAGCATCATTATAAACTGTATATTCTTTACCCGGTGTAGGTAAAGTCAGGACTGGAGCCTCAGTCAAACATCTCTTCAATTCATCAAAACTCTGTTGGAATTTATCCATCCACTGAAATTTCACATCTTTCCTAAGCAGCTTGGTCAATGGAGATGCCAACATGGAGAATCCCTTCACAAATCGACGGTAGTATCCAGCTAACCCTAGAAAACTACGAATCTCTGTGATATTTCTGGGTGGCTTCCAATTAAGGACAGCTTCAATCTTACTAGTATCTACCTTGATGCCCTCTTCTGATACTACATGGCCCAAGAAAGATATTTCCTTCAGCCAAAATTCACACTTCGACAATTTGGCATATAGCTGTTTCTCCCTCAAAGTTTGTAGCACAATCCACAGATGTCTGTCATGCTCTTGTGCACTCCTCGAGTAAACCAATATATCATCGATAAATACCACAACAAACTGGTCGAGGTATGGTCTAAAGATAGTGTTCATCAGATCCATAAAAGCAGTCGGAGCATTAGTTAACCCGAATGGCATGACCAAGAACTCATAATGGCCATAGTGGGTTCTAAAGGCAGTTTTAGAAATACTCTGCTCTTGTACTTTTAGCTAATAATAACCTGATATCAGGTCAATTTTGGAGAACACAGCTGCACCCCTCAATTGATCAAACAAGTCATCAATGCGGGGCAATGGGTATCTGTTCTTTATTGTCACCTTATTCAACTGCCGATAGTCAATGCATAACCGGAGAGTGCCATTCTTCTTCTTTACAAACAATACTGGCGCTCGCCAAGGTGACACACTAGGGCAGATGAAGCCCTTGTCAAGCAACTCTTGCAACTGTACTTTTAATTCTTTTAGTTCTGCTGGTGCCATTCTGTATGGCGTTATGGAGATTGGGTCCACACCAGGCATAACATCGATTTCAAACTGCACTTCTCTTCTCGGAGGTAATCACGCAATTCATCAGGAAATACATCCGGAAAGTCACATACCGTAGGGATGTCCCTCAATGCTGGACTATCCACTTGGGTGTCTATCACATGTGCCAAGTACGCCTCACACCTTTCCTAATCATTTTTCTGGCCAGTGCAACTGAAATTATGTTTGAAGGCAATAACTACCTCTTCCCATGTATTACTACATCACCATACTGAGGAAGACCAAAAGTGACTATCTTCAGTCTACAGTCAATCATTGCATGATGCCTGGCTAACCAATCCATGCCCAAGATAATTTCATAATCTCTGAAGGGCATTTCAATTAAATCAGACAGAAAAGTGTGTCATTGGATCACCAAAGGACAATCCCTATATAATTTATTTACCCTGACCTCCTGGCCTAATGGACTAGTTATTAGCACATCATAATCCATTGGTACACACTGGATAGCAGTAGAACACATCACACTAGCACTAACATATGAATGTGTGGAGCCAGGATCAAATAACACATGTACATCTTGGTTAAGGATGGAGAAAATACTAGCTACTACGTCTGATGTTTCAGCCTCCTCTCTCTGACGCATGGTATACACTCTAACTAGTGCGCCACTGGATACTGGCTGGTTAATAGTGCTTTGACTTCCAGGAGTGTTACCAGTACCCCTACCTCTGCCTCTACCTCTACCTCTACCAATTGGCTGTGATCCTCTAGGTGCAGAGACTTGAGCTGATCCTTCAGATGTAGCAGAAGGTCCAGACCGGTGCGGACTAGTACAATCCTTAGCGAAATGTCCGCTCCCTCCACAGTTAAAACATGCACCGGTGGCCTTGAAACAAACCCCACCGTGTGTTTTACCACATGTTTCACACTGTCATACCAATAGGGCTCTTCGGGGTGCCTACTGGGTTTGCTGACTAGACCAGGGTAGTCTTTGGCCAGAGAATCTTCCTTTGCCAGATCTGCGAGAGCTAGATCCTCCAGACTGTTTCCTCTTCCTTGAACCACTCTCAGGTGCTTGTCTAGTAGTCTTTTCAGTTTTCTCTTTCTCTTGTGCCCCCTTCTTCACTGCCCCTTCTGATTCTATCCTTTCCAGTTCCAAGGCTTGTGAAATCAACTCAGAAAAATTCTGGTGTCTAAATCCCACAACTTGCATCCTCAGATTCGGCCTTAACCCGGACTCAAACCTCTTACATCTGTCTCTGGGGGTGGAGACTAAACTTCCAGTGTAGTGGCTCAGTCGAGAGAAGTCTCTCTCATATTCTGCTATGGTTCTGTCCCTTTATTTCAAACTCAAGAATTCTTGTAACTTCATATCCACATATGCATCGGGGACCCACTTTTGTCGAAACTCCCTCAAAAAGTCTGACCAAGTAGGGACTGGAGGTTCTACCAGGCTGTGGGGGATGGTCTTCCACCATTCATATGCATCTCCTTGCAGAAGAGATACTGAATATTCAAATTTTAATTCTTCAGTACACTGCAGCTTTCTAAAAACCCATTCCATTCTTTCCAACCACTGTTCTGCCTCTAGTGGATCCACAGTACCCTTAAACTCGGTGGCCCCAAATTTCATATTCCCAAGCTGAGGGCTGTGGTTGTGCTACAGGTGCTTGCATCTGAGCTTGGGGTGACACATTTCCCACCATTTGCTAGAAAAATGCAGCCATTTGCTGTGTAAATTGAGCAGGGAACTGCGGTGCTGGAGTAGCTGACCCACTCACGTTCTGGAGTGCTGGGGCTTCCCCTTAAACCTCAGCCTCAACAAATTGTTCCACGGAATGATCTCCTTCTTCCATTCCATTTTCCCAAAATTTCTACTTCCTGAGATCAAACACAAGGAGGTTGACCTCCGTTAGTGCATATTCATGATATAAATATGTTATATGTATCAATTAAAGACACTTGAGTAGTTGTACTTGTAAAAAAAATATTCACATGCATAGTCAAAATTTATTGTAAAACCATGCTTTGATACCACTAAAACATGTCACACCTTACCCCTCTGTAAGGCATAACATGATCCCGTAGAATACCTAATGAACTGCCGAACTTCACCTACCGATAATTCATTAAGTACACTATATGGGATTTTAAAACTATTTTCTCGCATTTTGGAAGTGGTGAGCATTTTGGTAGGAATTAAAATCATTTATTCAAAGCTTATAAACTAGTAAAAATTTTTGTCCATTTTTATTTTTCTGCAAATTTTATAAAAATTTCGGCAGAGTGCCGTTTGTTTTTTGAGAAAACAGTTCTTCAAATACCTAAGAAAAAAGCTTCCAATAATTTTCCACAACTCCCAACCTCCAATTAATCTCAAATCAACACAGCTCAAATCATTCCACAATTCAACCAAAAATTTATCAACTTAAAATATTTCATAATTCCATCCACAGTGCATAAAATATGAAATTCATAAATACAAATCTTAATTTGCAGAAGGAAATCCAAAAATAATATTATTACAATTTATTATAGAACTGCTCAACTTTACATTGATACATAAAAACATTATAATATTTACATCAAAATTAACTACAAGGGTATAAAATAATACCCGTACAAAAGATCAGTGTGGTCCTCAATTCAATAGCAGCTCACTCTATTGCTTTCTCCTTGCTCTTATTTGCGACAGCAAAATAAGTTATTGCTGAGTATAAAAATACTCAGTAGTGCACAATAAAAATTTTAAATATAATACATAAATCATTCATTAACAAAACACAATTTAAATATTTCTCAATCACATTTCACAAATTATCAAAACTCATAATAACACAATTTTGACAAATAATTCAATAAACACAGTGTTGTCAAGTCATACACAACTTAAGCCATGACATAAAATTTCCAATTAATGCCGTGTTGTACACCACGACAAAGCAATCTACAACCCCACTAATCGAAATTAATGAGGAAGGTGGCTAGCTAGCTAATGAAGTACTCATCCGATCTACAACCTCAACAGGTAAACCAGAGAGGGAGGAAAAATAATCGATCTCACCCCATAAATGGAGGAGGAATAATAAGTTACTGTCATGCTAAGTGTGAACAAAAAATCAATTCAAAACAATTTAATCAAATAATTTGTGAGAAATCTGATCATTTCCAAAGTCATATTTGTGATCATAAAATGGCAACACAATATATAATTAGTCACAGAAGTCAAATTTTCAAGAATAAAATATTTAAACAAGAATTATTGTGCACAGACCTGACGTGAGTCGCCTTTAGGCCTTGACTCCGTCTCTCAGACCTTCCAAGTCTTTTTCAGCTAAAACACACAGTTTCACAGTGTTTTAGCATCATAACTTAGCATAAATCAAAAAATAAATTTAACTTCACTTTTACCTAGCTCTAATGTGCTAAACTCGACGTTTTATAATTCTTGTGTTTTGGGGCTACTATTTACTACACTATTCAAGTCAATTTGTTGACTTTTTAAGGCTTAATAGGTATGGGAACTCCAACTTCACCCACATACCACATTTTGATCACCAAACTTGTTGGTTTTTGTCATTTTCTCAAAATTTAAGTCCTTTAGGCAAAATTGCAAATTTTCAGTTTTGGTGCCTTAGGTTGCACTATTGCACTGGTCATTTTACTTTTGGAATTTGGCAAAAATTTCTTCATAGAAAATGTTTCCTATTGTCTTAAGTTTATTCTCCTTTTTGAATCACTCCAATTGGAGTTTTGTAGCTCAAGTTATAGCCATTTGAACCATGGATGCCGGATTGGACTCAACCCAGAATTCTGGGCAATTTTTGGTGCTGGCAGTTTTGGGTCACCAAATTAGGGTGGCCAAATGACTTGGTTAATGGCATAATTTGGGATTGTGTTCTGCATGAAAGTTTTAGTTCCATATCTCATCTAATCACTGGTAAAATTTCAGGTCATTTAGACATTCCTAGCTCAAGTTATGATCAAATGAACAAACACTGTTCATTTGGTCAGTTTGTACAGGGCAGACAGTGATTTATCAAGTTTGGTCAATTTGTTCACTAGGTTTTGGTCACTTTTTGGGCATGCTACCTCAATGAAAATTGTGTCATTTAGTGTCTATTTTCATTCCCAATTGGTCTCATACCAATTGGACTTGTAAAATTTTATTTTTGGTCCCTCAAATGTAACTTGGTCATGCTGCTAGTAGCATGACCACACTCAATCCGAATTTGGCCGTAACTCCAACCATTCCAACACACTTCATTTGGTCACAAATGACCATTTCTCACTTCACATTAGGTCAAAGACATCATTTACCACTTCCTTACATTTTTTTGTCTCTAAACCCTATGTCCAAACCCTAACCACACTAAATTGTTGCATTTAACTAATTTCAAAGCTTTTAACTATAATCATTCAACTAATGAAGGTCCATAAACTCATTCAAATCCATCAAACCATACAAATAAACTCCCATACACCTGCTGGCCGAAATTCAGTTTGGTCCTCCACACATGTTTTTATTTCATTTCAAGTTTATTTCTAAGTAACTCAAGCTATAAAAACAACTACTAAATCTCAAACTTTCAAATTGGTGTGCTTACCTCACTTGAATTTGAATTCTCTAATTTCTCTCTCCTTTTCAAGTGACTAGAACAAGTTTTTATGAAGCAATCATGGGAGAAGTTGAGATTTAGTAAGGATTTCAAAGCTTGAGTGCAAGCTTTAATGGAGGAAAATTCATGGAGATGAGAGGGAGAGTGAGGGCGGCAAGGGAGAAAGGAAGAAGACCAATAATTTTTTTTTTCTTTTCTTTTCTTTTTATGTATTTTGTCTTATGGAAGACCAAAATATCTAAATAATTAAATATATTAATTATATTCTTTATGGCATCATGCATGATGTCATGCATGATGTCATCTCCCTACACCTTTTTCATTTTCTCTTCTTTTTTTTTTTGTTTTTCTATTAGTTCTTTAATTTAATTACCGACTCTAAAATTTTCTTTTCTCCGATTTTATTTGACAGTTAGATCAGGAGTCAGCTCTCGGGGTTAAATGACCAAATTGCCCCTCGTCGGTTCAACTTGGTTTGCAAATAATTCAATATTTCTTCTGGCTCCCTGACCTAATTATTTGACTGGCTTAACAGTTCTTTTTCATGATATTCTCTTTTCCACTGTGTTCGTAATGGTCCTAAGGATCGTGGCATCACATTTTACGGTTCGAAATTTGAGTTTAAAATGACTTTGCAGTCCTTCCCGAGAAGGTTACCCATCATTGTGACTTTCGGCTCGTTTAACTTCTTATGTTCTGTTTTTCTTATTTATACTTAACTAATTGGCACTTACTAATTATTTGTGTTTATAGCTTATCTAGTTATCTTAAGTGTGGTACTAATCCCCTTAATTGTCCGGTCCGACTCCGGTCACTAGAATAGTGAAATATACCAGGCTATACAAATGGGGGTGTTATAAAGAAAAGGTTTAAAATCTCTTGTAGTGTATTTAATGGGTTATCAGTAGATGAAGTTGGTAATTCATTAGGTATACTACAAGATCATGTTATGCCTTACGGAAGGGTAAGGTGTGACATTACAGGTTTTTGAAGAATTATTTTATTCAAAATACAGATGGCACTCTGCCAAAATTTTTACAGAAATTATTAATTCTTCAAATGTATTATCTAGTTTCACTTAAGTTAAAATTTTTTTAACACCTGTAAATAGTGCTCGCCACTGTAAAAAGAAGTAAGAAAAGGTTTAAAATTCCTTGTAGTGTATTTAATGGGTTATCAGTAGATGAAGTTGGTAATTCATTAGGTATACTACGGGATCATGTTATGCTTTACGGAGGGGTAGGGTGTGATAGCTTCTACCCATTTTGACACATAATCAACTCAAACCAGAATATACTTGTTTCCACGGAAAGAGGGAAATGGGTCTATGAAGTCTATTCCCCATACATTAAATAATTCTATCTCAAGTATACCATGCAGTGGCATTTCATTCCTTTTTAAACTGTTACCTGTTCTTTGGCATTGATCACAAGCTAGCACAAAGGATCTTACATTCTTAAACAAATGTGGCCAGTAAAACCCTGCTTGCAGAATCTTAGCTGTGGTTTTTGAGGTGCCGAAGTGTCCTCCATATAGTGATGAATGGCAGTGATGAATGATACTTTTCATATCTTCCTCTGGTATGCATCTTCTTATCAGCCCATCGTTACATCTCTTATACAATAGAGGTTCCTCCCATATGTAATATCTCACATCATGTAGGAATTTCTTCCGTTGCTGATAAGTCATATTTAGAGGCAGAACCCTGCATACAAGAAAATTAACAAAGTCAGCGTACCATGGAGCCTTAGAGAATGCAAGTAATTGCTCATCCAAAAATGAATCATCAATTGGCAAATCTTCGAAGTCCGCTGTGTACTCTAATTTTAGTCTGGAAAGATGGTTAGCTACTATATTTTTGGATCCTTTTCTGTCCTTGATTTCAAGGTCAAATTCTTGTAGGAGTAGAATCCATTGAATCAGCCTTAGTTTTGCTTCCTTCATGTTCAAAAGGTACCGGATTGTAGCATGATCTGTGAATACAATAACTTTTGACCCAATGAGGTAAGATCTGAACTTGTCCATTGCAAACACCACTGCTAGGAATTTCTTCTCTGTGGTGGCATAATTAATTTGCGCATCATCAAGTGTCTTGCTAGCATAATAAATAGCATGGAGCTTTTTATCTTTTCTTTGCCTGGGCACTGCTCCAACTGCAAAGTCGCTCGCGTCGCACAACACCTCGAATGGTAGCTCCCAATTTGGTGGCTGCATTATTGGTGCTGATATCAGGGCTTTTTTGATCCTGTTAAAGGAGACAAGGCAATTTTCATCAAAATCAAAGGGAACATCTTGACTTAACAAGTTGGTTAGTGGCTTAGCTATTTTGGAAAAGTCCTTGATGAATCTTCTGTAGAATCCTGCATGTCACAAAAAGCTTTGCACTCTCTTGACTGATTTTGGTGGTGGCGTGTTTTCAATGGTATCAATTTTTGCCTTATCAACTTCAATTCCTCTTTCTGATATCAAATGTCCTAGAACTATGCCTTCCCTTACAATGAAATGGCATTTTTTCCAATTTAGGACCAGGTTTGATTCTTTATATCTTTGCAACACCTTAGATAAATTAGCTAGGCAATCATCAAAAGTAGTTCCATAGACAGAAAAATCATCCATAAAAACTTCCATGATATCTTCAATATAATCAGAAAAGATAGCCATCATGCATCTTTGAAAGGTAGCAGGGGCATTACAAAGACCAAAAGGCATTCTCCTATGTGCAAATGTTCCATAGGGACGAGTGAATGTTGTCTTTTCTTAGTCTTTTAGGTGAATAGGAATTTGAAAGAATTCTGAATACCCATCTAGATAACAGAAATAAAAGTGTTTCGCTTACCTTTCTAACATTTGGTCAATGAAGGGGAGAGGAAAATGGTCTTTTCTAGTAGCACTGTTCAATTTCCTATAATCTATGCACATTCGCCAACCAGTGACTACTCTAGTAGGGATTAGTTCATTGTTTGCATTTTGGATAACAGTTGTCCCGCCTTTCTTAGGAACTACATGTACTAGACTAACCCATTTACTATCAGAAATTGGATATATGATACTTGCATCTAATAGTTTTAAAATTTCTTTCTTGACTACTTCTTTCATGTTTGGGTTAAGTCTTCTTTGGTGTTTGATAGTGAGTTTACTGTTTTCTTCCATGGGTATCCTATGCATGCAAATCGAAGGGTTGATTCCCTTCAGGTCTTCTATTTTATACCCTATGGCTTTCTTATGGATCCTAAGTTCTCTTAACAATTTTTCCTCTTCTAACTTAGACAGGCTAGCATTGATTATAACAGAATATTTAGAATTTAAGTCCAGAAATGCATACCTTAGCGAGGAGGAGAGAGGTTTAACCTCTACCTATTTGGCATTTTCTTGGAGGTTACCTTTGGTTTGTTCCTCCTTCAACTTCTCCATCTCGGATGCCTTAGCTAAGGGTAGGGGTGGATGAGCTGCTAACTGTTGTGCACAGGCTGCTATTTCTGTATTTTCATCATCCACTGTGTGGCTGTGCACAATACATGCTTCAAGAGGATCTTTAGGATGTGTCTTATGAAATTCCTTTTCAACTTGTTTGTCAATTATGTCAACCTTGAAGCATTCATCAGGTTCAAATTTGTGTTTCATTGTGTCGAACAAGTTGAACTCCACTTCTTCTTCTCCTACCTTGAGGGTTAGTCTCTCATTTTTGACATCTATGATGGCTCCAGTGGTTGCTAAGAATGGTCTTCCCAAGATGATAGGAATTTGAACATCTTCTTCCATCTCAAGGACAACAAAGTCTACTGGAATGAAGAATTTGCCCACTTTGATAGGGATGTTCTCAAGTATGCCCACAGGATATTTAACAGATCGATCAGCCAATTGCAATGAGATTGTCGTGGGCTTCAATTCTTCGATCTCCAGCTTTTTGCATATTGATAGAGGCATTAAATTGAGGCTTGCCCCAAGATCACAGAGGGCCTTGTCTATTTTCTTATTACCAATGAGGCAGGGTATGGAGAAGCTTCCTGGATCATTCAACTTTGGAGGAAGTTTGTTTTACAGTATGGCATTGCATTCCTCTGTTAGAGCTACTATTACATGTCGACACCATATTTTGGCCGACCTCCGAAGTCAAGGGACTTTTTAATCAACTTTATAAGCCGCTCTCAAGTGATGTCTTTCAATCACAAATGACTTTTTCAAACTCATCGATTGCTCGACCACGGAATGAACCTATCCCATACTTAGTTAATTATTTTTCGATCTCTTATCAGATGGGTTCGAACTAGTGACGAGTCTCCGTAACGCCCAGTCTTGCCCCCAATCTCTCTTTACAAATATTGTGGAAATTCATTTAGCTAATGTTAGGATCGGGCTTCTCACCTGAATGTCCCAGATATTCCTTAAAATAAAGTTAAGGTTTCTGTCCGGTCTAATGATTATCCCGACCTCAAGAATTCAAAATAAGTCTTTCCAATTCTAATTTTCTAAAGTTTTACCCGGTGTTTGGTCATGGCTTAATCCGATCTCATGCTTACGAGTTGTGTTTTTTCGATCTCTCATACTTAGGTTAATAGTTGCTTTAAATTTTAATGTTCTAATATGTTCAAACAATTAAGTACTCAATCAAATAAATGAGATCAGTTAGCCGAGGTCTTCGGATTGGACAAACTTCCTAAATCATGGATCAGCTAATGGCGATTCGTTTAGGGATCATATCAGACATACATATCAGAGTTTAGAAAAATAACTAATAAAATAAAAAAACCTTCAAATAAAATTTCATTTCATTTCCAAAGGATCGGATTACATTATCTGGGCATTCTTAAAAGATCGGATTACATCATTTGGGCGATCTCTAAAGATCAGCACTACATCATACCTAATAATGGCCTATGTCGAAGCCTAGTCTTGTGGCTGAATCAAAAGATATGTTTTTTCAGAAAGCTAGCCACAGGCACTGGGTAGATGTACAACTCAGATAGGGTGACTATGACTCTCATGATAGTGAGCAGAGTTATCGTCGATATCATCGACCAGAACCGAGCTGCAGTCAGGACGCCGATGTGGTGAGGGGCCAAATGAACTTTAAGAGGTGGTCACTGGCATTAAGATTGAAATTAACAGTCCTCTTGCTCGAGATTGGTCCACCCACTACATCGGTAGACCGATTCGAGATTGACACATCCATCACTTTCGATCTTGATTGGTAAATTAGTCTGGTTCTATCACTGTTATCAGATAACGTCCTTGTGGTTCTCCGATCGCTGGGGTCATAAACTTTCAGGCGAAGGGTGAAAAAAATGGTTGGGAAAAGATCAAAAGTAGCCATAATCATAATTTTTTTTTTTACTAAAGAAGCTTGAATTGCAGAAAAAGAGCATTGAAAAAAATGAATGAAAAAGCGAAGTGTGAAGGAGATTTTCTCGTTGGTGTATATATATAGGGCTTGAGTATTTATTGCATGAATAAACCGAAGCGTATGCATCGGTAACTGAATAATTAATTGCTTTGACCAAGCCAGGTCAGATAATAAGAAAAATCTAGAATGGGAGAGATCGGGAAGTGATGGGGGACCCGATATGAGAGAGATCGGAAAAGAAGAAGGTCATAATAGAGAGGTCAGAAGGAATAGAGATCGGAAAGCACGGAGAGGTTGAATAACTTTCAATCAACTCTCTCCATAATCAGAGCCGAGTTAATTAAAGTGTTGTAGGGGTGATCAAATCTCCACAGCACACCTCATTTGCAGAATCGCCCACCTTGCTAACAGATGCCAAAATAGTTATGGCAGTCCTGTACACCTCAATCTCCACCATTGATCATACTTGTAAGGATGGACCCGAAGCCCTTGGATCAAAAAGCAGACGACAGGATCAATGCTTTTTATTCCTAGCCTTCGAATCCAACTTGTAAGGCAAGGCCCTGAGCCGTTGGATTAAGAGAAGAAAGGACGGATATTCTGAATAAAATCCCAAGCCTCCATTTTGATTCTCTTTGATTCTCAGACATCGGATTACGTCCTTTTGAATCTAAACCCTCCGTCTCCCCTGATGAGATCCTGACCCTCCAAGATGAGCACCCATTCCCTATAAATACCTACATGCAATACTGTAGAAGGGACAGGCAAAAAAAAAAAAGGTGGTGGTGATTACAGTGGAAAGACTCTGAAATTTGATTCAGTCTTGCTACTTTGCCATTCTGAGCTTTTGAGAAACTTTATAAACTAGTTTTCTTAAGTATCTTTATTAAAGGAGTTCTGGACCCTGAAGTTCTTCATTTTCAGTGTCTGTTCATTACTCTATGAGACCATTTTTCCTTTTTGTCCATTTTCGTCTTTGCTGCCCTAACATCAGTATATTATTCTCCAAGCTCAACTGCATTCCGACTTGGTCCCCGTTACTCTGTAATATTTGAGGATTCTCGAGTCATTCCATCCGTCTCCTTAACTCCCCACAGGTAAACGTCTAAACTATCATTTTGTCGAATACCCTCATTTATTTTCTCCAGTTTTCTTTTGAAATTTCTTCTATATCCAGTTGCATTAAAATCTCAAAATAAATTGTCCAGTCAAATAGTTATTTCCTGTGTATTCATTTATTTTTCATTTCCTTCAAGAGTAGACATTCAATTCACAGGCAGTTTGTAAGTACTAGAAAGGATGTAAGTAGGAATGTTTTGATGTGAGAATTTTTAATCAAATAAGAAAAATGACAAAAAGGATAGGTGTAACAATAGGTCGAATAGTAGGTCAAACAAATAAGTAATGAGGTCGGGCTACGAAACGAGCCCATGAGATAACATGATAGAGTGGGAACTAAGATAGGATTGGGCCCCGGACTAGTAACTAAAAGATATTGGATATTGCTAGCTAAAGAGTCCTGATAAGGCGATCACATAGGAAATCAGTGAGAAGTTTAGTCTTGCATTCACCCTCTAGTTATAAGGCTCTGTGGGTTAGGAGAAGCTATGCACCGGTTTCTTGTGCCCCTGCTCGGCCAGAATCTTTAGTTCAAAGTCCTTATGATATGCAATCCTAACGAATATTTTAAGAGATCAGAGGAGAGTTCTTACTTGATTCTCATTCCAAATTTAAATGTGTGGAGATCGGAGGAGAGTTCTTTTCCGAGATCTTTCACTTAAAACTTCAAACCGAATACTTTAAGAGATCGGGGGAGAGTTCTTACTCGATTCTCAGTAAAAAATTTTAATAGGCGGAGATCAGAGGAGAGTTCTTATCCAAAATCTCCCACTTAAGCTTTAAATTAAATACTCTAAGAGATCGGGGGAGAGTTCTTACTTGATTCTCAACCAAAATTTTTAATAAAATATGTGGAGATCGAAGGAGAGTTCTCATCCGAAATCGTTTGCTTAAATTTTTAATGAACATACTCTAAGAGATCGGGGCAGAGTTCTTACCTGATTCTCAACCAAAATTTTTAAGAAAATATGTGGTGATTGGAGGAGAGTTCTTATCCGAGATCCTTCGCTTAAATTTTTAATGAACATACTTTAAGAGATCGGGAGAGAGTTCTTTCCAGATTCTCAACCAAAATTTTAATAAAATATGTGGAGATTAGAGGAGAGTTCTTATTCGAAATCCTTCGCTTAAAAACTCTAAACGAAATACATTAAGAGATCGGGAGAAAAGTCCTTACTCAAATTCTCTTAACTAAAGCCCGAATTAAGATATCATAATATACAAAGTAACCCCCAAACAAGGATCCGCTACCTTATACCTACTTACTAAGGGTCATCTCATGCACTCATGTTCTTAGGTAACCCTGAATAGTGAAATATCAAACATTCCTTTTATCCATACAAAGGATTAACATTGTCATCCCAACCCCCTAATTATCAATTTTAATTTATAAAGAGCATAATATTAAACCTGCTTACCCTTATTAAGGGACGAGGTGGGGTGCCTAACACCTTCCCCACTCGTATACGGAACCCGAACTTAGAATCTTTGTTTTCGAAGTGGTTTTCTTTTTAAATTTTTATTACAAATGGTTTTCTTTAATTTCTCTCAAAATTAAAGTGGCAACTCCTCACTTTTCCCACTTTGGTGAAGAGCTCCACGTAGGCGACCGCAAAAACCCTTGCGACATTCCATAGTCTTCTAGCTTTCTTTTCTTTGACAAAATTTCCTTAAGAAATTTGGCATGGGATGGCATCTCAGAAACTGCTTCAGTGAAGGGGATTTTGATATAAAGTTTCTGTAAAACTTCCAAAAACTTCCCAAACTACTTGTCCAATTTGGCTTTTTGAAATCTTTGAGGAAAAGGTAGGGGAGGCTGGTATGGCTCTAGTAATTTCTTTGTCTTTCTTGCTTCCTCTTCCTGATCTTTCTTAGCTTCTTCCTCCTTTTTCTCTACTTGGCCTTTAGATTTTTTTATGGTTCCCTTTGTCAGTTCTACCTCTGGTTGTACTAGAGTTCTCCCACTCCTCAGTGTAACTGCCTTACAATGTTCCCTTGAGTTCATTTTTGGTTGGCTAGGCAGTTTACCAGTAGCCTTACTTGAAGAACTTGCATGCTGAGCAATTGGATTCTCCAGCATCTTGTTATGAGTAGCAAGTTAGTCCATTCTGGAAGTTAGTTGTTTAATCAATTCATTTTGTTGTTGTTGAGCTGCTAGGAATCCTTCCATCATGGTTTCCATGGTCATCTTCAGTTCAGGTTATTGAGGTTGGAGAGGTAGTGATGGCTGTGTAAATTTTTAACCTATGTTCTGAAATTCAGGGGGTGCTGGTGGTTTGTACCCTTATTGCTTGTTTATTGGCTGGTTCTGCTGATTGAACCATGAGAAATTTGGGTGGTTCCTCCATCTAGGGTTGTAAGTATTTGAATATGGATTGTTAGGCTGCCTCTGGTTGAAGTTTCCTCCATTATTCACATAGTTCATCTGTTCTGTAGAGGGTTCATTGAAATTGCTGTATTTTGAACTCATGTATCCTCCTCCATAGCTGTCCTCATGTTGACTATTTGTACCAACTGCTTTGGCTTGCATTCTTTCGAGTCTCTTTGTAAGCTGATCAAATTGAGCATTTATCATGCTTAGGGCATCTACTTCCAGGACCCCTGCAGTTCTCCTTGCATTTTCTCTTTCATTTGACCACTCTTAATTATGGTATGCAACCCTTTTTAGAAGTTCAAGTGCTTGTGTTACTGTTTTCTCTATTAGATCACCTTCTGCAGCTGAATCAACTATGCTCCTTGTAGAGGGTAGTAACGCATTATAGAAATTTTGCACTAATAGCCAATCCTCTATGCCATGGGGTGGACATTCCCTCTGCAGGTCTTTATATCTTTCCCATGCGTTATAGAGTGATTCTCCTTCCTTTTGTCTGAAGGTGTTGAGCTCAAGCCTCAGTTTTGCAGTCTTTGCAGGTGGAAAATACCTTACTAGAAAAGCTTGGGAGAGATTTTCCCAAGTTGTGAATGTTCCAGCCAGTTGAGAAAGTAACCACTTCCTTGCTCTGTCTCGTAGGGAGAATGGGAATGCTCTGAGTCTTATTGCTTAATCAGACACTCCATTTATCTTGAATGTGTCACATAGGGCAAGAAAGCGCTGGAGGTGATAGTATGGGTCTTCTATTGGTGAACCTGCAAACTGGGCTTATTGAATCATTTGGAGCCATGCTGGTTTTAATTCAAAGTTGTTGGCTTCCACTATGGGTCTAGTGACACTAGGCTGAAATCCTTGGACAGATGGAGCTCTATAATCTCTTAAGAGTCTTAGTCTGTCATTATTATCGACCATGGTTGGAATTTCAGGATCTCCTTGACTGTGCTCTTGATGTTTCCTTTCCCTCTTGATGGCTCTCAGAGTTTTGTCTATCTCCGGATCACAGTCCAAAATTTCTTCTTCTGGCCTTGTTCTGGTCATATACCAGATCGGGCACCTAAGAAAAAAGAAGAGAAATACAACCATTAAAATAAAATTAAATAATAAATATAATTACCTAAATCAGCTAAATTGCCTATCGCTTGATATTACTAAAGCCAAAACTCCCTGGCAATGGCACTAAAAACTTGTTTCACTGGTTTTACAACCCCGCAAGTGCACAGATCGCTAACAAGTAATAAAGTGATGAGTAGAGTATCATTCCCATGGGGAATTTGATTAGTAAGTACCAATCTACACAGTAATTTTGACTGTCTAGGCTATCGAATACTTAGGGAATGAAGTTTGTTAATCTTAAACACTAGAATGGTAAACTTAAAATGAAATGATTTATTTGAAACAATTCTAGAATTAAGATTTCACAATTGAATCTTGCTAGGGATGTTATCTTATTTATTTATTGAATTGAGGATCGTTTTCCTTGATGGAAATTAGTCCTAAGTTATCCTAAATCCTCTCTCAAGGCACCTAGGGTGTATTCTAATTAACTCAAACCCAACTTTTGTGGTGATCAAATTAATTAAAATCCTTTAAGATCTTTGACTAATTTTGAAGTTCCACAAAGGTATCAGCCTATGTCTAGGTCAGAATTCCTAGGTTCAAGATCTTGATTTTCTAATATTAATCTTCACCTTTCAGTCCTTCAAGTAACATCTACAATCATGGCTAAGTGGGTACCAGCACATAGCATGCATTAAGATCACAAGAAATTAAATCAAGGAACGAATCTCAAATCCAATAAATAAAACTTAGTGTTCATCCATAATAATAATTACAAGCATTACTTTCCCAAATCCAGAATAAGAAAACTACTCACTCATGGTGAGTTCAACAAACATCATGATAATAGATAAAAACAGTAAAAAAAATCACGTAGAAGAAATAAAATAATAAAAATCTGTCTAGGGAGATGAAATAAAGGAACCGAAGAGAGTTTGCAACTTTGATCTTGTTGAGCTTCAGCTGGAAAACTCCTTTTGGTACTGATGTTTCTCTCCTTGAGACGGCTGGAGAGAGTGCAGAGTGTGGATTTATCTCCTTCAAAACACCTCAAAAGTGCTGTCAAAAGATAAAAGAGAGCCTCTCTTTTTTTTTTCCTGATGTTTTCTCTTCTATTTATAGTGGTTGCTCTAGGGTTAGGTCATTTTGAGTCCAAAAGGCTTTAAGAGTCTCATTTAAATCAGAAAATAAGAGCGAGAATTCGAGTTATAAAACTGGCTGACACATAGTACAAGGCTCATGTGTCACTACACGGCCGAGGGCCGTGTAACTTGCTGGAGTGGAACTGCGGAGTCTTGCATTGGCACAGAGAGTTACACGTGTCTGTGCTAACTACACGGGCCTAGTTACACAAGCCGTGTAGTTTTGTACCCATAAGGTTCTTCAAGCTTGTGCCTAGCAGAGACTTATATGGGTCCCTACAGGTTACACGGGTCTTATTACACAACCCATGTACTTTTGTTTCTCCATTGGCTATCTGGCTTTCTTCTGGCAGAAGGTTACACAGGTCTGGGGCTTGGCATACATGACCTGTGTACTTTGTGTCAGCAGCAATACTTAGTCTCTTGACCTCTCCTGTCACACCTTACCGAGGTAAGGCATAACATGATTCCGTAGTATACCTAATGAATTATCGACTCTGTCTATCAATAACCCATTAAATACACTACAAGGAATTTTAAATTAATTTTCTTACTTTTTGAAAGTGGTGAGCTTTTATAGCAGGTATTAAAAACATTTACTTAAGTTTAAAGACTAGTTAAAATTTTTGTCCATTTTTATTTTTACGCAAATTTTAGAAAATTTTCTGCAGAGTGCCGTCTATATTTGGGAAAAATAGTTCTTCAAACACCTATAAAAAAAACACTTCTAATAATTTATTTCATCAAAATCAACCACTACCACAACACAAATCAACGTCATTTCTCCCAACTCCATAATTCAAAACAATACTCAATTCAATTGTGTAACATCCCCACTGTACGTGTTCTGTACGTTCTATTGCTCCAGTAGCCAAATAACAGTTCAGGCAAGTCAGGATGTCTAGAACTACACTTCGGTGATAGTGAACAGACATATAATGATGAAATAAATAAAAAGAAAATACAAGAAAAATCAAAGAATAATGAAAGAGAGAAAATGAAACTAAGTTAAACGAGCCGGTACCGCAGTGATGGGTGATCGCACCGGGAAGGCCGTTGCCAACCCCAGGACCGCGGGGAACCCTCGGAATTTAATTTTAGGATGTAAGTAAAGGTCTATTGAAATATAATTGACACTAGAATTATCAAATAAAAATTAATAAATTAGTACAAAGAAAAATGAAAAATCGAGAAATAGACAAAGATCGGTGTTACCGAAAAATCAGGAATATAACCTGAAGTGGGGCATTTTGGTCATTTTACACCTAGAGTTGCCTTTTGACCTCAATGTCCATTAAAAATAAATGATATTGCACTTAGAAAATGTAATGAAAAATTAAATTGTGACACATTATGTGAATAGTGAAAAAGGGAAGATAAATGTGTAAATAATGGAACTTGAAATAATTAAACATTTAACTTAAAGTTAGTGCTCCACTAACTCGAACCTTTGGACACCTATCTAAGCTATTTGTGGGTAGAATCATCATCTTCAACCTTGAAAGAAAAACCGGCCAAAGTGAACCACTATTGAAAGAACTCCATAGCCAGCCATGGAAAGACCTCCATGCAACCCCATTCCAAGCCTCCTTTCCACTTGATTCCTTCATTAAAGCTTGCCTACTTACCTTGGGGAAGATATTGGCAACAAGAAAAACAAGATTTGGTGAAGTTTTGATAAGCTTCAAAAGTGGCAAGTGTCCAAAACCTCTCCCTTGCTTTAGTAAACTTTGTGTTTAGGTTGAGGTGAGTATTTTGGTGAAGAGAAATGAAGAAAATCTTGAGAAATGAAATGGTCCATTTTCGGCAGCCATGAATATGTGTTGTATTTGAATTTTTCTTACCTCTAATGGATGAAAATTATGGTTAATTAACTCAAATAGAGGATGTAGTAAGTTAAAATCTAAGTATGTACATGTAGTGCTTGAATTAAGGGTGTGAAATGGAACCTTAATGCTTTGGGCAAACTGCCATGTTTGGCAACCTATTAAATCATGAATTTATGTGTGAATATAAAGTTTATTAATGAAATATGCTAGTGTTAAATTGTGGGCAGCATGTGTAAGTGATATTGAAGTATGATTATGTTGAAGTGTATGTGTAATATTGACATTGAGATATGTTGAATTTCGGTGGAAGTGAATGTTGAACTTAATGGTGAATTGTGTGCATTGAGTGTCACACCCTACTCCTCTGTAAGGCATAACATGATCCCGTAGTATATCTAATGAATTACCAACTTCGTCTACTAATAACCCATTAAATACACTACAAGGGATTTTAAAACTTCTCTTACTTCTTTTTACAGTGGTGAACACTATTTACAGGTGTTAAAAAATTTTTTATTTTGAACTGAAGTGAAACAGCTAACACCTTTGAATTTTTAGTAATTTCTGTAAAAATTTTGGCGGAGTGCCATCTATATTTTGGAATGAAACAATTCTTTAAAAACCTGTAAAAAACACTTCAAATATATTTCTCAATCTCAAACTCCAACAGTTAAGCAACACAATATGTTTCTCAACTCAAATCTACAATAATTTTTCAATATTTTCAAGGGCTGAGATAAAAGAAATATATCACAATATTTACAAACCAAAATAATTTACAATTTATTTTATAACTTCAATGTATAATTTTAATTTACTACTCCTCAAAACTAAGAACACTATGTACATATAGTGAATATACATTACATTACAAAATGCAAAATATAGTATACTCAATATACCCGGTGAACTTTCAATATAGCATTAGCAGCCTAGTCACGCTCTGTTTCCACTGCGACAAAGAATGAAAAGCTATCGCTGAGTAAAATTTACTCAGTGGTGCACAATAACAATTGGAAATGCGATATATAAATCTTTTATTGACAATTCACAAATCAAATAATTCACAATTTCATTTCACAATTTACAAAGTTCATATAATACAAATTTGATCAAATAATTGAATAACACAGTTTTGCCAATCAATAACACCATTTGATCAAATAACTGAATAATACAGTTTTGCCAATCAATAACACCATTTGATCAAATAACTGAATAATATAGTTTTGTCAATCAATAACACCATTTGATCAAATAACTGAATAATACAGTGTTGCCAATCAATAACACAATTTGATCAAATAACTGAATAACACAGTTTAGGCCATAACACAATTTTTCCGCACATGCCGTGTTGCACACCACGACAAGATACACTCACCCCAATAATAGAAATCAATGAGGGAGGAAGCTAACTAAATAATGAGTACTCATCCACACTCACCTCAGATAGGCAAGTCAAAGGGGGAGGAACATAATCACACTCACCCCAGACTGATAAGTCAAAGAGGGAGGAATATAATAACAGTGTCATGCCAAATGTGAATCAAAACAATTCCAAATCACAATATTTCACACAATTTCCAAATCACATTTTATCTCAAAATTTCCATTTGCAAAGAGGCAACACAATAATTTCCAAATAAGATTCTCAAAGCCAAAACAATAACAAAATTATTCATAACTCAATTCTCCAAATAAATTTTCTAGTAAAAGCAGTGAATATAAAAAGTATTGTGCACAAACACAATTTAAAACTATAATGTTCAAATAAATTTTTAAGTAGAAAATAAGAAATCAAAATTATTGTACACAAACACAATTTAAAACAATAACATACAAATAATCATAATTTATTTCAATTGAAAAATTCAAAAGAAATAACTATTGTGCACAAATGTAACACCCTCACCCGACTACAGTGTAGCCGAGTAAAGCGTGCTACAATCGGTGCCGGAGCACCCTAACTTATCTTTATTTTTTTTAAAATAATTTTGAATTCATTTAATTTAATATCAATTATTTTTCGACGGAGAAACCAGCGGAGTTTCCCCTATTTTATTATCGTTTGGTGTATTTCAATATTCACCTGTTTAAAATTCAATAATATTTCCAAAATAAAATCTTATCCATGCTAATCATAATTATCTCATCAATCATTCTCATAATTTTCTTATATTTCAAATCTCATCCATATATTTCAATTTTATAATCATTTCCATACATTTCCATTCATACTCAATTCATATATAAACATTCTTAAATTACATAAGCAAAATTTTCAAATTTCCTTAATTTACATAATTTACAAAATAATTACAAATTTTCATAATTTACATGATATATAAATTAATTACATATGAAAAAGCTAATTAATTAATTTATATCGCATTCCTATTAATTACCTATTCATAATATACATTACAATACAATATCTAAGCATTTTATACAAAATATAAAATATAATCTATATGGGCCCTATCTACATGCATTGCTGAGGAGGTGATAACCTTGAATACTTCAGACACTTCTGCAGATCAGAACTCCAAAATCTCTGTTTAATATTTTTATCTGGGCTTTACCTTCAGTACCTGCGCGAGGAAACAATTCCATCGCGCTAAGCATTGCTGCTTAGTGGTGCAATAATATAACAGGGAAATAATATACAAATAAAGATAGAAATAATACATAATTCAAATAATTAAGATTTATTTATACTTCACATGCAGTTTCTAAATTTAATATGTTTTATCTTAATTTAGTCTTCTTTGGAAATGTTTATTTTGCCAATGTACAGTAATAATGTACATAAAAAAAATGATGTAAAAATAATAAATTTATGCTTATATTATTATGTAAGCCACATTTGCAATATTTATGTATGTTATAATTTTCTTTGCTAATTTTTAGCATTTTCTCAATACTTTCTAGGTTGTCTCATATTATTTCATAATAAGTAAATTTTAATATCGGTCCAGTTTATTTTGATTCTTTTTAATAAATAACTATTCGAATTTATTTTAGGTCATCTTACTCATTTATTTAATTTCTAATATTTTTAATTACTAATATTCTTAACTTATTTCAATGAATTTCACTGCCCAAGTAACCTATGACAGGCTAACTAAACTGGATAACGGGTTGTTGGCACTGGACACCGCGGTGCCTCGGGCCGTCATACCATGGGACGCAGAACGTCAACCACGTATGCAGTCAGTATGGCTAAAAAGCCATGATAACACAGAATCGGGCATAAAAGCCATGAATGTTGGCATAATGCCATGAATGCGGGCATAAAGCCATGAATACGGGCACAAAGCCATGAATACAGGCATAAAGCCTTTTGCAGTACTGCTAAAATAATACCCTATTGGCATGCCAATCTATCCAATCTGACACACGTGTCTAGGCAATACAAGGGCACATAATATCATTAAATATTAATATATTGTGTTTTATGACTTCATTATTTCATGATAAATTTCAATTATAATTCATACATTCATTTGATCATTTATACGATCACAATTCTAAACAATGGTTCACATGTACCATTGTATTCAAAACATTTTTCCTTTCTTATTTATACATTCAAAAATCTACTTATGTAATTACAAATTTTATATTTCAAGTTGAGTTACTAATATTTTATGAATTCCATTTGTGATGGGCATATAAGCCCTAGCTATCTATTTACATCAATTCGGTGACTTATTTTTCATGTTTTAAGTAATCCATGAACATTTCATGGATTTCAAATTTATGGTCTTAATTTCCTTTTAACAATTTTGACTAAGATGCATAGTCCACATTTGTCATACAATTCTAAGCATTTAAGCTTAAAATTGGTTCTAAGTCTTCATCTTAATTTGCTAATCATTTTGATTACTATTCACCTTACTAGTCAACCAAAATGTTGACTTTTTCATACTTAATGGATATGTTAATTCTAATTACACCAAGATCCCACATTTTGAGTTTTACATTTGCTAGTATTAATTGCTAATTGCAATTTAAAGTCCCCTAGATGCATTTCTAAATTTTCAGTTTTTATTACCTAAGTTTACTGTTTCATTGGACAATTTTAGAGTGGAAACTGGGCTAACGTTTCTTCATCAAAGTTGTTCCTTATTATGTCTTCTTTAATTCCTTTTTGAATCACTCCATTAGGAGTTTTGTAGCTCAAGTTATGGTCATTTTACTATAACTGGCCGGAGTAACCTGTACCCAGATTTTCTGGGCAATTTGGTTCTGCCAGATTTGGTGACCTAAGTTTGGTTGGCAATTTGACTAGGTTATGATCAGAATTTGGATTTGTGTTCTTTATGAAAGTTGTAGGTATATGTCTCATCTTTCTTTTGGTAAAATTTCAGGTCAATTGGACCTTTCTACACTGAGTTATGACCAAATGACTAAACACTATTCATTTGGTCATTTTGCCCAGGAAGACTGCAGGTCACCCGGATTAGGGCAATTTTTAGGTCAACTTGATTTGGTTTTCTGAGCAGACTTTCTTCACCAAAGTTGTGACATTATGTGTCTAGTTTCATGTCCAATTAGCCTTACATCAATTGAACCTCTACAATTCATGTTATTGCTGCCCAAACCTACTAGACTCATGTCTAGTCCTGCAGGTCACCAAGGGCAGCCACACCACACTCAAATCCCACTACACAATTTACTTCATTTTTTATTTAAACAGAACCAAATGGTCACTAATTGACCATTAAAACTTACTTTCACCATTGCATGATCAAAGTCTCAATTTCATGCTCAAACCCTAACTCCAATTTCCAATTCATGGCATACACACACCAAACTCATACCAAATCACTTTATCCATCATCTATACTCATCAATAACATAATTAAGCCACTTAATTTCATCAAAAACCAACAATCCTTAAACTTTCTCATGGCTGCCAAATTTAGAGATTTCATTTACTCAAGTTTTTCTTTTAATTTTCACACAATTTCTACTTGATTTAGCATGCTTACAAGATTAAAGAAAGAAAAGAAATTGTTTAGTGCACTAACCTTTTTGAGCTTCACTTAACCTTGATTAAACCTCCCTAATCTCTTCTTCTTTGGCTGCCAATAGCTTTTTCTAGGTGAAAGATCAAATTTTTGTGAAGGGACTTGGCAATTTTGGTGAACAAATAGAGAGGAAATTCAAGCTTTTAAGCTTGAAAATGCTGGAATCTCTTCTCTCTCTCTCTCTCAATGTTTTTGGCTGCCCAAAGGTTGAAGATGCATATTGGTTTTTCAATTTTTTGGTCTCTTTTATCTCTTTTAATGAGTTTAACAAATTGTGATTGGTGGAGGAAATTTAAATGACGTCATATGATGTCATAATTAGCATTTTCTTTCATTTTCTTTTCTTCTCTTCTCTACTCATTTCCAATTTAACTTTTAGCAATATTTATTCATATTTTAGATCATAATAACTATTTGCTTAACTAGAAAAGTCGGCCAAAAATCATCTCTGAAGACGAAATGACCAAAATGCCCTCCGTTTAGCTTAACGGGTCAAAATTGTCTGTACCGATTGAAAAATTTTTCTAAATCTTTTTCTTGGCATTCTAATGTCATAGAAACCTCAATGACTCTTCTCTGGAGTCTCAAAAATTATTTTATTAATTTTCTCACGGGTCTGGGCTTGGTAACTGTCTCTACCGATACTTCCCTACATGGTCACCCATCGCTAGGGCACCGGCTCATTTAACTCAGTAGTATTTTATTTCTAAAATTTTTCCTACATTTTTCTTGTTAATATTTGAGTTAATTATAGTTCCTCACTTTATTTAAAATTTTTTTTTTCTAGACATTCTAGCTGTCCAGACCAACACCGGTCACTGGAATAGTAGAATGTGCAGAATTACTACAGTAAGGGTGTTACAACAAACCTCTGATAACTGTCTCTTGGCTCTGACTCAGTGTTTCCCTCCTTTTCCCTGAGTCTTTGCTAAGTATTTCAGTACTCATTTAAACCGTCTCTAACAATAAGGCTTAATACTTAATTTATTGAATTCTATTATTTCCTTAGTCAACCTAAGATGTTGACCCTCGATGCAGTCTAGGTGAATTAGGTTTTAATGTTACCAATATGTCACATTTTATAGCCTTTTAGTGTTGGTACATGTTACCCAATTCATTTCCATGTATAGTGCATTTTATTGCAATTTGTCGGATTCCGGTATACTAATTTGACCTAACCGGATGACCTAGTTCCCTCGGTTTTCAGGTTTCGGTCAAAACTACAAACTTGTAGGTCTATGTCTTATTGCACGTGGGGAAAAATTTCAGATCATTCTGAGTTTACTAGACCAAGTTATGGTCATTTTACTATTGCTGGTCAGAATGTACCAAAATGGTCATTTTAGGTAATTTTTAGGTCACTTTTGGTTCGGCCAGTTTTTGGACCTGAACTTTTGCAAGCTATTTGGCTTGGTTCTGTCCATTTTTGGGCTTTAATGTCTGCATAAGACTTGTAGATATATGTCTTAACTATTCATGCTAAAAATTTCAGGTCAATTGGACCTGTTTTGAGTGATTTATGGCCAAAACACTAACTGCTGCCCAAATGGTCAATTTTCAGGCCTTAAATGCACTAATCCGGATTTGGTCATTTTTCAAGTTACTTTCCAAGCAGAATTTTGGTAAGCTTCCTTCATGAAAGTTGGCACTTTTTGTGCCTAGTTTCACCTCCAATTAGTCTCATACAAATTGGAGCCACACACTTAAGGTTCTAAGCCAAAATACACACTGCCCTGCAACTTACTCTTCATCACATACCAAGGACACATTCAACACTTACCAAGTCATTTCCTTCATGCCATTTCTGGTTTGTACCATAACATAAACACATTTAGCAACTCATTTTTGCTCATTTATAACCACACTCAATATGCACATTGTAGTACAGAATTTACCAAGTCCAAATTACAAACAATTTAACCACATGACCTAGCTCATTTACATGTCCAACTCACACCTTTATACATATGTACATGCTGCCATAACAAGCACCATAATTCAACAATATAATTCCATAAACCAAACCACAAAATAACATATCTTGATGTACACTTCAAGTTTGCCGAATTGTACCTCTCTCTCAATTAACTTCCAAGCTTCCAAAATCAAGTGTACTTTCACATATACATTTACTATACATTATCCAATTTATTCCT
This sequence comes from Hevea brasiliensis, assembly GCF_030052815.1. NCBI lineage: Eukaryota > Viridiplantae > Streptophyta > Magnoliopsida > Malpighiales > Euphorbiaceae > Hevea > Hevea brasiliensis. Next base: position 91,880,600 of record NC_079504.1, on the reverse strand, counting down.
ACACACATAAACACTTCATCAACATTTTAATTTACCATTTACATGCAAGGATAAACTGCCCTTATTGAAGTTCCATGGCTGCCAAAAATATACCTCTCCCTTAACTCATCAAACTTAAAAAATCTTTCCACAATTCAACTACCCATAACATCCATACAAAGTTTAATGAAGAAAACATCAAAAATACATACTTATCACTTTTGAAATTCTTCAAAACCTTGACTAAACTTGATTTTCTTGCTGCCTATCTACTGCCCAAGTTGTGTAGAACAATTTTTGTGAAGGAAAAGGTAAGAAAATTGGCTTGGAGATGAGAGAATGGAGTTTGCATGGAGCTTAGAAAGGTTTTGGCTATGGAGCTTTCTCTCACTATAATTTCGGCTGGTTGTTGCTATGTTGAAGAAGATGAGCAATTTGTCCAAAAATGAAGGTTTAGTGGTCCACTTAAGTGTGTTAGTGGAGCACTATGTGAGAATTTAATGTTTGTTTTTTCTTAAATTTCCAATTTCTCACATTAAGCTCCTATCTTTTGCTATTTGAATTAGGTGCTACCAATTTAATTTTTCATGACATTTTCCAAGTGTAATATCATGTATTTTTAATGGAAATTTAGGTCAAAAGACAACTCGGGGTGTCAAATGACCACAATGCCCCTGTTCGGGTTGCATTCCCAATTTTTCAGTAATACCGAGTTTTATCGTTTTCTCAATTTCTCACTTTTCTTTGTACTAATTAATTAATTTTTCTTTGATATTTCTAATGATATTTATGCTTCAATAGATGTTTATTTAAGTCTTAAAAATATTTTCCAGGGTCCCCTGCGGTCCAGGGCTAGTCAACGGTCCACACCGCAACTTCCCGGTGCGGTAACCCATCGCTACGGTTCTTGGCTCGTTTAACTTGGTTACATTTCATTGCTATTATTTTTCCTTTATTTTTCTTGTATTTCATTATTCTATGCCTCCTCACTAATATATAAATATAGTTCTAGGCATTCTAGCTGTCTGGACAGACACTGGTCACCGGAATAGTAGAACGCACTACCGAACATAGGGGTGTTACATTGAGCACTTGAAAGTTCTGCCCAAAAATTTTTGCTGGAATTGTGTACAATATATATATGGAAGTGTCATTGATTGAATATTGAAGTAATGAGGAGGAGAAGGAATATCAAATTGGAAGTGTATGTGTTTTGTGCAGGTTATGTATTGATGGTAGTACCTAAATTAGGTCATAAGTGCCAAATTGTAAACCTAATTGGTATGAGGCCAATGGGGGGTGAAACTAGACACCAAATAGGCCAACTTTCATGTAGAAATGTTGCCAAAATTATACCTAGAAAATGACCTTAAAAATGACCAAATTCGGAATAGTAACCTTGCAACCCAGATTTTTGACCATATGAACAGTAATCATTAGGATGACCATAACTCACTCAAACAGGTCCAATTGACCAGAAATTTTTACCATAGATAGCTTAGATATAGAGCTACATTTCTTATGAAGACACCAAAGCCTAGAAATGACCAGAACCAAGTCAAATAGCTTGCACAAGTTTGGGTACCAAAACTGCCAGGACTAAAAGTGACCTAAAATTGACCAAATTTTGTACTAAAGGTGCAATCTGTCCAGCTTTAGTAAATTGACCATATCTTGGTCTATACAACTCAGAATGACCTAAAATTTTGCCCCGTGTGCAATAAGACATAGAGCTACAATTTTTCTTCTTTAACCAGAAGCTAAAAACCAAGAAAAATAGAACATTAAGCTAGACCAATCTAGCACACCAAAAATTGAGAATTTGACATTTACATACAATGATGCTTGAAGCAATTTGGCAATGAATGCCAACTTATCAAAATGGTAAATTGCACTATATTGGCAGCATATTGAATTACAATATGTGACATGTTGAGGCTAGAAACAACTTATCCATAGTACCTAAAAAGGTCAACATATGCATTGACTTATGAATTATGTAATAGTTAGTAAACTCTAAAATTTGAAGAATTAAACATTTAATTTATTATGTGCCCTAGTTTGCCTAGTTGACTACTTTGGATAGGTTGGCATGCCATTAGGATTCTGACAGCTGTTCTCTAAATGACTTCATGCCATACTATGTTTTTACGGCTTATGATGCCGCACTGTGACTTTAATAGCCTACGGCAATACATATTGTATATTTATTATTGGCTTATCGCTAGATTGACCATATGGCTTTTTAGCCACGCTATTTGCACACCGGGAGACACTTTGTGACCGATGGTGTGACAGCCCGAGTGTCAGTATATCCGTTTATCCAGTTTGGTTAGTATATAGGCTACACGGGCAGTAATTCAAGTACTATTAAATTCAAATAATTAAATCCAGTCTACTGACATACAGCACCACCAAAATTCGTAAACACTTTATTTACTTTATTTTAGTGTATATTTCTTTATATTTGGCACCACTAAGCAAAATTGCTTAGTGAGTTGCTTTTGTAACGCGTAAGTATTGGAGACACAACTGGGGAGCCCAACAGACCTACGACCGAGTGAGACATCTGATCTGCACAAGGGTCCAGAGTCATCTGCACTGCATTGTATACATGGTAGGATTTAGGATACCCAGTATTTTGTAATGTTATGAAAGCTCTAAAGTTTGAAATATTTTGTACATATTAAGTAATATGAAGATTTTCTGGATATATTTGATTTATTATGGACTGTATTATGGAACTATTTAATGATTGTAAAAGTCTATTGACTTTACTAAGAAATAGAGACTGTGAAATATTTGAGATTTTGATATTATCGTATTAAACTATTTTCAACAGGTTTGGAAGGACAGTTTGTTCGAAATGCAAACGGCACTTTGCCAAGTTTTTATTACCAATTTTGAAACACTGATTTTATCAAAGTATGGAAATAGTATTAGCATGATATGAATATTACATAAAAGACTTCTTAAAATCAAATTGAGTTCAGTAAATGAAATAATCATAGACTAGGTGTTCCGGCATGCCGTGTAGCACGCCTTGCTCGGCTATACTTTAGACGGGTGAGGGTGTTACATTTAGTGATATCAGAGCACGGTTTAGGCATTTCTAGACTTAGATAGTTTGCATATCATGCATTGCATTGTAAGTGTTAAGATTACTCTAATGTAGATCTTTTGATTTGATTTGTTATTTTGATCAGAATATGGACTCCACATCGTAGAGAGCGGTCGATGAGGAGGTGGAAAGTCATGCTCCATCTTGAAACAATTTCATTGTACTCCAGAGCAGAATTTGGAAGTTGCTGTTTCACTACTGCAAGATGATGCATACTAGTGGTGGGATACAGTAACTAGTGAGGTGCCACCAGAATAGATAACTTGGGATTTCTTTCTCACTGAGTTCAGAAAAAAGTATGTGGGTAGTGTATACTTGGAAGAAAAGAGAAGGGAGTTTATTACCCTACGCTAGAGACAGCTGACAGTGGCTGAATATGAAAGAGAATTTGTCAGACTGAGCCACTATGGGCGGGAAATAGTGCCTAATGAGGCAGAGAGATGCAAGAGATTTGAGGAAGGACTCAATGATAACATTAAAGTAATGATTACAGCCTTGGGGATTACAGAGTTTGCCAAGTTAGTGGAAGCTGCATTGAAGGTTGAAAAAGTTAGAATGAATGAGCAGAATAGAAGGGACAGACAGCAGAAAAGAGGTCAGGGTCAGACCGGTACATCTTCTGCCCCTAGTAAGAAATTCAGAGGTTCTCCTACTCAGAGTTTCAGTAGAGCACCAAGTCAGGGTCAGTCATAGAGGCCCAAATCTCAGTTTGCACCAAGGAGAGGCCAGTCCACCCCTTCAATGGCTAGCTCTCTAGGGACAGGGTACAGGGGGCCAACCCCAACAGTATCTGTTGCTTGCCCACATTGCCAAAAATGGCATAAGGGCGAATGTTGGAGGATGATAGGTGCTTGTTTATGGTGTGGATCTACATACCACCTAGTCCGAGATTGTCCTTGCATAACTGCTACATCCACTCCGGTATCAACTGATAGGCCTGCCCCTCCAGCTCTAAGGGGTAAAAAGCCGGGTAAGGCTGAGGCAGCCAGTACTTCACAGAAACCTGTGTCAGAATCTGTGGAGAGAGCAAAAGTTAGAAAACCAGCCAGAGCCTATGCTATAAGGGCACAGGAGGAACAGAATGCTCCAGATGTCATCAAGGGTACGTTCCTCATTTATAATACTTTTATGCATGCATTAATGGATCCTGAATCTACTCATTCATATATTTGTATCAAACTGCCCGTAGAAAAGGGAATACTAGTAGAGGAAAGTGACCAAAACAGCCTGGTCACAAATCCGCTAAGCCACAGTGTGGTAGTAAACAAGGTGTATAAGGGCTGTCCATTGAAGATTCAAGGGAAAGAGTTCTCAGCAGACTTAATCGAACTGTCTTTCCATGAGTTTTATGTGATTTTGGGAATGGACTAGTTATCCCATCATTAGGCAATAGTAGATTGTAAATTAAAGAGAATCTCTCTGAAAACTGCTAAGAACGAAGAAATAACAGTTGTGGGTGAAAGGACGGATTTCTTATCCAATGTCATCTTAGCTACAGTTGCAAGGAGATGGTTGAGAAAAGGGTGTGAAGCCTATCTGGCATACATGGTTGACACTAGGCAGGGTAAACTTAACTTATCTGACATACCCACAGTAAGGGATTTCTCTGAAGTATTTCCTGAGGAATTGCCTAGTTTGCCACCAGAAAGGAAAGTTGAATTTGCTATTGAGATTATGTCGGGTACAGCTCCAATTTCAATTGCTCCACAGAGGATGGCACCTGCTGAATTGAAAGAGTTAAAAATCCAACTGTAAGAATTACTAGACAAGGGGTTCATACGCCGCATTGTGTCACCGTGGGGAGCTCCGGTACTGTTTGTTAAGAAGAAAGATGGGACACTAAGGTTTTGTGTTGACTACCGGCAGTTAAACAGAGTAACAGTGAAGAATAAGTATCTGTTGCCTAGAATTGATGATCTGTTTGATCAGTTGATGGGAGCCGATATGTTTTCTAATATTGATCTCAGATCAGGATATCATCAGCTAAGGGTTAAGGATGCAGATGGGCCTAAGATTGCATTTAGAACCCGGTATGAGAATTATGAATTCCTAGTGATGCCATTTGGGTTAACAAACGCTCTAGCAGCATTCATGGACCTTATGAACCGTATCTTCCATCCATACTTAGATCGATTCATAGTGGTCTTCATTGATGACATCCTAGTGTATTCCAAGGATAAAGCAGAACATGATGAGCATTTGAGAATTGTTCTGCAGACTCTAAAAGAGAAGAAACTGTATGCTAAATTGTCCAAGTGTGAGTTCTGGTTGAATGAGATTGCATTCCCTAGACATGTAGTATCAGCTGAAGGGATTAGAGTGGATCCCAAAGAGATTGAAGCAGTGATGGAATGGAATCCTCCCAAAAATACAACTGAGATCAGAAGTTTCTTGGGGTTAGCTGGATATTATAGAAGATTTGTAAAGGGATTTTCCCTGATAGCTACTCCAATGACCAAATTACAACACAAGAATATGAAATTTGACTGGAATGACAAGTGTCAAGCCAGTTTTGAGAAGTTGAAGGCTATGTTGACAGAGGCACCAGTGTTAACACAGCCAATGTCTAAAAAAGACTTTGTAGTCTATAGTGATGCCTCATACAATGGTTTAGGGTGTGTACTCATGCAAGAAGGGAACGTGGTCGCATATGCTTCCAGGCAGTTAAGGCCATATGAAAAGAATTACCCTACTCATGATTTAAAGTTAGCAGCAATTATCTTCACATTGAAGTTATGGAGGCATTACTTGTTGGAGAAAAATGTTACATATACACAGATCATAAGAGTCTGAAGTATCTACCAACCCAGAAGGTACTTAATTTGAGATAGAGGCGATGGATTGAATTCCTGAAAGATTATGATTGTGTGATTGACTACAACCCTGGGAAGGCAAATGTAGTTGCTGATGCTTTAAGTAGAAAATCTATTGTAGCATTAAGATCTTTGAATGCCCAACTATCCTTAACTCATAATGGAGTTATTTTGGCTGAGTTGCAAGTGAAGCCGAATCTGTTACAACAGATATAGGATGGGCAGAAGACAGATGAGAAATTAATGGCTGTTATGGGCAAAATCATTGAAGGGAAAGAAATTGAATATGAAGTGAAAGAAAATGGGTGCCTATACTATAAAGAAAGAGTGTGTGTTCCAGATGATAAAGAATTGAAAACTAGTATTCTAAAAGAAGCACATAACAGTGTGTATGCTATGCACCCAAGAAGCACAAAAATGTACCATGACCTGAAACTCCGATACTGGTGGCCAGGTATGAAGAAGGATATAGTTGACTATGTAACTAGATGATTGACATGTCAACAAGTCAAAGCAGAACATCAAGTTCCATCAGGTTTGTTACAATCCATAAACATACCTGAATGGAAATGGGACCGAGTCACTATGGACTTTGTCAGTGGTCTACCTCTCACTTAGAAGAAGCATGATGCAGTATGGGTGATTGTGGATAGGTTGACCAAATCAGCACATTTTTTGCCTGTCAGAACTGACTACTCACTAGAAAAGCTAGTAGAATTATACATCAGTGAGATAGTTAGACTACATGGAATTCCTCTTTCCATTATATCTGATAGAGACCCGAGGTTTACATCTAGATTTTGGAAGAAATTACAAGAATCCTTAGGCACACAACTCCATTTTAGTACGGCTTTTCATCTTCAGACGGATGGACAGTCAGAAAGAATAATCCATGTCCTCGAGGATATGTTGAGAAGTTGTGTTATTGAGTTTAAGGGAAGCTAGGATAGATACCTTCCACTGGCAGAATTTGCATACAACAATAGCTATCAAGCTAGCATACAAATGGCACCTTATGAAGCACTGTATGGCAGAAAATGTAGAACACCTGTATGTTGGACTGAATTGGGTGAAGATAAGCTAGTGGGGCCAGACCTAAAAAAAATAGACAGAGGAAAAGGTGAAACTGATAAAGGCCAATTTGAAAGTTGCCTCAGACCGACAGAAATCTTATGCTGACTTGAGGAGAAAAGACATTGAGTATGAAGTTGGTGAGAAGGTATTTCTCAAAGTATCACCGTGGAAGAAAGTGTTGAGATTCGGGAAAAAGGGAAAATTAAACCCTACGTTCATTGGCCCATATGAAGTTATTGAACGTGTGGGACCAGTAGCCTACAGATTAGCCTTACCACCTGAGCTGGACAAGTTACAAAATGTGTTCCATGTCTCGATGCTCAGAAGATACAGATCAGATCCTTCACATGTCATCTTAGCAGAAGAAATTGTGGTACAACCTGACCTGACATATGAAGAAGAACCAATTAAAATCTTGGCACGAGAGGTAAAAGAGCTCAAAAACAAGGCAATTCCACTGGTGAAAATCCTATGGAGACACCACAACACGGAAGAGGCAACATTGGAGAGCGAGGAGACTATAAGGCAACAGTTCCCTCAGCTCTTCACATCAGGTAAATTTCAAGGACGAAATTTTTTTTTAGAGGGGAAGAGTTGTAACATCCCCACTGTACGCGTTCTGTATGTTCTATTGCTCCAGTAGCCAAATAATAGTCCAGGCAAGTCAGGATGTCTGGAACTACACTTCAGTGATAGTGAACCGACATATAATGATGAAATAAATAAAAAGAGAATACAAGAAAAATCAAAGAAAAATGAAAGAGAGAAAATGAAACTAAGTTAAACGAGCCGGCACTGCAGCGATGGGTGATTACACTGTGAAGGCCGTTGCTGACCCCAGGACCATAGTGAACCCTCGGAATTTAATATTGGGACGTAAGTAAAGGTCTATTGAAATATAATTGACACTAGAATTATCAAAGAAAAATTAATAAATTAGTACAAAGAAAAATAAAAATTCGAGAAACAGACAAAGATCGATGTTACCGAAAAATCGATAATATAACCTAAAGTGGGGCATTTTGATCATTTAACACCTAGAGTTGCCTTATGCCTCAATGTCCATTAAAAATAAATGATATTGCACTTAGAAAATGTCATGAAAAATTAAATTGTGACACATTATGTAAATAGTAAAAAAGGGAAGATAAATGTGTAAATAATGGAACTTGAAATAATTAAACATTTAACTTAAAGTTAGTGCTCCACTAACTCAATCCTTTGGACATCTATCTAAGCCATTTGTGGGTAGAATCATCATCTTCAACCTTGAAAGAAAAACCAGCCGAAGTGAACCACCATTGAAAGAACTCCATTGTCGGCCATGGAAGGACCTCCATGCAACCCCATTCCAAGCCTCCTTTCCACTTGATTCCGTCATTAAATCTAGCCTACTTACCTTAGGGAAGATATTGGCAACAAAAAAAACAAGATTTGGTGAAGTTTTGATAAGCTTCAAAAGTGGTAATTGTCCAAAACCTCTTCCTTGCTTTAGTAAACCTTGTGTTTAGGTTGAGGTGAGTATTTTGGTGAAGAGAAATGAAGAAAATCTTGAGAAATGAAATGGTCTGTTTTTGGCAGCCATGAATATGGGTTGTATTTGAATTTTTCTTACCTCTAATGGATGAAAATTATGGTTGATTAACTAAAATGGAGGATGTAGTCAGTTAAAATCTAAGTATGTGCATGTACTGCTTAAATTAAGGGTGTGAAATGGAACCTTAATGCTTTGGGCAAACTGCCATGTTTGGCAGCCTATTAAATCATAAATTTATGTGTGAATATGAAGTTTATTAATGAAATATGCTAGTGGTAAATTATGGACAGCATGTGTAAGTGATATTGAAGTATGATTATGTTGAAGTGCATGTGTAATATTGACATTGAGATATGTTGAATTTTGGTGGAAATGAATGTTGAACTTAATGGTGAATTGTGTGCATTGAGCACTTGAATGTTTTGCCTAAAAATTGTTGCTGGAATTATGTACAATATATATATATATATATATATATATATATATATATACATATATATGGAAGTGTCATTGATTGAATATTGAAGTAATGAGGAGGAGAAGGAATATCAAATTGGAAGTGTATGTGTTTTGTGCAGGTTGTGTATTGATGGCAGTACCTAAATTAGGTCATAAGTGTCAAACTGTAAACCTAATTGGTATGAGGCCAATGGAGAGTGAAACCAGACACCAAATAGGCCAACTTTCATGTAGAAATGTTGCTAAAATTCTGCCTACAAAATGACCTTAAAAATGACCAAATCCGGAGTAGCAACCTTGCAACCCAGATTTTTGACCATATGAATAGTAATCATTAGGATTAACTCACTCAAAACTGGTCCAATTGACTTGAGATTTTTACCATGGATAGCTTAGATATAGAGCTACATTTCTTATGAAGACACCAAAGCCCAAAAATGATCAGAACCAAGTCAAATAGCTTGCACAAGTTCGGGTACCAAAACCACCAGGACTAAAAGTGACCTAAAATTGACCAAATTTTGCACTAAAGGTGCAATCTGTCTAGGTTTAGTAAATTGACCATAACTTGGTCTATACAACTCAGAATGACCTGAAATTTTGCCCCACGTTCAATAAGACATAGAGCTACAATTTTGCTTCTTTGACCAGAAGCTAAAAACCAAGAGAAATAGGACTTTAAGCTAGACCAATCTAGCACACCAAAAATTGAGAATTTGACATTTACATATAATGATGCTTGAAGCAATTTGGTAATGAATGCCAACTTATCAAAATGGCAAATTGCACTATATTGGCAGCATATTGAATTACAATATGTGACATGTTGAGGCTAGAAACAACTTATCCATAGTACCTAAAAAAAGTCAACATATGCATTGACTTATGAATTACATAATAGTTAGTAAACTCTAAAAATTGAAGAATTAAACATTTATTTTATTATGTGCCCTAGTTTGCCTAGTTGACTAGTTTGGATAGGTTGGCATGCCAATAGGATTCTGACAGCTTTTCTATAAATGGCTTCATGCCATACTATGCTTTCACGGCTTATTATGCCACACTGTGACTTTAATAGCCTACGACTATACATATTGTGTATTTATTATTGGCTTATCGCCAGATTGACTATATGGCATTTTAGCCACGCTATTTGCACACCAGGAGACACTTTGTGACCAATGGTGTGACGGCCTAAGATACTAGGTACCCAGTGCCAGTATATCCGTTTATCCAGTCTGGTCAGTATATAGGCTACACGGGCAGTAATTCAAGTACTATTAAATTCAAATAGCTAAATCTAGTCTACTGACATACAGCACCACCAAAAATTCGTAAACACTTTATTTACTTTATTTTTGTGTATATTTCTTTATATTTGGCACCACTAAGCAAAATTGCTTAACACGTTGCTTTTGTAACGCGTAGGTATTGGAGACACAGCTGGGGAGCCCAGCAGACCCACGACCGGGTGAGACATCTAATCTGCACAAGAGTCCAGAGTCATCTGCACTGCATTGTATACATGGTAAGATTTAGGATACCATGTATTTTGTAATGTTATGGAAGCTCTAAAGTTTGTAATATTTTGTACATATTAAATAATATGAAGATTTTCTGGATATATTTGATTTATTATGGACTGTATTATGGAACTGTTTAATGACTGTAAAAGTCTATTGACTTTATTGAGAAATAGAGACTGTGAAATATTTGAGATTTTGATATTATCATATTAAACTGTTTTCAACAGGTTTGGAAGGAGAGTTTGTCCAAAATGCAGACGGTACCCTGCCAAATTTTTATTACCAATCTTGAAACACTGATTTTATCAAAGTATGAAAATAGTATTAGCATGATATGAATATTACATAAAAGACTTCTTAAAATCAAATTGAGTTCAGTAAATGAAATAATCACAGACTAGGTGTTTCGGCATGCCGTGTAGCACACCTTGCTCGGCTATACTTTAGACGGGTGAGGAGTGTTACAAATTGTCTTCAAAAATAATATTAAATAACTTCATTCATATTCCACTAAAGAAAAATTAATTTAATTTCATTACAAAACTCAAAAATAAGTTTAAACATTACAATAATTTACATTTCATTACATACCAAAATAATAATACAAGAGTTTTTGTACAACTACTCAAACAATTTACATACATATAATTATATGCATAATCAAAATCTAATATACAAGGGTATTCCTATATACCTGAGGCTAGTCACAAGCAGTCTTCAAGGTGCAGCTGCAGGAATCTCACTCAACTGCTCTATCTCTACTCTCACCTCCAACAGCATACAAAGCTATCGCTGAGTGGTGAATTCAGTTGTACACAACTATAATTTAAAATATAATACAATATACATTGACAATAATTATACCAAAATTTTTGGAATCTCGAAATTTAACCATTTTCCAAATGTCAAAATTTTCATTGGCAATAATAACAGTCACTTGTTAAAATAACCTTTATCAAAATTTCAATTTGTCAAATCACAACTGAACAATAAAAATAATTCCTACAATTATGGAAATAAACAATTATTTTAACAAATTCATTTGTGCACAATCTCATTTTAAATAACAATTTCTTATCAATCAAAACTCATTATTTATCTCACTAACTATGGAAGACTAATCCGAAAGGGCCATCTTCGGGGTGATTCTAACTCCCTATGGTTGGGGAGGTTGAATCGGGATTCTAACTCCCTATGGTCGGGTAGGTCGAATCGGGATTCTAACTGCTTATGGTCGGGGAGGTCGAATCATCGTGCACAGTACACACCACACTAATGAAACTTCCGATGGGCCAATAACAAAAACTTAGATCTAACCTCTAATAAGAGGAGAATCTAAGCCTGTGCACATACCATGGTATTCAAAATAAAATAAAGCTAACTCCATTGTCTCCTCAACAAATGAGAGAGACGGGTAATAACCTAGTCAAGCATCTACAGTGAGATATAAAACAATATCATAAATCTCTTTATCTTCTTGTGAGCATAAATCACAACATAATATTAATTCAATATTAATTTTGTATTTTGTTCATGCAAATTGTCTGTCACAATTCAAAAAATAATTTATTCAATCCAAAATAATATTCAATAATTGTTGAAATAATATTTCACAAAACTAAACTCATGCTTACTCTACCAATTTCAATAATCATTCAAATAAATCCCATAATTGATAAACATAGTGCATAAGGGAAAATTAAAATCATTTAATTACGTAAAATATTCAAAACAAATTCAATTAAAGACTAGTTATGCACAAACCTCTTTTGTCAACTCAATTTAATCAAACTTTCGTTTCTCCTTCAAAGATCCCTTTCCAACTGAAACACATAAATTTAAAGTGCTTTAGTATCCATTTCTAATACTTAAATTCCAATAATTTCTTTGCAGACTTATCCTACCTATTACAGTTCATAAATTTGGGTCTTTCACATTTTTATGTATGGTGGCACTATTCATGGCACTATTCAAGTCAAAATGTTGACTTTTCTATACCTAATAGGTTTATTAGTTCTAATTGCACTCATATACCACATTTTGGGTGTCAATTTTGTTGGCATTGGTTGCTAATTCAATTCCTAAGTCTCTTAAGAGAAATTACAATTTTTTAGTTTGGTCCCTTGTTTTCTACTGTTCATTGGTCTAGTTACTTTGTGAATTTGGCTATGTGTCCTTCATTAAAGTTGTTCCTTATTGTCTTAGATTTATTTCTCTTTTTGAATCACTCCATTTGGAGTTTTGTAGCCCAAGTTATGCCTATTTTTCTAAGGCTGGTCAGATTTGGTGTTACCTAGAATTCTGGGCACTTTCTGGATATTGGTATTTATTGGTGTGTTGACTGCAGGTGAGTTTTTGGATAGGTTATGTAACACCCCTCACCCGTCTACAGTGTAGCTGAGCAAGGTGTGCTACACGGCGTGCCGGAGCACCTAGTCTGTGATTATCTCATTTTCTTAACTCAATTTGATTTAAGAAGTCTTTATGTGTAATATTCATATCGTACTGATACTATTTTCATACTTTAATAAAATCAACATTTCAAAAATGGTAATAGAAATATGGCATGGTGTCGTCTGTATTTCGAAAAAAATATACTTCTAAACATGTTAAAAATATTTCAATATGATAATCTCAACCATCCAACTAATTTTTCAGTCTCACAATTTCATAATTTCAAAATACAATCCATCATATTTTACATTCATCAAAAAACTATCCATAAGAGTTTAATATATACAAATTATTACAAACTTTAAAGTTTTATAATATCTATACATATTACATAACAAAATGTCAAAATACAATTGATAGTCATTACACAAGATCCTAAGTCCTACCATGTATGCAGTGTAGTGCAGATGACTCTGGACTCCTGTGCAGATCTGATGTCTCACCCGGTCATAGGTCTGCTGGGCTCCCCAGCTGTGTCTCTAATACCTATGCGTTACAAAAGCAACGCGCTAAGCAATTTTGCTTAGTGGTGCCAAATATAAAGAAATATACACTAAAATAAAGTAAATGAATTATTTATGAATTTATAACATCGATATTCTTTATAGTTGTTGATTCTACATTTATTTACTAACCTTTCATTTTTGCTAATTTTAGTAGTCCTGTATGTCAATAAACTGAATTTAGCTATTTGAATTTAATAATGCTTAAATTAACTGCCCGTGTAGCCTATATACTGACTAGACTGGATAAATGGATATACTGGCACTGGGTACTTAGTACGTTGAGCCGTCACACTATCAGTCACAAAGTATCTCCCAGTGTGCAAATAGTGTGGTTAAAAGGCCATATAGTCAATCTGGCGATAAGCTAAGTATAATAACACAATACGTATAGCCGTAGGCTATTAAAGTCACAGTGTGGCATAATATGCTGTAGAAACACAGTATGGCATAAAGCCATTTACAGAACAGCTGTCAGAATCCTGTTGGCATGCCAAACTATCCAAACTAGTCAACTAGGCAAACTAGGGCACATTACAAATTAATTGTTTAATTCTTTTTTTTTTTTTAGTTTGCTAGTTATCATGTAATTCATAAGTCAATGTAAACGTTGACCTTTTTAGGTACTATGGATAAGTTGATTCTAGCATCAACATGTCACAATTTGTAATTCAATATGCTGCCAATATAGTGCAATTTACCATTTTTACAAGTTGGCATTCATTGCCAAATTACTTCAAGCATCATTGTATATAAATGTCAAATTTTTAGTTTTAGTGTGCTAGATTAGTCTAGCTTAATGTACTATTTCTCTTGGTTTTTAGCTTCTGGTGAAAGATGCAAAATTGTAGCTCTATGTCTTATTGAACTTTTGCCATAATTTTTAAGTCATTCTGAGTTGTATAGAACAAGATATGGTCAATGTTAGTAGTATGCCCTAGAGCATGTCATTTAGTATGTATCTTGTACATATTTTTAATTAATAAAAGGCATTTCCACTTTTCTGTTTACATAATATATTTATGTGTAATAGAAAAGGTCCATTGATATTTTGTTAGAAATTTATTCTTAAGTTGTTAAGAATATGAGTGACAATATTTCTAGCACAAAGTATCATAAATAGGTTCACAATCGAGGATACTTCATAATAAGGACATGACTTATCCAAAAAGATTGTATTCATGTTTGTTACCAAGTTATTTGTATGAGATATAAATAAGATGGAATGGTGAGTCTCATGCCATATGACAAACATGATAGGCACTTATAAATGATAAGTAGGCCGAACCAGTGACACTTATGACAAGCACATGGAGTTTACTCTTGTCAATGTTTTGTCTTAAATCATATCAGTGCATATAATCTTTAAACCTGAGATAGCACAGTTATCTTGTATATAGGCAGTTTGAGTTTGATACTGCTTTCATACTTGTACTGTGTATGGGTATATGGGCATCTGTTGGCTCCTACTAGTTATATATAGAGGTAGGTGTTAATCAAGATGGAATCTGTTCCTCTAAGTAAATAAAGATAAAATCCTATGTTCATTTATTTGTTCTTGATGTTTTAAGTTCCTGGCCAGGACAGATAAATTTATTTAGAAAAGAGTTTCTGATGAGAAAATCTTTTAATCAAGAATTGGAATTAAAAGAGAACATAATATTCATAGCAAATGGAGTTTGACATAAACCATGACTCCAGCTTGAGTTGGGATTTTGTAACAGAGAGATTCTAGTGCATGGTAACATATGATTATAGGTTCATTTAATGTAAACCTTATTACTAATTGGGTGGCGATGGCATGCTATGCTAGGTGTTAACCATGGTCTATGAGGTGCATAAAATGATTTAGATAAATCATTTATGGTAAGAAAGAGTTCTGATGATATTAAGAGTTGATATCATGTCTCATTGCCAATTAGTGATGAGCTTAGTAAGTCACACACATACACAAGTTATCACCTATTTAAATATGATTTAATTAATTAATTAAAGAGTTTAATTGATTAATTAAATAGGTTTGGTTTGCAATTAAATTGCAAAGTCCCTAGCATGACTTGAAACCAAATCTAGATTATTGAATGTGTAGTATAAATTAAATTTATATTTAAAGTGTTTAAATATGAATTTAATTAATGAGAAATTAATTAATAGAGATTAATTAATTTATTTATATTTGATATAAATTAATTAGAAGAAGAAAAATAATTATTTTGGGTTAAGAACTCAAAATTAAGACACAGGGGCATTTTGATCATTTCACAGTGTGACACGTGGCACCATGAGATGGTGACACATGGGATTACACATAAGCTTGCCAAATGTTTTTTTTTTAATCATGTAAGATGATTAAAATCAAGATTAAATATAGGTTTGACACTTGGCACAATGTGATTGGGTCACTTAAACCTAGAGCTAATCAAACGATGACATGTGGCAAGGGTTTAATGTGTTAACCTAGCTATTTAAGTGTGGTTATGAAAAGAAAAAATAACCAGCAGCCACTCCTCTCCTTTGTCACGCCATTTTGAGGTTCTTCATCAATTCTTCTTCATCTCTCATCAATTCAAAGAGATTAGCCATCAATCTCTTGAATTAAGAACACTAGAAATTATTTCTAGTGTCCTGTTTACATCTCTAATGTCTTAAAAGGCAGAACTTGAATTTCTAATTAATAGAAAAAACTTTAGAAGCTGTTCAAGGGCTGCCATCGGTGTTCTTGGTGTGGACAAGCTAGAGGGACAACATCTAGTGTCCTGAAGACGAATCTCAAAGGGGTAGACACGCTGCAGTGCATCAAGAGGTTAGTGTAATCGTTCTTGATTTAATCTAGGGTTCTAAAATTAATCTGATTAATTTTAAAATCTTAAATGGCAAATACAGATCCAAAAAACATATTAAAAGAGTTTTAATATGTTGTTTATCATTGAAATCAAATAGATAAAAATAAATCTTGCATGATGCATGTGACGCTAGGTGAAAATTTTTGAATTCAATGGTATAAACTTGTGTTTTTCACGCTTCCGTTCCTTCAATTGGTATCAGAGCCACTATATTTTCCATTTAGATTGTTGATTATATGATTTAATTGTGTGTTTGATCATGAGATCAAAAGTTCATTGCTGGTTGCAAAGCCAAGGTGGCGGCACAAATGATGAACACCATGGTGCGCATGGTTGATGCACCACAATGGTGTGCAAAGGTAAATGGATGGTGAATGTGCAATTGTTGTATGATCTAAGATCCATTTTATGTCTAATTAAATTGTTTAATTAGAATTTTTTATCTCACAATTAAATTATGATTCAAATCAGAATTTTAAAAATTGTTTGAATGTGATTCAAATCTGAATTTTAAAAGTTGTTTCAATGTGATTCAAATTTGAATTTTTAAAGTTGTTTGAATCATATTTAAATCTGATTTTTTAAAATTGATTGAATAAAATTCAGATCTAATTTTTTAAAAAATGTTTGAATGAGATTCAAATCTAATTTTTTTAAAAATGTTTGAATGTGATTCAAATCTGAATTTTTAAAGTTGTTTGAATGTGATTCAAATCTGAATTTTTAAATTTGTTTGAATGAGATTCAAATCTGAATTTTTAAATTTATTTGAATCATATTCAAATCTGGATTTTTAAGTTGAATATGAGATATTCAATGTAATTTAAGTATGTATGTTTTATTTAATTGTTAAATAGTGATATGCATGATGGATGATCATGGACTATAAAAGACCAATGTGATTGGATTTATTTCTTTTATGTTTCTTTGGGATTGTAAATTAATTAATTTATTTTAATTTATTTTGGGCATGTATTATTAAGTTTGTAATAATTTTTGAGTTGCAATTTCATTTATTAAAGTTCTTGTAAATTTGCCTTGGTATGCCAAGGATTACCATGTAATATTGGATTGCAAGAAGTTCAAGGAGGTCAAGAGCATTAGTGGGACTAGTGGGAGGAATTCAAGATCAAGTGTTGATTATGTACTCCTTCAGCAACTCTTGTGAAATGAATGAATGAATGAAATGCACCTAGGAATGCCCTGATTCAATTCTTGGTGGCTCAGAATTGAATCCCTTAGAAAGTCTATGATCATACCATATTTATTGCTTATCCATGAATGCATGAGATGTATGAGAATGTATGCTATTATATGATATATGCATACTAATTGGATAATGTGCAAAGTGAGACTTTAATAGTAATTAGAATGACCATAAAATCGTCCAAACAATTGATTAAGTTGGAAATGCTATAATTAAAGTAATTATAACATAGGCCCTTAATTGGGGCAATTATTTTAAGAAATTTTAAATAGTTGCATAAGATGCAATTAATTTAAGAGATTTTCTTAAGAATAATTGTTAAGCATGAGATGTTGTAAATATGTAAATGGTTTAGTGGCCAATATTGGATGTACCTGAGGACATTAAAATTATTTGCATAATTACTGGCTCAATGGGAACAACTTAACTTATGCAAGATAAGTCAATAATGGATGTACCTGAGATTTTGAGCATTAGGGGCTAGGTAAAGATTGAACCTCACATGAGATGTGATAGGCAAGGAGTTGCTCACTTATAGTTTATTGTAATTCCAATAATGGATGTACCTGAGGATGATCAATAGAATTATAAGAATTCAATCACCCACTAGAAATCTATCCAACTAGGATTTTCGTTTTCTACTTTGGAAGTGTAGGATTCGTTAAGTTAGTGGGAGGACCAATTTGATTAAAAGACCATAATCATTTTGGTTAATTACATGATACATTTACTAATTAATCTGGTTATTTTCTGCAGTTAATTTCTTGATAAAAATGAGCACAAAACAACCACCACCATCCAATATCCTTGCAAGCATACTTGATCATAATAGGTTGACAGGACCTAATCTGTCTGATTGGCTAAGAAATTTGAAACTTGTCCTGAACCTTGAACATATAGGATATGTTCTAGATTCAAATGTTCCTGGTCCCTTACCTCCAGAGGCCACACAAGAGGAACATGAAACTTTAGACAAGTGGAAGGAGCATGATATGAGAGCTACGTGTTACATGCTTGATTCCATGAGTAATGAGTTACAGAAGCAACATGAGAACATGCAGAGTGCGAGTGAGATCCTCCTTCACCTACAAGAATTGTATGGTGAGCACAGCAGGAATGCTAGGTATGAGATATCTAGACAGCTATTCCGTATGAGGATGTCTGAGGGACAGAATGTTGGGGATCATGTCCACTAGATGATTCAGCTGATTGAGCAGTTGGAACATCTTGACTTCAACATGGATTTCCAACTACAAACGGATTTAATCCTTCAGTCCCTTCCTGAGTCTTTTGGGAATTTTGTGACAAATTTCCATATGACTAAACAGGAATGCACCTTAGCTGGTTTACTCAACATGCTGGTTATTGCCTAAAAGAATATGCCAGGCAATAAAGGAAAAGAGATAGCTTTGGTTGCATCTTCTTCTGCTGGAAAGTCCAACAAGAAGAGGGGCAATAAGAAAAACAAACCTCAGATTCCTGGTCCTTCCAAGAAAATAGCTAAACAGAAATGGAAGACTAAAGCTGATGGAGGCAAAGGAAAGTGTTTCCACTGCCAAAAGGATGGGCACTAGAAAAGGAATTGCCCAGAGTATCTTACTTCTCTGAAGGACAAGAAGGATACACCTTCGGAAGGTATGTCCATATCTTGTTATTTAGATTCTGATGATACTTATAGTTCATCTACAGCTTGGGTTTTAGATACTAGTGCCAGTTCTCACATTTCTAATGATATGCAGGAACTAGCAAATAGTAGCAGCTTGTGTTCTCAAGATATTAGAGTCCAGATTGGCAATGGCTCAACTGTTGAAGCTTTAGCCATAAGATCTAAATCTTTTTACATGTTTGGACATGTTTTGTGTTTGGATCATATTTTATATGTACCTGATGCTTTTAAGAACATCATTTCTATATCTAGTTTGACTAGAAATGGCTATGAATTTCAGTTCACAGATGATGTTTGCGATATTTATTTTGGAAATAAATATGTTTGTTCGGGTTATATGAATGATGGTTTTTATTATTTGGATAATAATGACAAACACAAATTGAATGCAAGTGATCTAAAAGAATGCAATGCCATGGTGAAAATTAACTCAAGTTCAAAATATATTTGGCACTTAAGGTTATGTCATGTTGCAGAAGATAGGATTGCAAAACTGGAGAAAATGGGGATTCTATCCTCATTGGGCTTTGAGCTTACTCCAACTTGTGAATCTTGCCTTCAGGGCAAAATGACTAGATCACCCTTTGTTGGACAAGGGCTAAGAGCTGAAAATATTTTGGAGCTAATACATAGTGATGTATGTGTTCCATTTAAAGAAATGGCTAGAGGGGGCTTTCATTATTTTATTACACTGATGATAAATCAAGGTTTGGGTATTTGTATTTGATGAAATACAAACATGAATCCTTTGAAAAGTTCAAAGAATTTAAATCTGAAGTAGAAAATCAAACAGGACAGAGTATTAAAGCTCTTCGATCAGATCGTGGAGGTGAATATTTGAGTACTCAATTTGATGAATACTTGAGAGAGCATGGCATTGTTTGTCAGCTGACTCCTCCAGGAACGCCACAGCTGAATGGTGTATCTGAAAGGAGAAATCATACCCTATTGGATATGGTACGTAGTATGATGAGCTATACTGATATGCCAATCTCCTTTTAGGGATTTGCATTAGAATCAGCTTTGTATATTCTAAATAGGATTCCATCAAAATCAGTTTCTTCCACAACTTATGAGATATGGCATGGAAGAAAACCAAGTCTTAAGCATGTTAAGATTTGGGGTTGTCCAGCTTATATCAAAAAGCTGAACACTGATAAATTGGAGACCAGATCAGAAAAAGGTCGATTTGTTGGATATCCAAAAAATAGTTTTGGATATTATTTTTATTTGCCTACTTCACAAAAGGTTGTGATAAGTAGAGATGCCACATTTCTTGAACAACAGTTTGTTCAAGAAGGAGGCAAAGGAAGGCAAATAGAGTTAGAATTGGAGAATTCTGACCAACCAACAGATCAGATGGATATAGATCCATCTAGTCAACCTATACCCGTTGATGAAACATCTACAGCTGTTCCTCGTAGAACAAACAGGGTATCTCACCCACCAGTGAGATATGGTTTTCTTCATGAAGAAGAATAAGAGTTATCTACTCATGAAGAAGTAGATCATAGAGATGATCCACCTACTTATGAAGAAGCTATATCAGATATAGACTGTAACACCCCTCACCCGTCTACAGTATAGCCGAGCAAGGCATGCTACACGGCGTGCCGGAACACCTAGTCTGCGATTATTTCATTTCTTGAACTCAATTTGATTTTAAAAGGTCTTTTATGTAAAATTCATATCATACTTATACTATTGTCATACTTTGATAAAATCAGTGTTTCAAGATTGGTAATAAAAAATTTGGCAAGGTGCCGTCTATATTTAGGACAAACTGTCCTTCTAAACCTGTTGAAAACAGTTTAATATGATGATATCAAAATCTCAAATATTTCACAGTATCTATTTCTCAGTAAAGTCAATAGACTTTTACAGCCATTAAACAGTTCCATAATAATTTAAATATATACAGAAAATCTCCATGTTATTTAATATGTACAAAATATAACAAACTTTAGAGCTTTCATAACATTATAAAATACAGGGCTGAATTTCAAATATACAACAAAAGTACAAAATACAAGATATCCTAAGCCCTACCATGTATGCAATGCAGTGCAGATGACTCTGGACTCCTGTGCAGATCTGATGTCTCACCCGGTCGTAGGTCTGCTGGGCTCCCCAAATGTCTCCAATACCTACGCTGCACATAAAAGCAACGCGCTAAGCAATTTTGCTTAGTGGTGCCAAATATAAAGAACTATACACTAAAATAAAGTAAATAAATTTATGGCATCGGTGTTCTTCACAATTGTTGATTCTACGTTTATTTGCTAACATTTCAATATCTTCTAATTTTGGTAGTGTTGTATGTCAGAAGAGGGAATTTAGTTATTTGAATTTAGTAGTGCTTGAATTACTGCTCATGTAGCCTATATACTGACCAGACTGGATAAATGGATATACTGGCACTGGGTACCTAGTACCTCGGACCGTCATACCATCGGTCACAAAGTGTCTCCCAGTGTGCAAACAGTGTGGCTAAGAAGCCATATAGTCAATCTGGCGATAAGCCAAAAATAAATACACAATATGTACAGCCGTAGGCTATTTAAGTCACAGTGCGGCACAATAAGCCGTAAAAACACAGTATGGCATGAAGCCATTTACAAAACAGCTGTCAGAATCCTATTGGCATACCAACCTATCCACACTAGTCAACTAGGCAAACTAGGGCACATTATTAATTAATTATTTAATTCTTCAATTTTTGGAGTTTACTAACTATTATATAATTCACAAGTCAATGCATATGTTGACCTTTTTAGGTAATATGGACAAGTTATTTCTAGCATCAATATGTCACAATTTATCTCTCAATATGCTGCCAATGTAGTGCAATTTACCATTTTTACAAGTTGGCATTCATTGCCAAAATGCTTCAAGCATCATTGTATGCAAAATGTCAAATTATCACTTTCTGTGTGCCAAATTGGTCTAGCTTAAAGTCCTATTTCCCTTGGTTTTAAACTTCTGGTCAAAGAAGAAAAATTGTAGCTCTATGTCTTATGGAACGCGGGGCAAAATTTCAGGTTATTCCGAGTTGTGTAGACCAAGATATGGTCAATTTGCTAAAGCTGGACAGATTGCACTTTTAGTGCTAAATTTGGTCAATTTTTAGGTCACTTTTGGTTCGGCAGTTTTTGTGCCCGAACTTGTGCAAGCCATTTGACTTGGTTCTGGTCATTTATGGGCTTTGGTGTCTTCATAAGACTTGTAGATATAGGTCTGAACTATTCATGGACAAAATTTCAGATCAATTGGACCTATTTTGAGTGAGTTATGGCCTAAACACTAACTGCTGCCCAAATGGTCAGTTTTCAGGCCTTAAATGCACTAATCCGGATTTGGTCACTTTTTAAGGTTAGTTTCTAGGCAGAATTTTGGCAACATTTCTATATGAAAGTTGGCCTATTTGGTGTCTAGTTTCACCCTATGTTGGCCTCATACCAATTGGGTTCATAGTTTGGCACTTTTGGCCTAAATTAGGTGCTGCCTCCAATACACAACCTACACAAAGCACATACACTCCCAATTTGATGTTCCTTCTCCTCCTCATTACTACAATATTCAATCAACAACACTTCTATACATATATTGTACACAATTCCAGCAAAAATTCTAGGCAGAATACTCAAGTCCACAAGGCACACAATACACCATTAAACTTCAATATTTACATCCACCCAAATTCAACATACTTCAATGTTAATATTACACATATACTTCAACATATTCATACTTCAATATCACTTACACTTGCTGCCTACAAATTAAAATTAACATATATCATTAATAACCACATGTTCACACACAATTTCACGCTATTAGGGGCTGCCAGACATGGCAGTTTGCTCAAGGCATCAAGGTTCCATTTCACACCTTTAATCTAAACACTACATGCACATACTTATGCACAAAATTACTACAACTTTCATTTGAATTAATCAACCTTCATTTTCATTCATTAGAAGTAAAAATAACTCAAGCTCAACAAGGGTTCATGGCTGCCAAAAATGGACAAGTCCATTTCTCACTATTTCTTTCATTTCTCTTCACCAAAACACTCACCTCAACCTAAACACAAGCTTTACTAAAGCAAGGGAGAGGTTTTGGACACTTACCACTTGAAAGCTTCCTTCAAACATCACCAAATCTTGTTTTTCTTGCTGCCAATATCTTCCCCAAGGTGAGTATGCAAGCTTTAATGAAGGAAGGAAGTGGAAAGGATGGCTAGAACATTCTTGCATGGAGGTGGAGCAAGGTGCGGCAATGGAGTCCTCCCATGGTGGAAATTCGGCTGGTTTGTGTTTTGGTGAAGAAGAAGTGGTTTCTGCCCACTAATGGCTTAGATAATGTCCCAAGGATTGAGTTAGTGGAGCACTAACTCTAAACTAATTGTTTAATTAGTTAAACATTCATTAATTGCACCTTTAGCTCAATTATTTCACTATTTACATAATGTATCACCATTTAATTTTTCATGATATTTCTAAAGTTTAATATCATTTATTTTTAATGGACATTGAGGTCAAAAGGCAACACTCTGTGTCAAATGATCAAAATACCCCACTTCGGGTTACATTCCCGATTTTTCGATAACACCGATTTTTGTCTGTTTCTCGATTTTTCATTTTTCTTTGTACTAATCTATTAATTTTTTTCTTTGATATTTCTAGTGTCAATTACATTTCAATAAACCTTTATTTATGTCTCAAAATTAAATTCAAAGGGTTCCCCGCAGTCCTGGGGTCGGCAACGGCCTTCCCGGTGCGGTTACCCATCGCTGTAGTGCCGGCTTGTTTAACTTAGCATCATTTTCTCTCTTTCATTTTTGTTTGATTTTTCTTGTATTTTCTTTTTATTTATTTCATCATTATATGTCTGTTTACTATCACCGAAGTGTAGTTCCAGACATACTGACTTGCCTGGACAGTTATTTGACTACTGGAGCAATAGAATGTACAAAATAAGTACAGTGGGGATGTTACAACTCTTCCTCTCTAAATAAAAATTTCGTCCTCGAAATTTACCTGATGCGAAGAGCTAAGGGAACTGTTGTCTCATTGTCTCCTCACTCTCCCATGTTGCCTCTTCCGTGTTGTGGTGTCTCCCAGGTTATACCACAATTTCTTCTGCTGAGATGACAAGTGAAAGATCTGATCTGTATCTTTTGAGCATCGAGACATGGAATACATTATGTATCTTGTCCAGCTCAGGTGGTAAGGCTAATCTGTAGGCTACTGGTCCCAAACGTTCTATCACTTCATATGGGCCAATGAACCTAGGGCTTAATTTTCCCTTTTTCCCGAATCTCAACACTTTCTTCCACGGTGACACTTTGAGAAATACTTTCTCGCCAACTTCATATTCAATGTCCTTTCTTTTCAAGTCAGCATAAGATTTCTGCCGGTCTGAGGCAACTTTCAAATTGGCCTTTATCAGTTTCACCTTTTCCTCTGTCTATTTTATCAAGTCTGGCCCCACTAGCTTATCTTCACCCAATTCAGTCCAACATAAAGGTGTTCTGCATTTTTTCCCATACAGTGCTTCATAAGGTGCCATTTGTATGCTAGCTTGATAGCTATTATTATATGCAAATTCTGCCAGTTGAAGGTATCTGTCCCAACTTCCTTCAAACTCAATAACACAACTTCTCAGCATATCCTCGAGGACCTATCACATATATTCGGTTATTATTATCATTATTAGTTCAATTATTGTTTACAATAACTCAATGAGTTTCAAAATTTACCTGGATTATTCTTTCCGACTGTCCATCCATCTGAGGATGAAAAGCCGTACTAAAATGGAGTTGTGTGCCCAAGGATTCTTGTAATTTCTTCCAAAATCTAGATGTAAACCTCTGGTCTCTATCAGATATAATGGAAAGTGGAATTTCATGTAGTCTAACTATCTCACTGATGTATAATTCTTCTAGCTTTTCCAGTGAGTAGTCAGTTCTGATTGGCAGAAAATGTGCTGATTTGGTCAACCTATCCACAATCACCCATATTGCATCATGCTTCTTCTGAGTGAGAGGTAAACCACTGACAAAGTCCATAGTGACTCGGTCCCACTTCCATTCTGGTATATTTATGGGCTGTAACAAACCTGATGGAACTTGATGTTCTGCTTTGATTTGCTGACATGTCAAGCATCTAGTTACATAGTCAACTATGTCCTTCTTCATACCTGGCCACCAGTATTGGAGTTTCAGGTCATGGTACATTTTTGTGCTTCCTGGGTGCATAGCATACACACTATTATGTGCTTCTTTCAGAATATTGGTTTTCAACTCTTTATCATCTGGTACACATACTCTTTCTTTATAGTACAGGCACCCAGTTTCCTTCACTTCATATTCATATCTTCAATGCGAAGATAATTGCTGTTAACTCTAAATCATGAGTAGGGTAATTCTTTTCATATGGCCTTAACTGCCTGGAAGCATATGTGACCACTTTCCCTTCTTGCATGAGTACACACCCTAATCCATTGTGTGAGGTATCACTATAGACTACAAAGTCTTTTCCAGACATTGGCTGTGTTAACACTGGTGCCTCTGTCAACATAGCCTTCAGCCTCTCAAAACTGGCTTGACACTTTTCATTCCAATCAAATTTCATATTCTTGTGTAGTAATTTGGTCATTGGAGCAGCTATTAGGAAAATCCCTTTACAAATCTTCTATAATATCCAGCTAACCCCAAGAAACTTTTGATCTAAGTTGTATTTTTGGGAGGCTTCCATTCCATCACTGCTTCAATCTTCTTAGAATCCACTCTAATCCCTTCAGCTGATACTACTTGTCCAAGGAATGAAATGTCATTCAACTAGAACTCACACTTGGACAATTTAGCATACAATTTCTTCTCTTTTATAGTCTGCAGAACAATTCTCAAATGCTCATCATGTTCTGCTTTATCCTTGGAATACACCAGGATGTCATCAACGAAGACCACTACGAATCGATCTAAGTATGGATGGAAGATACGGTTCATAAGGTCCATGAATGCTGCTGGAGCATTTGTTAACCCAAATGGCATCACAAGGAATTCATAATGCCCATACTGGGTTCCAAATGCAGTCTTAGGCACATCTGCATCCTTAACCCTTAGCTGATGATACCCTGATCTGAGATCAATCTTAGAAAACACATCGGCTCCCTTCAGCTGATCAAACAGATCGTCAATTCTAGGCAATGGATACTTGTTCTTCACTGTTACTATGTTTAATTGCCGGTAGTCAACACATAACCTCAGTGTCCCATCTTTCTTCTTTACAAATAGTACCGGAGCTCCCCAAGGTGACACACTGGGGCGTATGAACCCCTTGTCTAGTAATTCTTGCAGCTAGATTTTTAACTCTTTTAATTCAAGAAAGCCATCCTATATGGAGCAATTGAAATTGAGTCAGACGGCATAATCTCAATAGCAAATTCAACTTCCCTTTCTAGTGGCAAACTAAGCAATTCCTCAGAAATACCTCGAGAAATCCTCATCGTGGGTATGTCGACAAGTCAAGTTTACTCCCGCCTAGTGTCAACCACGCAGCGATAGGCTTCACACCCTTTTCTCAGCCATCTCCTTGCAACTGTAGCTGAGATGACATTGGACAAGAAATCTGTCCTTTCACCCACAACTATTATTTCTTAGTTCTCAACAGTTTTCAGAGAGATTCTCTTCAATTTACAATCTACTATTGCCTGATGATGGGATAACCAGTCCATTCCCAAAATCACATGAAACTCATGGAAAGGCAATTCGATTAAGTCTGCAAAGAACTCTTTCCCTTGAATCTTCAATGGATAGCCCATACACCTTGTTTACTACCACACTATGGCCTAGTGGATTTGTAACCAGGATGTCTTAGTCACTTTCCTCCACTGGTATTCCCTTTTCTATGGGCAGCTTGATACAAATATATGAATGAGTAGATTCAGTGTAACACCCCAAAGTTCGGTAGTGCGTTCTACTGCTCCGGTGACCAGTGTTGTCCGGACAGCTAGGATGCCTAGAACTACACTTTGACATGAGGGAGGAGACATAAAATAATGAAATACAAGAAAAGAAAATACAAGAAAAACAAAGGAAAAATAATAGCAAAGAAAGATAATCAAGTTAAACGAGCCGGGAAACCTAACGATGGGTGACCGCACTGGGAAGTCACGGCATGGACTGTTGACTAGCCCTGGACTGCGGGAAACCCTGGAAAACATTTTTAGGACTTAAATAGACCCTTATTGAAGAATAAATATCATTAGGAAGATCAAAGAAAAATTAAATAATTACTACAAAGAAAAGTGAGAAATCGAAAAACGGACAAAACCCGGTATTACCGAAAAATTGGGAATGCAACCCGAACAGGGGTATTATGGTCATTTGACATCCCGAGGTGTCTTTTGACCTAAATGTCCATTAAAAATAAATAATATTACACTTAGAAATAAAATGAAAAATTAATTTAGGGGTACCTAATGTAAATAGCAAAAATGGGGAGTTAAATGTGGGAAATTGAAACTTTTGAATAAATTAACATTATCTTTCCACTTAGTGCTCCACTCACACCTAAAGTGGACCACTTAATCTTCATTTGGACAGCAGATTCATTTCCTTCTTCAACCTCAAAAATTCAGCCGTGAGCCTCCAAGAAGAACTCCATGGCTAAAGCTTCCAAGCTCCATGCATGAACTCCAATCTTCACTTTCATGCCATAAATCCAACAAGTCCCTTCATGAAAGTTTGTCTACTCATCACAAGGAAGAGTTTGATACCAAATTTGAGAAGTTTAAGCAAGGTTTAACAAGCTCCAACCATAAGGTAAGTTAGCATTTTTGAAGATTTCTTTGATAAACTTTGTATACATGTTATGGGTGTTGGTTTTGTGAGGGAAATTTTTAAGTTTGAAGAGTATTGAGATATCCATTTTTGGGCAGCCATGTAATCATGTATTGATGAAGTATTTGTACATATAATTGATGAGAATTATGTTGGTTGTGATGATTTAATAACCTAGTGAATTACTTCATATTTATATGGTGATTTTTGGCACTTGGATGAGAATTGATGAATTGTAGGGCAATTTGGTGTTGAAGAAGATTTTCGGCAGCTTGGGGACACTTGAATAAATGTATGTATTCATGGAAGTGTTGGCAGAATATTGACATAGAAGGATTGAGGGATATGTATATGAACTTGTTGGGTAAAGAGTATGTAAAAACTAGTAATGTTATGTATATGTGTAATTGTGTTTGGACTTTGGGAATTAGAGTTATATTTGGTGTATTGAAGATAATTGTAATCTGCCCAAAGTGATGATAATGTAAAGTGGGATGTGGTTTTGGTAATGAACCAAAACAGAAATGGTAGGAAAGTAAACATATTGCAAGGTAAATGTGTCATGGATGTGTGTTTAAGCAAAGTAACCAAGGGCAGTGTACATTTTAGCCAATAAGTTTAAATGTGTAACCTCAATTGGTATGAGACCAATTGGAGGTGGAACTAGGCACAAAATGTGCCAACTTTCATTGAGAAAACATACCAAAATTCTGCTTGCAAGGTGACCTAAGAAAATGACCAATTCGGATTAGGTGCAATTAGGACCTGAAAAATGACCAATTGGGTAGCAGTGAGTGTTTAGGCCATAACTCACTCAAAACAGGTCCAATTGACATGAAATTTTAACCATGAATAGTTAAGACCCATACCTACAAGTCTTATGAAGACACCAAAGCCCAGAAATGACCATAAGCAAGTCAAAAAGCTTGCACAAGTTCGAGTCCAAAAACTGGCCGAAAGAAAGTTGACCAAATTGACCTAAAATTGACCTAATTTGATGCCATTTGACCAGCAATAGTATAATGACCATAACTTGGTCTACTTAACTCGGATTGACCTGAAATTTTGCCTCGCGTGCAATAAGACATAGATCTACAAGTTTGTAGTTTTGACCGAAACCCGAAAACCGAGGGAACTAGATCGTCCGGCTAGGTCAAACTAGTATCCCGAAATCCAGCAATTTGCAATGAAATGCAAGAAAACGCAATATACATAGAATTGAGTTTGGTAACACGTACCAACCCTAAAACCCTATCGAATATGACATATTAATGACACTAAGACCTAATTTACCTAAAACGCATCGAGGGTCGGTATATTAGGTGATTAAGCAAATAAAGGTATTCAGTGAATTGTTTATCGAACATTATCGTTAGAGGCAAATTAATTTAGCACTGAAACACTTCAAATTGTGTTTCTCAGTTAACAAGGACTTAGCTAAAGGGAAAGAAATACTGAGTCAGGACCAGGAGACAAATATCAGAGGTTTGTGCACAACTAGTTTTTAACTGATTTTACTTTGAATATTTCATATGATTAAATGACATATTTTTCTTATGTATTATGTTTAACAAGCATTGGATTTAATTCAATGATTATTGAAAATTGTTATAGTATGTATGAATTCAGCTTTGTGAAATGGTATTTCCACAAGTATTAAGCATTGTTATGGATTGAACAAATTATGTTTTGGAAAATTGTGATAGAACATGTTTTGAATTGTGAAGGTAATTTTCATGGAAAAATGCAAATTTATGATTTGAATTGTGATGAGCATAAACTTTATTGGATATTGAAATTGACTTTGAATCGAATTGTATTGTGATTTATGCTCACTAAATGGATTGTGATATTGTTTTATATCTCACTATAGATGCTTGACTAGGTTATTACCCGTCTCTCTCATTTGTTGAGAAGACAATGGAGTTAGTTGTGTTTTGATTACCATGGTGTGTGCACAGGCTTAGATTTTCCTCTGATTTGAGGTTAGATCTAAGTTTATTTTATCGTTATGGCCCCTGCGAAGATTCATTATTGTGATGGTACTGTGCACGATGATTCGACCTCCCCGACCATAGGGAGTTAGAATCTGATTCGACCTCCCCGACCATAGGGAGTTAGAATCACATCGAATATGGCCCTTTCGGATTAGTCTTGCATATTGGTGAGATAAAGAATAATTTTTTGAGATACAGAATGGCTTTTGAATGGTAAGGAATTGTGATTTCAATTATGGTGTATGTATAATTGATTTTGTTGGAATTACTTAAATGGTTAGTCATGATTTGATAAATTGAATTTTGTGATCAAAGTCATTAATACAAATGATTTACATTATTGGCAACGAATATTTTGAGTTTTGAAATTTGATGAGTATTCAGATTCCCAATTTATTTACTGTAAATTTTGTCAATGTATATTATACTATGTTTTAAATTATAGTTGTGCACCACTGAGTTCACCACTCAGCGATAGCTTTGTATGCTGTCGCAGGTAAGAAGAGCATTGAGCAGTAAGTAAATTTCCTTGAAGATATATTCAGATCACCTGTGTATATCATAGGTATACCCATGTACATAGGTTTTGATGTATGCATGTAATAATATGTATGTAAATTATTTGAGCAGTTGTATAGAAACTCTTGTAAAATATTTTGGTATGTAATTAAATGTAAATTATTGTAAATGTAAATTTGAGATTTCATTTACTTGAATAGTTTTGTATTATATTTCTTGTATCTCAGTCTTTGAAAAATCATTGCGGATTTGAGTTGAGAAAAATGTTGTGTTGAGAAATATGTTGGAGTTGAGATTTGCAAATATATATTGAAGTGCTTTTTACAGGTTTTCTGAAGAACCGTTTTATCCAAAATACAGATGGCACTCTGCCAAAATTTTTACAGAAACTCCAAATAAGTCAAATGTGTTAGTTCTATCACTTCAGTTCACAAAAGTTTTTAACACTTGTAAATAATGCTCACCACTGTAAAAGAAGTAAGAAAAGTTTTGAAAATCCCTTGTAGTGTATTTAATGGGTTATCAGTAGACGGAGTTGGTAATTCATTAGGTATACTACGGGATCATGTTATACCTTACAGAGGGGTAGGGTGTGACATGTTTTAGTGGTATCAGAGCAATGGTTTTAAAGTAAATTTTGAACTGTGAATTTGAAATCTTTTGTCAGAATTACAATCTGCTCAAATGTTTGATACATGTAGTACATTTACATCATAAATGTGAACTAATGGAGAGGAATCTCCTTGTGTTGGTTGTACAGGAATAGAAAATTTTGTGAGAAAAATGGAAGAGAAGAATGAGATAATAGAATAGTCTGTGATGGAAGAAGAACAAGTTGAGGCCCCAACTCCACAAAATGTCGAAGGCCTGTCTGTACCAGTTTTACCGGTACAAATTACTGCACAAATGGCCCAACAAATGGCCACTTTCTTTCAACAAATGGTCGATAATCACCCCAAGCCCAAGTATTGCACTCCAACCCCACAAGGGCAGTGTGAAATAGAAAAGAGAGAGAAACCTATGGGTCAGAGCTCGAACAGTAATTTGAGAAAGAGAAAAGAATTTGAGGAGCCCCGAACTCAGGGATATGATAGAGGTGGATCATTAAGACAGAGACCACCAAGGTCCAGTCGTCGAACAACTAGAAGTTCCTACCCTTCCCGCCAATGTGAAACTTGTGGAAAATATCATGGTGGGATATGCTATAAGGCCTCTGAGCTCACATAATTGTGGAAAACTTGGACACTTTGCTAAAGATTGTGCTAAACCACCTCGACCGCTCTCCGAGTTCATGCACCATCAGTCAGAGTCAAGATAGAAATAGAGTTGGTACTCCTCACCACTATAACACAGTGAATCAACCCGAATATAGTAGCGCACCAGTCGGAGTGTCCACTATGTGCCAAGTAAAAGGAACAGAAACTTCAGATGTAGCTGCTGGTAAGTTCTTAATTTTAGTTATTATTTGATCCCAGCACTACTTAGTTGTGTGTTAGTGTCAGAACTATATGTTCTGTTGTCATTCCTTTACGTGGGAACGAATTTTGATGTATTAGTGACTAGTCCTTTAGGATAATAACTATAATAACAAGTATGATTGACATTAATTTTGGAAGAATTATTAGCTAAAAGTATTTTCTAACATACCGTAAATTATAAAGCTAAATGGCGAGCCTACTTAATGTAAGGCAAGAGGACCTAAAAGTAAGTTACAGTAATAGAATTGCTCTAGATGAGGGCAAAGATGTTATTGTTAGTAAATGTCAAAGGAAATTGTAATCAGAATCGGTTAGGGATATTAGTGGATTCGAGAAAGATAAGATGTTAGAAAACCTAGTCCATGAGGTTATAAAGTAGTGACTATATAATGTTCTCGATGTTTGTATTGTAAGCTGCAAATTATAAGATCGATTAATCGGATTATTGTGTAGAGCTACGTGTTTCCTCGTGGTACAATAAGTAAGAATATTTGTAGGTAATCTATAAATTGATACATTGCAATCGAATAGGTATTATTATTGGAAATAAATGTGAAAATTTTAGTCGAAATTTAAAACTTCGTAACTAGCTCGTCGAATGACTACACTTGTAAGGTAGCCGAGTCAAGAATCGTTACAATAATGTGAACTACCAAGACACAAGAATTGCTATAAGCTTAGAGATATCAAGACAATGTATCATCCTCATGCATGGACAATTGAAACAAGTAATTCAGTAAATTCGAAACTCATTGAGTTCCTATAAATAATGAAATGAAATGATAAAAATAACTCAGAAATGTGATAAGCCCTCAAGAATATATCGAGAACTTGTGTCATTGAATCCGAGAGGAGATGGGACAGATACATCCCACTAATGTAATTTGTATACATTAATAAGTGTCAAGCTAGCATACAAGTGGCACCCTATGAAACATTGTAAGGGAACAGATAACTATGGATTTTGTGATGAGATTTACGAGGACACGTAATAGTCATGATGCTTTATAGGTTATAATTGATGACTAACCAAGTCCGCTCACTTTTGCCGCTCGATGGACTATAGCCTGGAAAGATTGGCCGATTGTACATATAAGAGATTGTAAACCGCATGGAGTGCCAAGATCAATTGTGTCCGACAGAGATCCTAGGTTCACTTCTAGATTCTGGGTAGTCTTCAGAGAGCCCTAGGAACTAGATTGAACTTCAAAGACAAAGATTCCACCCACGCATGCATGGCCACCGGGAGGGTTATTCAGATATTGGAGGATATGCTACGGGCTTGTGATTGAATTTGAAGGTAGTTGGGATACACACTTGCCTTTGATTGAGTTTACTTATAACAACAGCTACCAATCAAGCATTGGGATGCCTCCATATGAAGCTTTGTATGGTAAAAAGTGCAGAACTCCCCTATGTTGGGATGAGGTAGGTGAAAGGAAGATGATTGGGCTAGAAATTGTTCAGCAGACAGAGGAAAAGATCGATTGATTAGAGATAGACTCAAGGTCTGCATCGGGCCGTAAGTCCTATGTTGATATGAAAAGAAGAGATATTGAGTACGATGGGTGATAAGGTATTCCTCAAAGTTTCTCCTTAGAAGAGGATTATGAGATTTGGCGTAAAGGGAAACCGAGTCCTCGTTTCATCGGACCATATGAAGTTCTGGAAAGAGTGGGTCCTTTGGCATATCGGTTGGCACTACCTCCAGAGCTAGCAAGGATACACAGTGTCTTCCATGTGTCCATGTTAAGGAGGTATAGATCTGACCCATCTCATGTACTATCAGTTGAAGAGATTGAAGTAAACCTGCACTCTCATATGAGGAAGAACCCATAAAAATTCTCGCTTATGAGGTGAAGCGGTGAGGAACAAACAGATACACTGTTAAAGTCTTTGTGGAACCATCATTCAGCCAGAAGCTACTTGGGAACATGAAGAGGATATGAGGAGACAGCACCCACACTGTTCAGAGACTAATGCTGTAAAATTTCGAGACGAAATTTATTTTAAGGGGGAGAGAGTTGTAACACCCCAAAGTTCTAGAGTGCGTTCTATCGCTCCGGTGACCAGTGTTGTCCGGACAGCTAGGATGCCTAGAACTACACTTTGACATGAGGGAGGAGACATAAAATAATGAAATACAAGAAAAGAAAATACAAGAAAAACAAAGGAAAAATAATAGCAAAGAAAGGTAATCAAGTTAAACGAGCCGGAAAACCTAACGATGGGTGACCGCACTGGGAAGTCACGGCGTGGACCGTTGACTAGCTCCCGGATCGGGGAACCCCGAAAACATTTTTAGGACTTAAATAGACCCTTATTGAAGAATAAATATCATTAGAAAGATCAAAGAAAAATTAAATAATTAGTACAAAGAAAAGTGAGAAATCGAAAAACGGACAAAACCCAGTATTATCGAAAAATCGGGAATGCAACCCGAACAGGGGCATTATGGTCATTTGACATCCCGAGGTGTCTTTTGACCTAAATGTCCATTAAAAATAAATAATATTACACTTAGAAAATAAAATGAAAAATTAATTTAGGGGTACCTAATGTAAATAGCAAAAATGGGGAGTTAAATGTGGGAAATTGAAACTTTTGAATAAATTAACATTATCTTTTCACTTAGTGCCCCACTCACACCTAAAGTGGACCACTTAATCTTCATTTGGACAGCAGATTCATTTCCTTCTTGAACCTCAAAAATTCAGCCGTGAGCCTCCAAGAAGAACTCCATGGCCAAAGCTTCCAAGCTCCATGCATGAACTCCAATCTTCACTTTCATGCCATAAATCCAACAAGTCCCTTCATGAAAGTTTGTCTACTCATCACAAGGAAGAGTTTGATACCAAATTTGAGAAGTTTAAGCAAGGTTTAACAAGCTCCAACCATAAGGTAAGTTAGCATTTTTGAAGATTTCTTTGATAAACTTTGTATACATGTTATGGGTGTTGGTTTTGTGAGGGAAATTTTTAAGTTTGAAGAGTATTGAGATATCCATTTTTGGGCAGCCATGTAATCATGTATTGATGAAGTATTTGTACATATAATTGATGAGAATTATGTTGTTTGTGATGATTTAATAACCTAGTGAATTACTTCATATTTATATGGTGATTTTTGGCACTTGGATGAGAATTGATGAATTGTAGGGCAATTTGGTGTTGAAGAAGATTTTTGGCAGCTTGGGGACACTTGAATAAATGTATGTATTCATGGAAGTGTTGGCAGAATATTGACATAGAAGGATTGAGGGATATGTATATGAACTTGTTGTGTAAAGAGTATGTAAAAACTAGTAATGTTATGTGTATGTGTAATTGTGTTTGGACTTTGGGAATTAGAGTTATATTTGGTGTATTAAAGATAATTGTAATCTGCCCAAAGTGATGATAATGTAAAGTGGGATGTGGTTTTGGTAATGAACCAAAACAGAAATGGTAGGAAAGTAAACATATTGCAAGGTAAATGTGTCATGGATGTGTGTTTAAGCAAAGTAACCAAGGGCAGTGTACATTTTAGCCAATAAGTTTAAATGTGTAACCTCAATTGGTATGAGACCAATTGGAGGTGGAACTAGGCACAAAATGTGCCAACTTTCATTGAGAAAACATACCAAAATTCTGCTTGCAAGGTGACCTAAGAAAATGACCAATTCGGATTAGGTGCAATTAGGACCTGAAAAATGACCAATTGGGTAGCAGTGAGTGTTTAGGCCATAACTCACACAAAACATGTCCAATTGACATGAAATTTAACCATGAATAGTTAAGACCCATACCTACAAGTCTTATGAAGACACGAAAGCCCAGAAATGACCATAAGCAAGTCAAAAAGCTTGCACAAGTTCGGGTCCAAAAACGGGCCGAAAGAAAGTTGACCAAATTGACCTAAAATTGACCTAATTTGATGCCATTTGACCAGCAATAGTATAATGACCATAACTTGGCCTACTTAACTCGGATTGACCTGAAATTTTGCCCCGCGTGCAATAAGACATAGATCTACAAGTTTGTAGTTTTGACCGAAACCCAAAAACCGAGGGAACTAGATCGTTCGGCTAAGTCAAACTAGTATCCCGAAATCCAGCAATTTGCAATGAAATGCAAGAAAATGCAATATACATAGAATTGAGTTTGGTAATACGTACCAACCCTAAAACCCTATCGAATATGACATATTAATGACACTAAGACCTAATTTACCTAAAACGCATCGAGGGTCGGTATATTAGGTGATTAAGCAAATAAAGGTATTCAGTGAATTGTTTATCGAACATTATCGTTAGAGGTAGATTAATTTAGCACTGAAACACTTCAAATTGTGTTTCTCAGTTAACAAGGACTTAGCAAAAGGGAAAGAAATATTGAGTAAGGACCAGGAGACAAATATCAGAGGTTTGTGCACAACTAGTTTTTAACTGATTTTACTTTGAATATTTCATATGATTAAATGACATATTTTTCTTATGTATTATGTTTAACAAGCATTGGATTTAATTCAATGATTATTGAAAATTGTTATAGTATGTATGAATTCAGCTTTGTGAAATGGTATTTCCACAAGTATTAAGCATTGTTATGGATTGAACAAATTATGTTTTGGAAAATTGTGATAGAACATGTTTTGAATTGTGAAGGTAATTTTCATGGAAAAATGCAAATTTATGATTTGAATTGTGATGAGCATAAACTTTATTGGATATTGAAATTGACTTTGAATCGAATTGTATTGTGATTTATGCTCACTAAATGGATTGTGATATTGTTTTATATCTCACTATAGATGCTTGACTAGGTTATTACCCGTCTCTCTCATTTGTTGAGAAGACAATGGAGTTAGTTGTGTTTTGATTACCATGGTGTGTGCACAGGCTTATATTTTCCTCTGATTTGAGGTTAGATCTAAGTTTATTTTATCGTTATGGCCCTTGCGGAAGATTCATTATTGTGATGGTACTGTACACGATGATTCGACCTCCCCGACCATAGGGAGTTAGAATCACATCGAATATGGCCCTTTCGGATTAGTCTTGCATATTAGTGAGATAAAGAATAATTTTTTGAGATACAGAATGGCTTTTGAATGGTAAGGAATTGTGATTTCAATTATGGTGTATGTATAATTGATTTTGTTGGAATTACTTAAATGGTTAGTCATGATTTGATAAATTGAATTTTGTGATCAAAGTCATTTATACAAATGATTTACATTATTGTCAACGAATATGTTCAGTTTAGAAATTTGATGAGTATTGATTCCCAATTTATTTATCAGAATTTTGTCAATGTATATTGTACTATGTTTTAAATTATAGTTGTGCACCACTGAGTTCACCACTCAGCGATAGCTTTGTATGCTATCGCAGGTAAGAAGAGCATAGAGCAGTAAGTAAATTTCCTTGAAGATATATGCAGATCAGCTCCAGGTATATCATAGGTATACCCATGTACATAGGTTTTGATGTATGCATGTAATAATACGTATGTAAATTATTTGAGCAGTTGTATAGAAACTCTTGTAAAATATTTTGGTATGTAATTAAATGTAAATTAATGTAAATGTAAATTTGAGATTTCATTTACTTAAATAATTTTGTATTATATTTCTTGTATCTCAGTCTTTGAAAAATCATTGTGGATTTGAGTTGAGAAAAATGTTGTGTTAAGAAATATGTTGGAGTTGAGATTTGCAAATATATATTGAAGTGCTTTTTACAGGTTTTCTGAAGAACTGTTTTATCCAAAATACAGATGGCACTCTGCCAAAATTTTTACAGAAACTCCAAATAAGTCAAATGTGTTAGTTCTATCACTTCAGTTCACAAAAGTTTTTAACACCTGTAAATAGTGCTCACCACTGTAAATGAAGTAAGAAAAGTTTTGAAAATCCCTTGTAGTGTATTTAATGGGTTATCAGTAGACGGAGTTGGTAATTCATTAGGTATACTACGGGATCATGTTATACCTTACCGAGGGGTAGGGTGTGACATTCAGGATCCACTAATGCATGCACAGAAGTATTATAAAGGAGGAATGTACCCTTGATAACATTTAGAGCATCCTGTTCCTCCTGTGCCCTTATAGCATAGGCTTTGGCTGGTTTTCTGCCTTTTGCTCTCTCCGCAGACTCTAACACAGGTTTCTGTGAAGTACCGGCTGCCTCAGCCTTACCCGGCCTTCTACCCCTTGGAGCTGGAGGGGCAGGCCTATCAGTTGATACCGGAGTGGATGTAGCAGTTCTGCGTGGACAATCTCGGGCTAGGTGGTCTGTAGATCCACACCATAAACAAGCACCTATCATCCTCCAACATTCACCCTTATGCCATTTTTGGCAATGTGGGCAAGCAACAGATGCCGTTGGGGCTGGTCCTCTGTACCCTGTTCCTGGAGAGCTAGCCACTGAAGGGGTGGGCTGGCCTCTCCTTGGTGCAGACTGAGATTTGGGCCTCTGTGATTGACCTTCACTTGGTGCTCTACTAAAACTCTGAGTAGGTGAACCTCTGAATTTCTTGCTAGGGGCAAAAGATGTACCAGTCTGACCCTGACCTCTTTTCTGCTATCTGTCCCTTCTATTCTGCTCATTCATTCTAACATTTTCAACCTTCAGTGCAGCTTCCGCTAGTTTGGCAAACTCTGTAATCTCCAAGGCTATAATCATTACTTTAATGTTATCATTGAGTCCTTCCTCAAATCTCTTGCATCTCTCTGCCTCATTAGGGACTATTTCCCGCCTATAGTGGCTCAGTCTGACAAATTCTCTTTCATATTCAGCCACTGTCAGCTGTCTCTGGCGTAGGCTAATAAACTCCTTTCTCTTCTCTTCCAAGTATACACTACCCACATACTTCTTTCTAAACTCAGTGAGAAAGAAATCTCAAGTTATCTGTTCTGGTGGCACCTCACTAGTTCTCAGATCCCACCACCGGTATGCATCATCTTGCAGAGTGATACAGCCTTCCAAATTCTCGCTCGAGTAAAATGAAGTTGTTTCAAGACTCTTCCACTGTCCCAACCAGCCACCGTGATGTAATCATTTTCCCTTTTGCCCAGAAAGTCCACTGCTCCAAACTTCCTGAGTCTCTCCATATGGGATTTTTGATGTGGAGGTGGTGGTGGTGGCATAACTCCTGCCATCTGTCTAAAGAACTCAGCCATTTGCTGAAATGTGGCTGATGCATTTGGTACTGGTAGAGCAGGTTCCCTCCTGTCTCCTGGTTCAGTCAGAGATGGAGCATGACTTTCCACTTCCTCATCGACTGCCCTCTGCGATGTGAAGTGCATATTCTGATCAAAATAACAAAACAATCAAGAGATCTGCATTAGAGTCATCTTAACACTTACAATGCTATGCATGATACGCAAACAATCTAGGTCCAGAAACGCCTAAACCGTGCTCTGATACCACTAAATGTAACACCCCTCACCCGTCTACAGTATAGCCGAGCAAGGCGTGCTACACGGCGTGCCGGAACACCTAGTCTGTGATTATTTCATTTCTTGAACTCAATTTGATTTTAAAAAGTCTTTTATGTAATATTCATATCATGCTGATACTATTCTCATACTTTGATAAAATCAGTGTTCCAAGATTGGTAATAAAAAATTTAGCAAGGTGCTGTCTATATTTAGGACAAACTGTCCTTCCAAATCTGTTGAAAACAGTTTAATATGATGATATCAAAATCTCAAATATTTCACAGTCTCTATTTCTCATTAAAGTCACTAGACTTTTACAGTCATTAAACAGTTCCATAATAATTTAAATATATACAAAAAATCTCCATGTTATTTAATATGTACAAAATATTACAAACTTTAGAGCTTTCATAAAATTATAAAATACAGGGCTGAATTTCAAATATACAACAAAAGTACAAAATACAAGATATCCTAAGTCCTACCATGTATGCAATGCAGTGCAGATGACTCTGGACTCCTGTGCAGATCTGATGTCTCACCTGGTCATAGGTCTGCTGGCTCCCCAATGATGTCTCCAATACCTACGCTACATAAAGCAACGCGCTAAGCAATTTTGCTTAGTGGTGCCAAATATAAAGAAATATACACTAAAATAAAGTAAATAAATTTATGGCATCGGTGTTCTTCACAATTGTTGATTCTACCTTTATTTGCTAACATTTCAATATCTGCTAATTTTGGTAGTGTTGTATGCCAGAAGACTGAATTTAGTTATTTGAATTTAGTAGTACTTGAATTACTGCTCGTGTAGCCTATATACTGACAAGACTGGAAAAACGGATATACTGGCACTGGGTACCTAGTACCTCGGGCCATCACACTATCGGTCACAAAATGTCTCCCGGTGTGCAAACAGTGTGGCTAAGAAGCCATATAGTCAATCTGGCGATAAGCCAAAAATAAATACACAATATGTATAGCCGTAGGCTATTAAAGTCACAGTGCGATACAATGAGCCGTAAAAACACAGTATGGCATGAAGCCATTTACAGAACAGCTGTCATAATCTTATTGGCATGCCAACCTATCCATAATAGTCAACTAGGCAAACTAGGGTATATTATTAATTAATTGTTTAATTCTTCAATTTTTGGAGTTTACTAACTATTATATAGTTCACAAGTCAATGCATATGTTGACCTTTTTAGGTAATATGGACAAGTTATTTCTAGCATCAATATGTCACAATTTATCTCTCAATATGCTGCCAATATAGTGCAATTTACCATTTTTACAAGTTGGCATTCATTGCCAAAATGCTTCAAGCATCATTGTATGCAAAATGTCAAATTCTCACTTTCTGTGTGCTAGATTGGTCTAGCTTAAAGTCTTATTTCCCTTGGTTTTTAGCTTCTAGTCAAAGAAGAAAAATTGTAGCTCTATGTCTTTTGAAACGCAGGGAAAAATTTCAGGTCATTCTGAATTGTGTAGGCCAAGATATGGTCAATTTGCTAAAGCTGGACAGATTGCACTTTTAGTGCACAATTTGGTCAATTTTTAGGTCACTTTTGGTTCGGCAGTTTTTGTGCCCGAACTTGTGCAAGCAATTTGACTTGGTTCTGGTCATTTCTGAGGTTTGGTGTCTTCATAAGACTTGTAGATATAGGTCTTAACTATTCATGATCAAAATTTCAGGTCAATTGGACCTGTTTTGAGTGAGTTATGGCCTAAACACTAACTGCTGCCCAAATGATCAGTTTTCAGGCCTTAAATGCACTAATCTGGATTTGGTCACTTTTTAAGGTCAGTTTCTAGGCAGAATTTTGGCAACATTTCTATATGAAAGTTGGCTTATTTGGTGTCTACTTTCACCCCATATTGGCCTCATACCAATTGGGTTCACAGTTTGGCACTTATGGCCTAAATTAGGTGCTGCCTCCAATACACAACCTGCACAAAGCACATACACTCCCAATTTGATGTTCCTTCTCCTCCTCATTACTACAATATTCAATCAACAACACTTCCATACATATATTGTACACAATTCCAGCAAAAATTTTGGGCAGAATACTCAAGTCCACAAGGAACACAATACACCATTAAACTTCAATATTTACATCCACCCAAATTCAACATACTTCAATGTTAATATTACACATATACTTCAACATATTCATACTTCAATATCACTTACACTTGCTGCCCACAATTTAACATTAACATATATCATTAATAACTACATGTTCACACACAATTTCATTCTATTAGGGGCTGCCAAACATGGCAGTTTGCTCAAGGCATCAAGGCTCCATTTCACACCATTAATCTAAACACTACATGCACATACTTATGCACAAACTTACTACAACTTTCATTTGAATTAATCAACCTTCATTTTCATTCATTAGAAGTAAAAATAACTCAAGCTCAACAAGGGTTCATGGCTGCCAAAAATGGACAAGTCCATTTCTCACTATTTCTTTCATTTCTCTTCACCAAAACACTCACCTCAACCTAAACACAAGCTTTACTAAAGCAAGGGAGAGGTTTTGGACACTTACCACTTGAAAGCTTCCTTCAAACTTCACCAAATCTTATTTTTCTTACTGCCAATATCTTCCCCAAGATGAGTATGCAAGCTTTAATGAAGGAAGGAAGTGGAAAGAATGGCTAGATCATGCTTGCATGGAGGTGGAGCAAGGTGCGGCAATGGAGTCCTCCCATGGTGGAAATTCGGCTGGTTTGTGTTTTGGTGAAGAAGAAGTGGTTTCTGCCCACTAATGGCTTAGATAATGTCCCAAGGATTGAGTTAGTGGAGCACTAACTCTAAACTAATTGTTTAATTAGTTAAACTTTCATTAATTGCACCTTTAGCTCAATTATTTCACTATTTACATAATGTATCACCATTTAATTTTTCATGACATTTCTAAAGTGTAATATCATTTATTTTTAAAGGACATTGAGGTCAAAAGGCAACACTATGTGTCAAATGATCAAAATACCCCACTTCGGGTTACATTCTCGATTTTTCAATAACACCGATTTTTGTCTGTTTCTCGATTTTTCATTTTTCTTTGTACTAATCTATTAATTTTTTCTTTGATATTTCTAGTGTCAATTACATTTCAACAAACCTTTATTTATGTCTCAAAATTAAATTCAGAGAGTTCCCCGTGGTCCTGGGGTCGCCAACGGCCTTCCCGGTGCGATCACCCATCGCTGTGGTGCCGGCTCGTTTAACTTAGCATCATTTTCTCTCTTTCATTTTTGTTTGATTTTTCTTGTATTTTCTTTTTATTTGTTTCATCATTATATGTCTGTTTACTATAACTGAAGTGTAGTTCCAGACATACTGACTTGCCTGGACTGTTGTTTGACTACTGGTGCAATAGAATGTACAAAATAAGTACAGTGGGGATGTTACATAGACTCTTCAAAATGGATTGATGCTATGAAATCTGAGATTGATTCCATGTATAAGAATCAAGTTTGGGATCTTGTTGACCCACCTGAAGGTATTGTACCTATAGGGAAAAAATGGATTTTCAAGAAGAAAATTAGTTCTGATGGAAAGGTAGAGACCTATAAGGCAAGGCTAGTAGCGAAAGGGTTTCGCCAAAGGCAAGGAATCGACTATGAGGAGACTTTCTCGCCTGTTGCCATGCTTAAATCAATTAGGATTTTATTAGCACAATGCATACTA
This sequence comes from Hevea brasiliensis, assembly GCF_030052815.1. NCBI lineage: Eukaryota > Viridiplantae > Streptophyta > Magnoliopsida > Malpighiales > Euphorbiaceae > Hevea > Hevea brasiliensis. The sequence continues at coordinate 91,837,440 of NC_079504.1, read as the reverse complement.
TGATTATGAGATTTGGCAGATGGATGTCAAAACAGCTTTTCTCAATGGATACATTGAAGAAAACATTTTCATGGAACAACCTAGGGGTTTTGAATCCCAAAATGGTTCCAAGGTATGCAGCCTAAAGCGATCCATTTATGGGTTGAAACAAGCTTCGAGGAGTTGGAACATCCGTTTTGATGAAGCCATTAAATCCTTTGGTTTTATCAAAAATGAGGATGAGCCATGTGTATATAAGAAGGTTAGTGACAGTGATATCACTTTCCTTGTCTTATATGTGGATGACATACTGTTGATGGGTAATGACACAGGTATGTTGACGACTATAAAGGTATGGTTTTCAAATACATTCTCCATGAAATACTTAGGGGAGGCAACCTATATTCTTGGGATTCACATCGATAGAAATAGAGCGAAAAGAATAATTGGTTTATCCCAAAGTCTATACTTGGAAAAGGTGTTAAAGAGGTTTAACATGCTTGATTCCAAGAGAGGATTGTTACCAGTGAGACATGGTATCCACCTTTCTAAAGAGATGTCTCCAAAGACACCTTAAGAAAGAGATAAGATGGCCAGGATTCCATATGCTTCGGCTATTGGAAGTTTAATGTACTCAATGTTGTGTACTAGGCCGGATATTGCATATGCTGTTAGTTTGACTAGTAGGTATCAATCCAATCCAGGTTTGGAACACTGGATAGCTGTCAAGAATATCCTTAAGTAATTGAGAAGAACTAAGGATTTATTCTTGATTTATAGAGGTGGAGACTTGCAATTAAATGGTTATACTGATTCTGATTTCCAATTAGATATCGATGATAGAAAGTCTACCTCTGGATATGTGTTCATTTGTAATGGAGGTGCAGTCAGTTGGAAGAGTTCCAAACAGAGCACGACTGCAGATTCCACTACAGAGGCTGAGTATATTGCTGCATCATATGCTGCAAAGGAAGCTGTTTGGATAAAGAAGTTTGTGACAGAACTTACAGTAGTTCCTTCCATTGAGTCAGCAGTTCCATTACACTGTGACAACAATGGAGCATTCATACAGGCTAAGGAACCAAGGTCTCACCAAAATCCAAACACATAGAAAGGCACTACTACATTATCAGAGATATAGTTGGGCAAGGCGATATAGCCATGCAGAAAAATAACATTAGCTGAAAATCCAGCTGATTCATTCACTAAGCCTTTGTCACAAGCTCAGTTAGACTGACATCTTGAGAAGATGGGTCTAAGGTATTGTAATGAATTGCTCTAGTGCTAGTGGGAGATTGTTAGTAGTATGCCCTAGAGCATATCATTTAGTATGTATCTTGTACATATTTTTAATTAATAAAAGGCATTTCCACTTTTCCGTTTACATAATATATTTATGTGTAATAGAAAAGGTCCATTGATATTTTGTTAGAAATATTATTCTTAAGTTGTTAAGAATATGACTGACAATATTTCTAGCACAAAGTATCATAAATAGGTTCACAATCGAGGATACTTCATAATAAGGACATGACTTATCCAGAAAGATTGTATTCATGTTTGTTACCAAGTTATTTGTATGAGATATAAATAGGATGGAATGGTGAGTCTCATGCCATATGACAAACATGATAGGCACTTATAAATGATAAGTAGGCCGAACCAGTGACACTTATGACAAGCACATGGAGTTTACTCTTGTCAATGTTTTGTCATAAATCATATCAGTGCATATAATCTTTAGACCTGAGATAGCACAGTTATCTTCTATATAGGTAGTTTAAGTTTGATACTGCTTTCATACTTGTACTGTGTATGGGTATATGGGCATCCATTACTCCTACTAGTTATATATGGAGGTAGGTGTTGATCAAGATGGAATCTGTTCCTCTAAGTAAATAGAGATAAAATCCTATGTTCATTTAATTGTTCTTGATGTTTTAAGTTCCTGGCCAGAACAGATAGATTTATTCAGAAAAGAGTTTCTAATGAGAAAATCTTTTAATCAAGAACTGGAATTAAAAGAGAACATAATATTCATAGCAAATGGAGTTTGACATAAACCATGACTCCAGCTTGAGTTGGGATTTTGTAACAGAGAGATTCTAGTGCATGGTAACATATGATTATAGGTTCATTTAAGGTAAACATTATTACTAATTGGGTTGCCATGGCATACTATGCTAGGTGTTAAGCATGGTCTATGAGGTGCATAAAATGATTTAGAGAAATAATTTATGGTAAGAAAGAGTTCTGATGATATTAAGAGTTGATATCATGTCTCATTGCCAATTAGTGATGAGCCTAGTAAGTCACACACATACACAAGTTATCACCTATTTCAATATGATTTAATTAATTAATTAAAGAGTTTAATTGATTAATTAAATAGGTTTGGTTTGCAATTAAATTGCAAAGTCCCTAGCATGACTTGAAACCAAATCTAGATTATTGGATGTGTAGTATAAATTAAATTTATATTTAAAGTGTTTAAATATGAATTTAATTAATGAGAAATCAATTAATAGAGATTAATTAATTAATTTATATTTGATATAAATTAATTAGAAGAAAAAAAATAATTATTTTGGGTTAAGAACTCAAAATTAAGACACAGTCATTTCACAGTGTGACACGTGGCACCATGAGAGTGTTACACGTGGCACCATGAGATGGTGACACATGGGATTATACATAAGCTTGTCAAATATTTTTTTTTTTAATCATGTAAGATGATTAAAATCAAGATTAAATATAGGTTTGGCCCTTGGCACAATGTGATTGGGTCACTTAAACCTAGAGCTAATCAAAGTGTGACATGTGGCAAGGGTTTAATGTGTTAACCTAGCTATTTAAGTGTGGTTATGAAAAGAAAAAATAACCAGCAGCCACTCCTCTACTTTGTCACGCCATTTTGAGGTTCTTCATCTATTCTTCTTCATCTCTCATCAATTCAAAGAGATTAGCCATCAATCTCTTGAATTAAGAACACTAGAAATTGTTTCTAGTGTCCTGTTTACATCTCTAATCTCTTAAAAGGCAAAACTTGAATTTCTAATTAATAGAAAAAGCTTTAGAAGCTGTTCAAGGGCTGCCATAGGTGTTCTTGGTGTGGACAAGCTAGAAGGACAACATCGGGTGTCCTGAAGATGAATCTCAAAGGCGCAGACACGCTGCAGTGCATCAAGAGGTTAGTGTAATCGTTCTTGATTTAATCTAGGGTTCTAAAATTAATCTGATTAATTTTAAAATCTTAAATGGAAAATACAGATCCAAAAAACATATTAAAAGAGTTTTAATATGTTGTTTATCATTGAAATCGAATAGATAAAAATAAATCTTGCAAGATGCATGTGACCCTAGGTGAAAATTTTTGAATTCAATGATATAAACTTGTGTTTTTCACGTTTCCGTTCCTTCAGTCAATTTACTAAAGTTGGACAGATTGCAACTTTAGTGCAAAGTTTGGTCAATTTTAGGTCACATTTAGTTCTGGCAGTTTTGGTACCCAAAATTGTGCAAGCAATTTTACTTGGTTCTGGCCATTTCTGTGTCACACCCTACCCCTCTGTAAGGCATAACATGATCCCGTAGTATACCTAATAAATTACCAACTCCGTCTACTGATAACCCATTAAATACACTACAAGGGATTTTAAAAACTTTTCTTACTTATTTTACAGTGGTGAGCACTATTTACAGGTATTAAAAACTTTTGTGAACTGAAGTAAACCAGCTAACTCCTTTGGAGTATTTGGAATTTCTGTAAAAATTTTGGCAGAGTGCCATCTATATTTTGGATAAAACAGTTCTTCAGAAAACCTGTAAAAAGGCACTTCAATATATTTTCAAGTCTCAACTTCAACATTTTTCTCAAGTTAAATTCACAGTAATTTTTCAAAGACTGAGATAAAGAAAATATAATACAATTTTTACAAGTCAAAATATCTCATAATTTACTTTATAACTCCAATGTACAAATTTTATTTACAACTGCTCAAAACCAACAACAATATGTACATACAGTGAACATACATTACATTATAAAATACAAAATACTGGTATATTATACCCGGTAGTCTCTCACTGGAGGTACTAGCACTTAATCACGCCTGCTTGATCTGTCTACTGCGACAAAGAATAAAGCTATCGCTGAGACAATGTCTCAGTGGTGCACAACATTAACCAAATACAATTTAAATCACAATTCATAAGTCATGTAAATAGTGGATACTTAAAACCATAGTTAAATTCAAGAGAAAAATGTCATAAAGAATTTAACACAATATCACAATGAATCTCAGTGATCAAAACATATTTAACTTCAAAAGACAGTAAATGTCAATGAGAATTTAAACTCATTTCACAATCTTGCAATACATATCAATAAATCACACACAGCTTAATCATGTTCCAAAGTTCAATTCATCCCAAAAGTCGATGGCTAATGAGGTATTCAATTCATCCCAAAAGTCAATGACTAATGAGGAATAACATAGCTAGCTAGCAAAAATATGAGTACTCATTCTATTCGTCCTCAACAGGCACACACCTCAACACTTCAGCCAGAGAGGGAATTCAATTCATCCCACTAGACAAGCTAGCGAGGAATACAATCAATGTACATGATAGCTGTGGTTTCAAACCAATTACAGTGCTTTTCAATCAATAAATATCCATCAAATATCATTCAAACAATTTCTCACAATTTCAAATCATTTACAATGCTTTTCAAGAAATGAATATCCATTCAAACACATTTCCACAATTTAAAACAATAATGTACAAATAGCCATAATCCATTTCAATTGAAAATAATTCAAAAGAATTTGTTGTTGTGCACTAACCTCTGATGACTGCTCACAGTCCGACTCGGATTTCCTTTCCTTTTCCTTAGTCTCTGGTAACTGAGAAACACAATTTGAAGTGTTTCAGTACTAAATTATATTGTCTCTATCGATAATGTTTGGTAAGTAATTCACTGACTTCAATTACTCACTGAATACCTTTATTTGCTTAATCACATAATATACCGACCCCCGATGCGTTTTAGGTAAATTTGGTTTTAGTGTCATTAATATGTCACATTTGATATTTAGGGTTGGTACGTGTTACCAAACTCATTTCTAGGTATATTGCATTTTAATGCAACTTGTTGGATTCCGGTATACTAGTTTGACCTAGCCGGACGACCTAGTTTTCTCGGTTTCGGGTTTCGATCAAAACTACAAACTTGTAGATATATGTCTTATGGAACGCGGTGCAAAATTTTAGGTCAATCCGAGTTAAGTAGACCAAGTTATGGTCATTATACTATTGCTGGTCAATTGGCATCAAATTAGGTCAATTTGGTCAACTTTGGTTCGGCCAGTTTTTAGACCCGAACTTGTGTAAGCTTTTTGACTTGCTTCTGGTCATTTCTGGGTTTTGGTGTCTTCATAAGACTTGTAGGTATGGGTCTTAACTATTCATGGTTAAAATTTCAGGTCAATTGGACCTGTTTTGAGTGAGTTATGGCCTAAACACTAACTGCTGCCCAATTAGTCAAATTTCAGGCCTCAAATGTACTCAATCCGAATTGGTCATTTTTCACATCACCTTGCAAGCAGAATTTTGGTATGCTTTCTCAATGAAAGTTGGCACATTTTGTGCCTAGTTCCACCCCCAATTGGTCTCATACCAATTGAGGTTACACATTTAAAGTTATTGACTGAATTGCTTACTGCCTTTAATTGCTTTGCTTATACATGCATCCATTACACATTTAATTGCTATATGTGCACTCCCCTTACAATTTCTGTTTTGGCACATTACCAAAACCATAATCCACTTTACATTAACATCACTTTGGGCAGATTGCAATTATCCTCAATACACTAATTAAAGCTCACATTTACAAGTTCTACGTACAATCACATATACACCTAACCATTACAAATTTTTACATATACTTACACAATCAATCTATACACATATCCATCAACTCTCAAGGTCAATATTCTGCCAATACTTTCATGAACATATACACTTATTCAAGAATCTCAAGGCTGCCGAAAACTTCCTCAACACCAAGTTTTCCACAATTCATCAATTTTCCATCCAAGTGCAAAAATCACTATATATATATGAAGTAATTCACTAGGATATTAAATCACCATAACCAACATAATTCTCATCAATTATATGTACAAATACTTCATCAATACATGAATACATGGCTGCCCAAAAATGGATATCTCAATAACTCTTCAAACTTAAAAATTTCCTTCACAAAACCAACACCCATAACATGTACACAAACTTTAACAAAGAAATCTTCAAAAATGTAAACTTACCTTATGGTTGGAACTTGCCAAACCTTGATTAAACTTCTTAAATTTGGTATCAAGCTCTTCCTTATGATGTGTAGACAATTTTTCATGAAGGGACCTAAGTGTTTGGAGATGAAATGGAGGGATGGATCAAGCTTTACATAAAACGGCCATGGAGGTTTATAGGTTCTTCAATTCGGCTGGTTTGGTACAATGAAGAAGATGAACATTCTGATGGGTATAGTGGACTTACATCAGTATTTTATGTTTAATTAAATCCCTAGTGATCCACTAACTAAGATTAAATCATATAATATGTTAATTGTTCATTTATCCCACATTAACCCATGATTTTAGCTATTTACTTTAGGTACCACCAAATTAATTTTTCATTTCATTTTATAAGTGTAATATTATTTATTTTTAATGGACATTTAGGTCAAAAGACAATTTGGGATGTCAAATGACTATAATGCCCCTGTTCGGGTTGCATTCCCGATTTTTCGGTAACACCGGATTTTGTCTGTTTTTCAATTTCTCACTTTTCTTTGTACTAATTATTTAATTTTTCTTTGATCTTTCTAATGATATTTATTCTTCTATAAGGGTCTATTTAAGTCCTAAAAATGTTTTCCAAGGTTCCCCGCAGTCCAGGGCTAGTCAACGGTCCACGCCGTGACTTCCCGGTGCGGTCACCCATCGCTAGGGTTCTCGGCTCGCTTAACTTGGTTACCTTTCTTTGCTATTATTTTTCCTTTATTTTTCTTGTATTTTCTTTTCTTGTATTTCATTATTTTATGTCTCCTCCCTCATGTCAAAGTGTAGTTCTAGGCATCCTAGCTGTCCGGACAACACTGGTCACCGGAACAGTAGAACGCACTACCGAACTTTGGGGTGTTACAATTCTCTCCCCTTTAAAATAAATTTTGTCTCGAAATTTTACCTGGCATTAGTCTCTAAATAGCTGTGGGTGCTGTCTCCTCATATCCTCTTCACGTTCCCAAGTAGCTTACTTGCCTGAATGATGGTTCCACAGCACTTTAACCTGGTGTATCTGTTTATTCCTCAGCTACTTCACCTCATAAGCCAGAATTTCTATGGGTTCTTCCTCATATGAGAGGTCTGGATTTATTTCAATCTCTTCAACTGATAGTACATGAGATGGGTCGGATCTGTACCTCCTTAACATGGACACATGGAAGACACTGTGTATCCTTGCTAGCTCTAGAGGTAATGCCAACCGATATGCCAGAGGACCCACTCTTTCCAGAACATCATATGGTCCGATGAAACGAGGACTCAGTTTCCCCTTTCTGCCAAATCTCATAATCCTCTTCCAAGGAGAAACTTTGAGGAATACCTTATCACCCACTGCATACTCAATATCTTTTCTTTTTAAATCAACATAGGACTTCTGACGGTCTGATGCAGCCTTGAGTCTATCTCTAATTAATCTGATCTTTTCCTCTGTCTGCTGAACAATTTCTGGCCCAATCATCTTCCTTTCACCTACTTCATCCCAACATAAGGGAGTTCTGCACTTCCTGCCATACAATGCTTCATATGGAGGCATCCCAATGCTTGATTGGTAGCTGTTGTTATAAGCAAACTCAATCAAAGGCAAGTGTGTATCCCAACTACCTTCAAATTCAATCACACAAGCCCGTAGCATATCCTCCAATATCTGAATAACCCTTCAGCATCGCCATCCGTCTGTGGGTGGAATCTTGTCTTTGAAGTTCAATCTAGTTCCTAGGGCTCTCTCAAGACTACCCTGGAATCTAGAAGTGAACCTAGGATCTCTGCGACACAATTGATCTGCACTCCATGCGCTTTTACAATCTCATATATGTACAATCCGCCAATCTTTGTGCTATAGTCCATCCGAATCGGTAAAAGTGTGCAGACTTGGTCAATCTGTCAACTATAACCCATACTGCATCATGACTACTCTGTGTCCTTGGAAGTCCTGTAACAAAATCCATAGTTATTCGTTCCCATTTCCACTCTGGTACTGACAAGGGATGTAACAAATCAGCTGGAACTTGATGTTCTGCCTTTACTTGCTGACAAGTTAGGCATTTGGAAACAAATTCAGCTATATCTCTTTTCATGCCCATCCACCAGTAATGCTCTTTCAGCCCTCTGTACATTTTAGTTCCACCAGGGTGCATAGCAAATGGAGACTCATGTGCTTCCTTCATAATGATCTGTCTCAATTCCACATCACTAGGAACGCACATTCTGCCCTGATGTAGCAATAAACCATCATCTCTCACAGAGAATTCAGGTTTCTTGCCCTGCTGGACTTCTTTCGAGCTTCGATACTTTTCATCACTCGAGCAGCCATTACGACCGATCAATCAACACCGATCAGACATGCCAAGCAACTACTGCCTGTCCCTCATCATCAATCTCTAAACTAGCATGCAGTGTTTTCAACTCATATACCATGGACATGGGAGAAACTCTGAGACTTGCCATAGTCTTGCGACTTAAGGCATCAGCCACCACATTTGCTTTCCCTGGCTGATAGTCTATTAAGCAATCATAATCTTTGATGAGTTCTAACCATCTCCTCTGCCTCAAATTCAATTCCTTCTGGGTGCCTAAGTACTTCAAGCTCTTGTGATCTGTGTAAATGTAGCATTTCTCCCCATATAAATAGTGTCTCCAGATCTTCAGAGCAAAAACAATAGCTGCCAACTCCAGATCATGTGTTGGGTAATTCCTCTCATGCGGTTTCAACTGGTGTGATGCATAAGCAATGACATTCCGATCTTACATCAGTACACAGCCTAACCCATTGTGAGAAGCATCACTATAAACTGTGTATTCTTTACCCGGAGTAGGTAAAGTGAGAACTGGAGCTTCAGTCAAACACCTCTTCAACTCATCAAAACTTTGTTGACATTTATCAGTCCACTGAAATTTTACATCTTTCCAAAGCAGCTTGGTTAGTGGAGAAGATAACATAGAAAATCCCTTCACAAACCGACGGTAATATCCATCTAAACCTAAAATGCGAATTCTCGTGATGTTCTGGCGCTTTCCAATTAAGGATAGATTCTACCTTGCTGGAATCTACCTTGATCCCTTCAGCTGACACAACATGTCCCAAAAAGGAGATTTCTTTCAACCAAAATTCACATTTCGACAACTTGGCGTATAGTTATTTCTCCCATAAAGTCTGCAGTACAATCCGCAGATGTCTGTCTTGCTCTTCTGCATTCCTTGAATATATCAAAATGTCATCAATAAACACCACCACAAATTGATCAAGATATGGTCTGAAGATAGTGTTCATCAGATCCATAAAAGCAGCTGGAGCATTTGTCAACCCGAATGGCATTACTAGAAACTCATAGTGGCCATATCGAGTTCTGAAAGCAGTTTTCGGAATACTCTGCTCTTGTACCTTCAACTGATAGTAACCAGATCGCAAATCAATTTTGGAGAATACAGCTGCACCCTTCAACTGATCAAACAGATCATCAATGCGAGGCAATGGATATCTATTATTTATTATCACCTTATTCAACTGCCGGTAGTCAATGCACAAGTGGAGAGTACCATCCTTCTTCTTAACAAACAACACTGGTGCTCCCCAAGGTGACACACTAGGGCGGATGAAGCCCTTTTCAAGTAGTTCTTGCAACTATATCTTCAACTCTTTCAACTCTGCTGGTGCCATTCTGTATGGCGTTATGGAGATTGGATCCACACCAGGCATAACATTAATTTCAAATCGCACTTCTCTTCCGAGGTAATCACGCAATTCATCAGAAACACATCCGAAAGTCATATACTGTAGGGATGTCCTTCAATGCTGGACTCCCCACTTGGGTGTCTACCACATGTGCCAAGTAGGCTTCACACCCCTTTCTGATCATTTTTCTGGATAGTGCAGCCGAAATGATGTTTGATGGCAATAATCGCCTCTCCTGTATTACCACATCACTATACTGAGGAAGGCCAAAAGTGACTGTCTTCAGCCTACAGTCAATCATGGCATGATGCCTAGCTAACCAATCCATGCCCAAGATGATATCATAATCTCTGAAGGGCATTTCAATGAGATCGGACAGAAAAAGTGTGTCCTTGGATCACCAAAGGACAATCTCTATACATTCTATTAACCCCGACTTCTGTCCTAGTGGACTCGCATTAGCACCTCAAAGTCCATTTTTGTACATGGAACAAAGAATGCAATCAATGATGCTAGCACTCACATAAGAATGGGTAGAGCCGGATCAAATAACACAAACACATTTTGGTTAAAAGTTGAGAAGGTACCAGCCACAACATCGATGTCTCGGCCTCTTCCTCTGTCTCATTGCATACATTCGACCGGAGCACTATCTTGCTCAATGTTTTATCGTGCCTTGGCTGCTCTTTGGCTACCTCTACCCCGCCTCTACCTCGCTGGGTGGTTGTGAACTTACGTGACAGGGGCTCGAATCGACCCTTCGCAGTAGTAGGAGGTGGTCCAACTCTACGACTACCGTGCGATCCTTGGCAAAGTGTCCGGTGCCTCCACAGCTTATAACAGCTCAAATAGCCTTGTAGTAGATCCCACCATGATTTCTTCCACATGTCTCACATTGGCGGGAGGATAGGAACCTCTGGTACTCACGACCAGATAGGGGAGGCTTCATCACGAATATCTTCCCTACCCGATTTCTTGCCACCTCCGCCATGTCCCCATAGTTCTTCCTCTTTCCAAGATGACCACTGGAACTCGTTTCTCGACTTTCCCTCTTTCTCTGCCTTCTCGATTTCTTTCTCTCAGGGAGCGCCTCAATCTCAATTCTTTCCAACTCTAAGGCTTGAGAAATAAGTTCAGAGAAGTTAGTGTGTTTGAAGCCGACATTTGTACTGACATCTTGGGCTTCAAGCCGCTTTCAAACCTCTTGCATCTCTCCTCTGGTAGAGAGTAGACTCAATGCATAATGGCTAAGGCGAGAAAATTCTCTTTCATACTCACCACCGATCTGCTCTGCTTCGCACTTAGGAACTCTTGCACTTTCCGGTCTACATAAGCATCGTGGACATATTTCTATCTGAATTCCCGAGAAAGTCATTCCAGTGTCAAGACTCAGTTCTACTGCATCGTGGGGAATGGTTTTCCACCAATCATAAGCATCCCCAGTAGTAAGGACACCGAGTATTCAAATCTAAGCTCTTCTGTACAATGTAGCTTCTTGAACACCCTATCCATCCTCTCTAACCATTGTTCAGCTTCTAGAGGATCTACTGTCCCCTTAAACTCTGTAGCCCCATATTTCATCAATTTATCATACTGCCTGGTAGGAGACTATGGTTGTACCACTGGTGTCTGTATTGGGACTTGAGTAGGCACATTACCAGCCACTTGTTGAAACATTGCAGCCATCTCACGAGCGAATCGAGCAGAAATCGCAGATGCAGGCCGGTGTCACTTGAACCACTAACATTATGTAGGCCTGGGGCATCCCCTTGCACCTCAGCCTCTATAGATTGATCGACTGAACGATCACCCTCTTCCATATTCAATGCGAGGAATTTAGATCTCCTGAACAAATAACACATGGAGGTTTCCTCCCGTTAGTGCATTTTTATAATGTAATGTACTGTATGTATCAAACAATGATATTAAGCAGTTGTACTATGAACAAAGAATAATCAAATAACAGGTGAAAACAGAATTTAAAAACTTTGCTCTGATACCACTAAAACATGTTACACCCTACCCCTCTGTAAGGCATAACATGATCCCGTAGTATACCTAATGAATTACCAACTCCGTCTACTGATAACCCATTAAATACACTACAAGGGATTTTAAAAACTTTTCTTACTTATTTTACAGTGGTGAGCACTATTTACAGGTATTAAAAACTTTTGTGAACTGAAGTAAACCAGCTAACTCCTTTGGAGTATTTGGAATTTCTGTAAAAATTTTGGCAGAGTGCCATCTATATTTTGGATAAAACAGTTCTTCAGAAAACCTGTAAAAAGGCACTTCAATATATTTTCAAGTCTCAACTTCAACATTTTTCTCAAGTTAAATTCACAGTAATTTTTCAAAGACTGAGATAAAGAAAATATAATACAATTTTTACAAGTCAAAATATCTCATAATTTACTTTACAACTCCAATGTACAAATTTTATTTACAACTGCTCAAAACCAACAACAATATGATACAGTGAACATACATTACATTACAAAATACAAAATACTGGTATACTCATTATACCCGGTAGTCTCTCGCTGGAGGTACTAGCAGCCTAATCTCTGCGCCTCTGTCTGTCTACCTTGACAAAGAATAAAGCTATCGCTGAGACAATGTCTTAGTGGTGTACAACATTAACCAAATACAATTTAAATCACAATTCATAAGTCATGTAAATAGTGGATACTTAAAACCATAGTTAAATTCAAGACAAAAATGTCATAAAGAATTTAACACAATATCACAATGAATCTCAGTGATCAAAACATATTTAACTTCAAAAGACAGTAAATGTCAATGAGAATTTAAACTCATTTCACAATCTTGCAATACATATCAATAAATCACACACAGCTTAATCATGTTCCAAAGTTCAATTCATCCCAAAAGCCGATGGCTAATGAGGTATTCAATTCATCCCAAAAGTCAATGACTAATGAGGAATAACATAGCTAGCTAGCAAAAATATGAGTACTCATTCTATTCGTCCTCAACAGGCACACACCTCAACACTTCAGCCAGAGAGGGAATTCAATTCATCCCACTAGACAAGCTAGCGAGGAATACAATCAATGTACATGATAGCTGTGGTTTCAAACCAATTACAGTGCTTTTCAATCAATAAATATCCATCAAATATCATTCAAACAATTTCTCACAATTTCAAATCATTTACAATGCTTTTCAAGAAATGAATATCCATTCAAACACATTTCCACAATTTAAAACAATAATGTACAAATAGCCATAATCCATTTCAATTGAAAATAATTCAAAAGAATTTGTTGTTGTGCACTAACCTCTGATGACTGTCTCCTGGTCTGGACTCAGCGTTTCCTTTCCTTTTCCTGAGTCTCTGGTAACTGAGAAACACAATTTGAAGTGTTTCAGTACTAAATTATATTGTCTCTATCGATAATGTTTGGTAAGTAATTCACTGACTTCAATTACTCACTGAATACCTTTATTTGCTTAATCACATAATATACCGACCCCCGATGCGTTTTAGGTAAATTTGGTTTTAGTGTCATTAATATGTCACATTTGATAGGGTTTTAGGGTTGGTACGTGTTACCAAACTCATTTCTAGGTATATTGCATTTTAATGCAACTTGCTGGATTCCGGTATACTAGTTTGACCTAGCCGGACGACCTAGTTTTCTCGGTTTTTGGGTTTCGATCAAAACTACAAACTTGTAGATATATGTCTTATGGAACGCGGTGCAAAATTTTAGGTCAATCCGAGTTAAGTAGACCAAGTTATGGTCATTATACTATTGCTGGTCAATTGGCATCAAATTAGGTCAATTTGGTCAACTTTGGTTCGGCCAGTTTTTAGACCCGAATTTGTGTAAGCTTTTTGACTTGCTTCTTGTCATTTCTGGGTTTTGGTGTCTTCATAAGACTTGTAGGTATGGGTCTTAACTATTCATGGTTAAAATTTCAGGTCAATTGGACCTGTTTTGAGTGAGTTATGGCCTAAACACTAACTGCTGCCCAATTGGTCAAATTTCAGGCCTCAAATGTACTCAATCCGAATTGGTCATTTTTCACATCACCTTGCAAGCAGAATTTTGGTATGCTTTCTCAATGAAAGTTGGCACATTTTGTGCCTAGTTCCACCCCCAATTGGTCTCATACCAATTGAGGTTACACATTTAAAGTTATTGACTTAATTGCTTACTGCCTTTAATTGCTTTGCTTATACATGCATCCATTACACATTTAATTGCTATATGTCCACTCCCCTTACAATTTCTGTTTTGGCACATTACCAAAACCATAATCCACTTTACATTAACATCACTTTGGGCAGATTGCAATTATCCTCAATACACTAATTAAAGCTCACATTTACAAGTTCTAAGTACAATCACATATACACCTAACCATTACAAATTTTTACATATACTTACACAATCAATCTATACACATATCCATCAACTCTCAAGGTCAATATTCTGCCAATACTTTCATGAACATATACACTTATTCAAGAATCTCAAGGCTGCCGAAAACTTCCTCAACACCAAGTTTTCCACAATTCATCAATTTTCCATCCAAGTGCAAAAATCACCACATATATATGAAGTAATTCACTAGGATATTAAATCACCATAACCAACATAATTCTCATCAATTATATGTACAAATACTTCATCAATACATGAATACATGGCTGCCCAAAAATGGATATCTCAATAACTCTTCAAACTTAAAAATTTCCTTCACAAAACCAACACCCATAACATGTACACAAAATTTAACAAAGAAATCTTCAAAAATGTAAACTTACCTTATGGTTGGAACTTGCCAAACCTTGATTAAACTTCTTAAATTTGGTATCAAGCTCTTCCTTATGATGTGTAGACAATTTTTCATGAAGGGACCTAAGTGTTTGTAGATGAAATGGAGGGATGGATCAAGCTTTACATAAAACGGCCATGGAGGTTTCTAGGTTCTTCAATTCGGCTGGTTTGGTACAATGAAGAAGATGAACATTCTGATGGGTATAGTGGACTTACATCAGTATTTTTATGTTTAATTAAATCCCTAGTGGTCCACTAACTAAGATTAAATCATATAATATGTTAATTGTTCATTTATCCCACATTAACCCATGATTTTAGCTATTTACTTTAGGTACCATCAAATTAATTTTTCATTTCATTTTCTAAATGTAATATTATTTATTTTTAATGGACATTTAGGTCAAAAGACAATTCGGGATGTCAAATGACCATAATGCCCCTGTTCGGGTTGCATTCCCGATTTTTCGGTAACACCGGATTTTATCTGTTTTTCGATTTCTCACTTTTCTTTGTACTAATTATTTAATTTTTCTTTGATCTTTCTAATGATATTTATTCTTCTATAAGGGTCTATTTAAGTCCTAAAAATATTTTCCAGGGTTCCCCGCAGTCCAGGGCTAGTCAACAGTCCACGCCGTGACTTCTCGGTGCGGTCACCCATCGCTAGGGTTCTCGGCTCGCTTAACTTGGTTACCTTTCTTTGCTATTATTTTTCCTTTATTTTTCTTGTATTTTCTTTTCTTGTATTTCATTATTTTATATCTCCTCCCTCATGTCAAAGTGTAGTTCTAGGCATCCTAGCTGTCCGGACAACACTGGTCACCGGAATAGTAGAACGCACTACCGAACTTTGGGGTGTTACATTCTGGGCTTTGGTGTCTTCGTAAGAATTGTAGCTCTATGTCTAAGCTATCCATGGTAAAAATTTCAGGTCATTTGGACCTGTTTTGAGTGAGTTATGGTCATCCTAATAACTACTATTCATATGATAAAAAATCTGGGCCTGCACTTACTAATTCCGGATTTGGTCATTTTTAAGGTCAGTTTTTAAGTAGAATTTTGGCAACAATTTCACATGAAAGTTAGCTTATTTGGTGTCTAGTTTCACCCCCCATTGGCCTCATACCAATTGGGTTAATAGTTTTGCACTTATAACCTAATTTAGGTACTGTCAACACACACAACCTGCATTTGAAAATTACACTTCCAATTTTGATAATCCTTCTCCTCCCAATACTTCAATATTCAATCATGGCACTTTTATATATATTGTACACAATTCCAGCAAAGCATTTTGGGCAGAAAAACTCTATAGGAGTGGAAGCATGAAAAACACAAGTTTATACCATTGAATTCAAAATTTTCACCTAGGGTCACATGCATAATGCAAGATTTATTTGATTTCAATGATAAACAACATATTAAAACTCTTTTAATATGTTTTTGGATCTATATTTGCCATTTAAGATTTTAAAATTAATCAGATTAATTTTAGAACGCTAGATTAAATCAAGAATAAATACACTAACCTCTTGATGCTTTGCAGTGTATTTGTGCCTTTGGGATACGTCTTTAGGACACCAGATGTTATCCCTCTAGCTTGTCCACACCAAGTTCACCTATGGCAGCCCTTGAACAGCTTCTAAAGCTTTTTCTATTGATTAGAAAATCAAGTTTTTCCTTTTAAGAGATTAAAGATGTAAACAAGATACTAGAAACAATTTCTAGTATTTTTAATTCAAGAGATTGTTTGCTAATCTCTTGGAATTGATGAGAGATGAAGAAGAAGAGAGAATGGGAGCTTCAAGGGTGGCGGCACAAAGAGGAGGCAGCAGCTTGTGTTATTTTTCTTTTCATAACACACTTATTTAGCTAGGTTACCACTTAAAACCCTTGCCACATGTCACCTTCTGATTGGCTCTAGGTTTAATTGACCCAATCATATTGTGCCAAGTGTCAAACCTATATTTAATCTTAATTTTAATCGTCTTACATGATTAAAAGACATTTGGCAAGCTTATGTGTAGTGCCATGTGTCACCATCTCATGATGCCACATGTCACCCTGTTAAATGACCAAAATGCCCCTGGGTCTTAATTTTGAGTTCTCAACCCAAAATTATTATTTCTCTTCTTCTAATCAATTTATATTAAATATAAATCAATTAATTAATCTTTATTAATTAATTTCTCATTAATTAAATTTATAGTTAAACACTTTAAATATAAATTTAACTTATACTATACATCCAATAATCTAGATTTGGTTTCAAGTCATGCTAGGGATTTTGCAGTTTAATTATAAACCAAACCTATTTAATTAATCAATTAAACTCTTTAATTAATTCATTAAATCATATTTAATTTGGTGATTACTTGTGTATGTGTGTGACTTACTAGGCTCATCACTAATTGGCAATGAGACATGATATCAACTCTTAATATCATCATAACTCTTTCTTACCATAAATGATTTCTCTAAAACATTTTATGCATCTCATAGGCCATGGTTAACACCTAGCATAGCATGCCATGGCCACCAAATTAGTAATAAGGTTTACCTTAAATGAACCTATAATCATATGTTACCATGCACTAGAATCTCTCTGTTACAAAATTTCAACTCAAGCTAGAGTCATGGTTTATGTCAAACCCCATTTGCTATGAATATTATGTTCTCTTTTAATTCCAGTTCTTGATTAAAAAGATTTTCTCATCAGAAACTCTTTTTTGATTAAATCTATCTGTCCTAGCCAGGAACTTGAAACATCAAGAACAATTAAATGAACATAAGATTTTATCTCTATTTACTTAGAGGAACAGATTCCATCTTGATCAACACCTACCACCATATATAACTAGTAGGAGCCAACACATGCCCATATACCCATACACAGTATAAGTATGAAAGCAGTATTAAACTCAAACCACCTATATACAAGATAACTGAGCTATCTCAGGTCTAAAGATTGTACGCACTGATATGATTTATGACAATACATTGATAAGAGTAAACTCCATGTGCTTGTCATAAGTGTCACTGGTTCGGCTTACTTATCATGTATAAGTGCCTATCATGTTTTTCATATGGCATGAGACTCACTATTCTCTCTTATTTATATCTCATATAAATTACTTAGGAATAAACATGAATAAAATCTTTCTGGATAAGTCATGTCCTTTGTAACACGCCCTTTTGCATAGCCTGGTAGATTTCACTGTTCCGGTGACCGGTGTCGGTCCGGACAATTAAGGGGATTAGAACCATACTTATGACAACTAGAGAAACTATAAACACAAAAAATTAGTAATGTTCAATTAGTTAAGTATAAATAGGAAAAACAGAACATAAGAAGTTAAACGAGCCGAGAGTCATAGCGATGGGTGACCTCCTCGGGAATGACTGCGAAGTCGTTTTAAACTCAAATTTCGAACCGTAAAATATGACACCGCGGTCCTTAGGACCATTATAAACATAGTGGAAAAGAGAAAATCACGAAAAAGAACTATTAAGTCAGTCAAATAATTAGGTCAGGGAGCCGGAAGAAATATAGAATTATTTGCAAACTGGGATGAACCGGCAAGGGCCAATTTGGTCAATTGACCCCGAGAGCTGACTCTTGACCTAACTGTCAAATAAAATCGGAGAAAAGAAAATTTTGGAATTGAGAATTAAATTAAAGAACTAATAGAAAAATAAATAAAAAAAAAAGAAAAATGGAAAAGTAAAAAGGTGATGACATCATGCATGACCTCATGCATGATGCCATAAAGGAATTAATTAACTTATTTATTAATTTGGATTTTTGGTCTTCTTAAAGTGATAAAGATAAAAGAAAAGAAAAGAAAAAAAAATAGAAAGCTCCTTCTTTGTCACACCCCGGCTTAGTGGGCCCCAGCTCAAGCCCCTCTATGGGTGGCCATCTTGCCGGCGTACCCCTCTAAAGGCCGGCAATGCGACTCAAATCAGTACTGTCCGCTTTGGTGGAGTTCAATCCCTTCGCCCTGCAGAGCTAGGATTCGAACCCATATCACCTCACGGGTTTGCTTCGCCTCTTACCAATTGAGCTGTTGTAACATCCTCCCGGTAGCAATTCCGTACATCCTACTGTTCCGGTGACCGGTGTCGGTCCGGACAGCTAGAACGTCTGGAAAAATAATTAAATTTAAGTGAGGGACCATAATTAACTCAAATATTAATGAGAAAAATTTAGTAAAAATTTTAGAAATAAAATACAGTTAAGTTAAAAGAGCCTATGCCTGCCGATGGGTAACCAGAGGTAAGTTGCGGTTCTCGCAACGAGGAGCCCTAGACCCGGGGGAAAATCATAAAATAATTTTTGGGACTCCAGAGAAGGGTTATTGAGGTTCCTATGGCATTAGAATGCCAAGAAAATATTTAGAAAAATTTTTCAATCGGTACAGCCAATTTTGACCCGTTAAGCCAAACGGAGGGCATTTTGGTCATTTCGCTTTCCGAGGTGATTTTTGGCCGACTTGTCCAGTTGAGTAAATAATTAATATAACATAAAATATGAATAAACATTACTAGAAATCAAATTGAAAATGATTAGTGGAGGAAAGGAAAGAAAATGAAGAAAAAGCTCAATTATGACATCTTGATGATGTCATTTACAAATTGTGACCAATCACAAATAAGCTACCATTTGACTAAACTATTAAAAGACATAAATGAAGACCAAAATAACACAAATTACAGCAGCCATTCTTCTTCTTCTTCTTCCCCAAAACGTGACTCTTCCCATCTCCTCCATTGATGAGCTTGGCAAGCTCATGAAACCCTAAACTCCCACCATATTTCCTTGAGTTCCCAACACTAAATTTTACCCTAGAACCTTGCTTAATATTTTGGGAGCTAAAAGAGGAGAAGAAATTAAAGTTTTGGGTTGGCTTGGATTTAAGCTACAAGAGGTTAGTGCACTATATATCAAAAACTCTTTAATTTCATGCATAGGAACTTGAATTTAGCAAGAATTTGTAAATTAAGTGGATGAAATTTATGTATATGTACTCCATAAATTTCGGCTGCCCTAGGGAGAAATAGGATTGAGTGTTTTTGAATGGACTTGGAATGAATTAGAAATCATGAATAAAGTATATAAACATAAGGAAATGAGTTAGTTAGTCAACTAGGGTAATTTGTACAAAATCTTGAATTTGAGCTAGGGTTTTGGGAGTAAAGTGTGGACTTGGATTATGAATTGATTAGAGAACATTTTAATGGTCAATTAGTGACCATTTTAGGTAGATTGACCAACAAATGGACTGAAAAATGAGATTGCAAAGTGAGGTTGCAAGCGCCCTAGACAAGACAGATAGGGACTGAGAATTCAGTCCCTTTGCACTGCCATAACTTGGGCTGTGCTAGTCCAATTGGTGTTTGGCCAATTGGACATGAAACTAGGCTTATAATGGCACATTTTTTCTGAAGAAACCATGCCCAAAAGACCAAAGCAAGAGGACCAAAACTTGGCCCCAATCCGGATACCCTGAAACTGCCTCTGCAGAATTGACCAAATGAACAGTAACTGTTCATTTGGCCATAACTCACTGTAGATTTGGTCAATTGGCCTGAACTTTTTACAGAAACAAGTTAAGACATAGACAAACAACTTTCATGAAGGAACCTACCCCAAATTATGGCCAGAACCCATTCAACCAAGTGACTCAAGTTACTGTTCATGCACTGTAGATATGGTAAATTTCTGCAGAATGCATATCCTGACAGCTTGGGTTTTTGAGCCATATCTGGAGCTACAAAACTCCAAATAGAGTGATTCAAAAAAGGAAATTCAACTAGACAAAATAAGGAACAACTTTCATGTTTTACATTTCTTCAAATTCCAACAGTAACAGTGTCCAATGGAACAGTGAAGTTGACTCACCAAAACTGAAAAATCTGCTCCTTTGGTTTAATGCTTGGAAATGGTATTAACACTTAATGCCAACAAGTTTTAAACACCAAATGTGGTATGTTGGGAGTGCCAAAGTCAATGTACACATTTTTATTCTAAAAGTCAACATTTTTGTTGACCAATGAGGTGAATAGTGACACCAAAACCAAAAAATTGGCAATTTTGCCAAAATGACCTAAACTTTGAGAAAGTGACCAAAACTAACAAGTTTTGAATACAAAATGTGGTATGTTGGGAGTATTAAAACCAATGTACCTATTGTTTATGCAAAAGTCAACATTTTAGTTGACTAATGAAATGAATAGTGACATGAAAACTTGAAATTCAAAAATTGTGAAACTTAAAATGCAAAATGCCCTAGTAGGCCTAATGTGATTGGTTTGGATAGTTTGGCATGCCAATAGGGTATTGTTTAGCGATCGCGAAACGAAGGCTTTATGCCGTATTCATGGCTTTATGCCCGTATTTATGGCTTTATGCCCGTATTCATGGCTTTTATGCCCGTATGCATGGCTTTTATGCCCGATTATGTGATATCATGGCTTTTTAGCCATACTGACTGCATACATGGTTGACGTTCACGTCCCATGGTATGACGCCCGAGGCACAGCGGTGTCCAGTGCCAACGACCCGTTATCGATCCAATGCTCAAAGATAGGTTACTTGGGCATGGAAAAGTATAATCAGAATCGAACCGATTGTTAAAGAAAATACGAAAATCAAATATCAGGAATGATTACGATAGAATACAAAGAAACTCAAGATCAAGAAGAAAATAAATAAACAAAATGCATGAAGAAGTTAATATCATAAAACGTAATTAGCCCTCGACTAAACATTAAGTTGGTAATTATTCAGTTCTTATGAACACAATGGCTAAGAAATTATGATTTTTATTGGCATATTATTTCTTTCTATTTTATTATTTGCACCACTAAGCTTTATGCTTAGCGCTTTGCAACGCGTAGGTAATCGAAAGATTGACAGAGGCCCAAGAGACCACAATTCGGTAAGGCAGTTCACAGTTCTGCATAGTGTCTGTGTCACCTCACTGTCTGCAGTGCATTGGTAGGACGCTAGATGTCATTTTGGTATTTTGTAATTGATTTTATTTTCTCATATGTATTTGAAACTTATGTAATGTATTTTGATATTCATGTAAATAATGAAAAGTGTGGTTGTAAATGGAAAAGTGAATGTTTATATATGAATTATGCATGGTATCATATGAGATGGATGAATGAGAACTGAGATTGAACATTGTTGAGAATTTGATAAATGGAGTTGAGATGATGGAAAATGAATATAGGAAGTGTTTTTCACAGGTTCCGAAGAACTGTTTTCTCCATTTTTAGCAGATTCTCACGGATTTTCTTTAAAATTTCGGAACCTCAAAGAAATAATAATTTCGATAAATGGCTTAAAATGAATTATATTTCACAAGTTATATTCAAAATTATGATAAAAAAATTAATTAAGATAAAAATAGAGTGCTCGGCACACTGAGTGGCATAACTTGCTCGGCTACACTGTAGTCGGGTAAGGGGTGTCACATTTAGTGGTATCAGAGCACGGTTTAGGCGTTTCTGGGCCTAGATTGAGTCCATACCATGCATTGCATTTGTAAGAGTCGAGGTGACACTAATGCAGATCTATTTTCTTGATTATTTTAGGTTAAGGTATGGATTCAGAATCGCAGAGAGCAGTAGAAGAAGAAGTAGTAAGCCGTATTCCGACTGGTAGTAATATTGAAAATCGGGGAGATCCTGCTCCACCAGTGCAAGAGGTGCCTGTACAACCCCAACAGGCCTTGTTTGAGCAGATGAATGGATTCTTTCGACAGATGATCAGGTTATTCCACCACTATCTCGTAAATCACCTCTTGGAAAAATTAGGAAATATGGAGTCAGAGATTTCAATGGTAGAAAGGAAGACGATTCTGCGGTGAGTATTGATTAGAAAGGATGAAAGAGTCCTCGCAGGCTCCATTGCACACCATAACGAGTTTGGAGTGTGCGCTTTCTTTGTTACAAGAAGTCGCATATCGGTGGTGGGATGTCGTAACCAAGGTAGTGCCACCAATCGACGTAACTTGGGAATTCTTTCGATAGAGTTCAGAAGAAATATATTACTGTGTTCATGAAGAGGAGAAGAGGAGTGGTGATCAAAGAAAGAGGAAATTTGGACGATCCTAGTAATAAGAGGCCGAGAGAACAGCTTAAGTCGACATATGATCAAAGTAGGAGATCTAGACCCAAGCCTATACCCAGGAGAGATCAACCCAAAACACTAATAGTGAGTGCGCCAGGATTAGTAAGAAAATGTGGCCATTGTAACAAGTGGCATAAAGGTGAATGTAGGGGATTGACTGGAGCCTGTTATAGATGTGGGGCCATAGACCATTGTCTGAAAGATTGTCCTAAGAGGAATATACCACGGACCTGCATGCAGGCCGTGGAAGGACCAAGTACAACAAGAATACCACTTCCAAATGTCACCCAAGCCGGAGAGGAGCAAGAAGCAGATGTGAATTTGAGGTAAAATATTTCTTTTATGATATGCCTAAGTGTATAA
The DNA here is from genome assembly GCF_030052815.1 of Hevea brasiliensis. Taxonomy (NCBI): domain Eukaryota; kingdom Viridiplantae; phylum Streptophyta; class Magnoliopsida; order Malpighiales; family Euphorbiaceae; genus Hevea; species Hevea brasiliensis. The sequence continues at coordinate 91,814,112 of NC_079504.1, read as the reverse complement.
TGATAGATTCGAAAAGACTAAATGGTACCATGTATACAAAAGAAGTAGACAGATGGAGTAATAGAAAGGTAAAAGAATTATCTTAGAACCAAAAAACATCCAGTAAATTTTGAGGACGAAATTTAAATTAGAGGGGAAGAGTTGCAACATCCTCCCGGTAGCAATTCTGTACATCCTACTGTTCCGGTGACCGGTGTTGGTACTGACAGCTAGATCGTCAGAAAAAATAATTAAATTTAAGTGAGGGACCATAATTAACTCAAATATTAATGAGAAAAATTTAGTAAAAATTTTAGAAATAAAATACAGTTAAGTTAAAAGAGCCGGTGCCCAAGCGATGGGTAACCAGAGGTAAGTTGCGGTTCTCGCAACGAGGAGCCCTAGACCCGGGGCAAAAATCATAAAATAATTTTTGGGACTCCAGAGAAGGGTTATTGAGGTTCCTATGACATTAGAATTCCAAGAAAATATTTAGAAAAATTTTTCAATCCAGATACGACCAATTTTGACCCGTTAAGCCAAGCGGAGGGCATTTTGGTCATTTCGCTTCGAGGTGATTTTTGGCCGACTTGTCCAGTTGAGTAAATAATTAATATAACATAAAATATGAATAAACATTACTAGAAATCAAATTGAAAATGATTAGTGGAGGAAAGGAAAGAAAATGAAGAAAAAGCTCAATTATGACATCTTGATGATGTCATTTACAAATTGTGACCAATCACAAATAAGCTACCATTTGACTAAACTATTAAAAGACATAAATGAAGACCAAAATAACACAAATTACAGCAGCCATTCTTCTTCTTCTTCTTCCCCAAAACGTGACTCTTCCCATCTCCCTCCATTGATGAGCTTGGCAAGCTCATGAAACCCTAAACTCCCACCATATTTCCTTGAGTTCCCAACACTAAATTTTACCCTAGAACCTTGCTTAATATTTTGGGAGCTAAAAGAGGAGAAGAAATTAAAGTTTTGGGTTGGCTTGGATTTAAGCTACAAGAGGTTAGTGCACTATATATCAAAAACTCTTTAATTTCATGCATAGGAACTTGAATTTAGCAAGAATTTGTAAATTAAGTGGATTAAATTTATGTATATGTACTCCATAAATTTCGGCTGCCCTAGGGAGAAATAGGATTGAGTGTTTTTGAATGGACTTGGAATGAATTAGAAATCATGAATAAAGTATATAAACATAAGGAAATGAGTTAGTTAGTCAACTAGGGTAATTTGTACAAAATCTTGAATTTGAGCTAGGGTTTTGGGAGTAAAGTGTGGACTTGGATTATGAATTGATTAGAGAACATTTTAATGGTCAATTAGTGAGCATTTTAGGTAGATTGACCAACGAATGGACTGAAAAATGATATTGCAAAGTGAGGTTGCAAACAGCCCTAGGACAGCAACATAGGGACTGAGAATTCAGTCCCTTTACACTGTCATAACTTGGGCTGTGCTAGTCCAATTGGTGTTTAGCCAATTGGACATGAAACTAGGCTTATAATGGCACATTTTTTCTGAAGAAACCATGCCCAAAAGACCAAAGCAAGAGGACCAAAACTTGGCCCCAATCCGGATACCCTGAAACTGCCTCTCCAGAATTGACCAAATGAACAGTAACTGTTCATTTGGCCATAACTCACTGTAGATTTGGTCAATTGGCCTGAAATTTTTACAGCAACAAGTTAAGACATAGACAAACAACTTTCATGAAGGAACCTACCCCAAATTATGGCCAGAACCCATTCAACCAAGTGACTCAAGTTACTGTTCATGCACTGTAGATATGGTAAATTTCTGCAGAATGCATATCCGGACAGCTTGGGTTTTTGAGCCATATCTGGAGCTACAAAACTCCAAATGGAGTGATTCAAAAAAGTAAATTCAACTAGACAAAATAAGGAACAACTTTCATGTTTTACATTTCTTCAAATTCCAACAGTAACAATGTCCAATGGAACAGTGAAGTTGACTCACCAAAACTGAAAAATCTGCTCCTTTGGTTTAATGCTTGGAAATGGTATTAACACTTAATGCCAACAAGTTTTAAACACCAAATGTGGTATGTTGGGAGTGCCAAAGTCAATGTACACATTTTTATTCTAAAAGTCAACATTTTTGTTGACCAATGAGGTGAATAGTGACACCAAAACCAAAAAATTGGCAATTTTGCCAAAATGACCTAAACTTTGAGAAAGTGACCAAAACTAACAAGTTTTGAATACAAAATGTGGTATGTTGGGAGTATTAAAACCAATGTACCTATTGTTTATGCAAAAGTCAACATTTTAGTTGACTAATGAAATGAATAGTGACATGAAAACTTGAAATTCAAAAATTGTGAAACTTAAAAATGCAAAATGCCCTAGTAGGCCTAATGTGATTGGTTTGGATAGTTTGGCATGCCAATAGGGTATTGTTTAGCGATCTTGCAAACGGAAGGCTTTATGCTGTATTCATGGCTTTATGCCCGTATTCATGGCTTTATGCCCGTATTCATGGCTTTTATGCCCGTATGCATGGCTTTTATGCCCGATTATGTGATATCATGGCTTTTTAGCCATCGATCGCATACATGGTTGACGTTCTGCGTCCCATGGTATGACGGCCGAGGCACCGCGGTCCAGTGCCAACGACCGTTATCGATCCACTGCTCAAGATAGGTTACTTGGGCATGGAAAAGTATAATCAGAATCGAACTGATTGTTAAAGAAAATACGAAAATCAAATATCAGGAATGATTACGATAGAATACAAAGAAACTCAAGATCAAGAAGAAAATAAATAAACAAAATGCATGAAGAAGTTAATATCATAAAACGTAATTAGCCCTCGACTAAACATTAAGTTGGTAATTATTCAGTTCTTATGAACACAATGGCTAAGAAATTATGATTTTTATTTGCATATTATTTCTTTCTATTTTATTATTTGCACCACTAAGCTTTATGCTTAGCGCGTCGCTTTTGCAACGCGTAGGTACTGAAGATTGGACAGAGGGCCCAGTAGACCACAGATTCGGTAAGGCAGTTCACAGTTCTGCATAGTGTCTGTGTCACCTCACTGTCTGCAGTGCATTGGTAGGACGCTAGATGTCATTTTGGTATTTTGTAATTGATTTTATTTTCTCATATGTATTTGAAACTTATGTAATGTATTTTGATATTCATGTAAATAATGAAAAGTGTGGTTGTAAATGGAAAAGTGAATGTTTATATATGAATTATGCATGGTATCATATGAGATGGATGAATGAGAACTGAGATTGAACATTGTTGAGAATTTGATAAATGGAGTTGAGATGATGGAAAATGAATATAGGAAGTGTTTTTCACAGGTTCCGAAGAACTGTTTTCTCCATTTTTAGCCGGTATTCTGCCGGATTTTCTTTAAAATTTCCGGAACCTCAAAGAAATAATAATTTCGATAAATGGCTTAAAATGAATTATATTTCACAAGTTATATTCAAAATTATGATTAAAAAATTAATTAAGATAAAAATAGAGTGCTCGGCACACTGAGTGGCATAACTTGCTCGACTACACTGTAGTCGGGTAAGGGGTGTCACATTCTTCTTCCTTTGCCGCCTTACATTCTCCCAAATTTCCTCCATAAAAGTTCTTCATTTAAGCTTACACTTAAGCTTAATTTTCCTTACTCAACCTTAATAACTCCCTTAAAAACCTCACTAGAGCTTGTTATTTCAACTAAAGAAGAAGATTACAAGAAGAAAGAAGAATAAAAGATAGAGATTTGAAGATCTAAGAAAGGTTAGTATGCTAACTTGCAATTTTCTACTTTAAATGCATATTTAGTTATTGAAATGAGCTTAGAAACTAATGAAATGAAATAAAAATATGGGGGGAGGACCAAACTAAATTTTCGTCCAGCCTATGTAGGGGTGAGTATTGCATGAGTTTGATTGAATAAAATATGTTAGAAAGCTTGAATAAGTTGAGGAATTGTGTTTGTATGGTTGGAATTAGTAAAATGCAATAAATTAAGTGAGTTAGGGTTTTGGGACTTAGGGTTTATGAACCAAAAGTGTAAGAAATGAGTAAATGGTGTCTTGGACCTATTGTGAAGTGAAAAATGGTCATTTGTGACCAAATCAGTTATGTTGGAATGGTTGGAAATTAAGTTAAATTCGGAGCAGCATGACCAAGTCAATTTTGAATGACCAAAATTGAAAATTTACAAGTCCAATTGATATGGCACCAATTGGGGATGAAAATAGACATAAAATGACACAATTTTCATTTAGGAACCATGCCCAAAAAGTGACCAAAACCTAGTGAACAAATTGACCAAAGTTGGATAAGTGCAGTCACATCAGATAAACCGACCAAATGAACAGTGTTTGTTCATTTGGTCATAACTCGAGCTAGGCAGGTCCAAATGACCTGAAATTTTACCAATGGTTAGATGAGATATAGACCTAAAACTTTTATGAAGAAACAAGTCCAAATTCTGCCAGCAAGCAAGCCATTTGGCCACCCCAAGTTGGTGACCCAAAACTGCCAGCACCAAAATTTGCCCAGAAAATCTGGGTTATGTCTAACCCGACAGCCCTGGTTCAAATGGCCATAACTTGAGCTACAAAACTCCAATTGGGGTGATCCAAATATGAGAATAAACTTAAGACAATAAGGAACATTTTCTATGAAGGAAGTTTTGTCAAATTCCAACAGTAGATTGATCAATGGAGCAGTGCAACTAGGGACACCAAAACTGAAAATTTGACAATTTTGCCAAAAGGACTTAAGCTTTGAGAAAATGACCAAAACCAACAAATTTAATGACCAAAATGTGGTATGTGGGTGAAGTTAGAGTTCCCATACCTATAAAGCCTTTAAAAGTCAACAAATTGACTTGAATAGTATAGTGAATAGTAACCCGAAACACAAAAACTTTGAGAACGTCGAAATTAGCACATTAAAGCTAGGTAAAAATGAAGTGAAATTTATTTTTGGATTTATGCTAAGTTATGGTACTGAAACACTGTGAAATTGTGTGTTTCAACTGAAAAAGACTTGGAAGCTCTGAGAGACAGACTCAAGGCCTAGAGGCGACTCACGTCAGGTCTGTGCACAGTAATTGTTGTTTAAATATATGATTCTTAAAAATTTGATTTTTCTTGAGTTAATTACGAATTGTGTTGCCATTTATGATTGTGAATATGACTTTGAAAATTTACCAGATTTCCAATAAATTGTTTTGAATTGATTTTATGTTCACACTTAGCATGACAGTATCACATTATTCCTCCTCCATTTATGGGGTTGAGATCGTTTATTTTCCTCCCTCTCTGGCTTGCCAGTTGAGGTTGAGATCGGATGAGTACTCATTAGCTAGCTGGCCACCTCCTCATTGATTTCGATTAATGGGGTTGTAGATTGCTTTGTCGTGGTGTACAACACGGCATTGATCGGAAATTTTGTGTCATGGCTTAAGTGCATATGATTTTGGCAACACTGTGTTTAATAAATTATTTGACTAAATGGTGTTATTATGAGCTTTGATATTTGTGAAATGTGACTAAGAAGTATTCAAATTGTGTTTCATCAATGAAGGATTTATGTATTGTATTTCAAATTTTTATTGTGCACCACTGAGTATTTTATACTCAGCGATAGCTTAATTTGCTATCGCAGATAAGAGCAAGGAGAAAGCAGCAGAGTGAGCTACTATTGACTTGAGAACTACATCGGTCTGTTTGTACGGGTATTATTTTATACCCTTATAGTTAATTTTGATGTAAATATAGGAATGTTGTATGTATCAATGTAAGTTGAGCAGTTGTAAATAAATTATAATCATATTATTTTTGGATTTCCTTCTGTAAATTAATAATTGTACATGTGAATTTCATATTCTATGCCTTGTGAATGGAGTTGTTAAATATTTTGAGATGATAAATTTTGATTTGGATTGTGGAATTACTTTGAAGTGATTTGAATTGAGTTGATTGAGATTTATTGGAGGATGGGAGTTGTGGAAAATTTTTGGAAGTGTTTTTATTTAGGTATTTGAAGAACTGTTTTCTCTAATTACAAACGGAACTCTGTCAAAATATTTATAAAATTTGCGGCAAAATTAAAATGGATAAAAAATTTTACTAGTATTTAAGCTTTGAATAAATGGTTTTTAATTCTCACTAAAATGCTCACCACTTCCAAAATGTAAGAAATTTGTTTTAAAATCCCTTGTAGGGTACTTAATGAGTTATCGGTAGGTGAAGTTCGGTAGTTCATTAAGTATTCTACGGGATCATGTTATGCCTTACGGAGGGGTAAGGTGTGACATGTTTTAGTGGTATCAGAGCATTTTTTTTTAATAAATTTTGACTATGTGTATGAACATTTTATTGATAAATACAACTTCTCAAGTGTCTTTAATTGATACATATGACATATTTACATCATGAATATGCATTAACGGAGGTCAACCTCCTTGTGTTTGATCTCAGGAAGTAGAAAATTTGGGAAAATGGAATGGAAGGAGGAGATCATTCCGAAGAACAATTTGTTGAGGCTGAGGTTCAAGGGGAAGACCGACACTCGTAACGTGAGTGGGTCACCACTCCACACGCTCCAAAGACCAGCCTCGATTCAATTTGCTCAATTTATGCAGATGGCTGCGTTTTTCCAGCAAATGGCGGGTAATGTGCCACCCCAAGCTCAAATGCCAGTACCTGTAGCACAACCACAGCCCTCAGCTCGGCAATATGAAAAATTGATGAAATTTGGGGCCACCGAGTTTAAAGGCACTGTGGATCCACTGGAGGCAGAATAGTGGTTGGAAAGAATGGAACGAGTTTTCAGAAAACTGCAGTATACGGAAGAGATGAAGTTCGAGTATTATGTTTCCTTGTTACAAGGGGATGCATATGAATGGTGGAAGACCATCCCCCACAGCCTGGTTGAGCCACCTGTGCTGACATGGACAGACTTCCTGAGGGAATTCAGGCAGAAATGGGTTCCTGATGCATATGTAGATATGAAATTACAAGAATTCTTGAGTTTGAAACAAGGGGACAGAACCATAGCAGAATATGAGAGAGACTTCTCAAGGCTAAGCCACTATGCTGGAAGCTTAGTCTCCACCCCCAGAGACAGATGTAAGAGGTTTGAGTCCGGATTAAGGCCGAATTTGAGAATGCAAGTTGAGGGTTTTCGACATTAGAATTTTGCTGAATTGATCTCACAGGCCCTGGAACTGGAAAGGATAGAATCAGAAGGGGCAGTGAAGAAGGGTACACAAGAGAAAGAAAAGACTGAAAAGACTATGGGACAAGCATCTGAGAGTGGTTCTGGCAAGAGGAAACAGTTTGGGGGATCCAGCTCCCGTAGATTTGGCAGAGGCAGATTTTCTGGCCAACCACCACCCTGGTCTAGTCAGCAGACCCAGCAGACACGCCGAGGAGCTCTATCAGTTCGGCAGTGTGAAACTTGTGGTAAAACTCATGGCGGGGTTTGTTTCAAGGCCACCGGAGCATATTTTAACTGTGGAGGGAGCAGACATTTCACTAAAGATTGTACTAGTCCGTGTCGGTCTGGATCTATTGCTACATCGGAAGGATCAGCCCAAGTCTTTGCACCTAGAGGTTCACAGTCAGCTGCTAGAGGTAGAGGCAGAGGTAGGGGTCCTGGTAACACCCCTGGAAGTCAAAGCACTGTTAACCAGCCAGTACCCAGTGGCGCACCAGTTAGAGTGTATACCATGCGTTAGAGGGAGGAAGCAGAAACATCAGATGTAGTAGCTGGTAATTTTTCCATCATTGACCAAGATATGCATGTGTTATTTGATCCTGGCTCCACACATTGGTATGTTAGTGCTAGTGTGATGTGTTCTACTGCTATTTAGTGTGTACCAATGGACTATGATGTGCTAGTAACTAGTCCATTAGGCCAGGAGGTCAGGGTAAATAGGCTATATAGGGACTATCCTTTGATGATCCAAGGACACACTTTTTTGTTTGATTTAATTGAAATGCCCTTCAGAGATTATGACATTATCTTGGGCATGGATTGGTTAGCCAAGCATCATGCGATGATTGACTGTAGACTGAAGACAGTCACTTTTGGTCTCCCTCAGTATGGTGATGTTGTAATTCATGGGGAGAGGCAGTTATTGCCTTCAAACATCATTTCAGCTGCACTGGCCAGAAAAATGATTAGAAAAGGGTGTGAGGCGTACTTGGCACATGTGATAGACACCTAAGTGGGGAGTCCAGCACTGAGGGACATTCCTACTGTATGTGACTTTCCAGATGTGTTTCCTGATGAATTGCTAGGATTACCTCCAGAAAGAGAAGTGCAATTTGAAATTGATGTTATGCCTGGTGTGGACCCAATCTTAATAACACCATACAGAATGGCACCAGCAGAACTAAAAGAATTGAAAGTACAGTTGCAAGAGTTGCTTGACAAGGGCTTCATCCGCCCTAGTGTGTCACCTTGGGGAGCGCCAGTGTTGTTTGTAAAGAAGAAGGATGGCACTCTCCGGTTATGCATTGACTATCGACAGTTAAATAAGGTGACAATAAAGAACAGATATCCATTGCCCCGCATTGATGACTTATTTGATCAGTTGAGAGGTGCAGCTGTGTTCTCCAAAATTGACCTGAGATCAGGTTATTATCAGCTGAAAGTACAAGAGCAGAGTATTCCTAAAACTGCCTTCAGGACCCGCTATGGCCATTATGAGTTCTTGGTCATGCCATTCGGGTTAACTAATGCTCATTTGCTTTTATGGATCTGATGAACACTATCTTCAGACCATACCTCGACCAGTTTGTTGTGGTATTTATTGATGATATATTGGTCTATTCGAGGAATGTAGAAGAGCATGATAGACATCTGCGGATTGTACTGCAGACCTTGAGGGAGAAACAGCTATACGCCAAATTGTTGAAATGTGAATTTTGGCTGAAGGAGATATCCTTTTAGGGTATTAAGGTAGATCCTAGCAAGATTGAAGCTGTCCTTAATTGGAAGCCACCCAGAAATGTCATAGAGATTCGTAGTTTTTTGGGATTAGCTGGATACTACCGTCGATTTGTGAAGGGATTCTCCATGTTGGCATCTCCATTGACCAAGCTACTTAGAAAGGATGTGAAATTTTAGTGGACGGACAAATGCCAGCAAAGTTTTGATGAATTGAAGAGATGTTTGACAGAGGCTCCAGTCCTGACTTTACCTACACCGGGTAAAGAATATACAGTTTACAGCGATGCTTCTCACAATGGGTTAGGTTGTGTGTTGATGCAACATCGAAATGTTATTGCCTACGCATCATGCCAGCTAAAACCGCATGAGAGGAATTATCCAACACATGATTTGGAGCATGCAACTATCGTGTTTGCTCTTAAGATCTGGAGACATTATTTGTATGGGGAGAAGTGCTACATCTATACAGATCATAAGAGTTTGAAGTATTTGGGCACCCAAAAAGAGTTGAATTTGAGACAGAGGAGATTGTTAGAGTTGATAAAAGACTATGATTGTCTGATAGACTATCAGCCAGGGAAAGCTAATGTTGTGGCTGACGCCCTAAGTCGCAAGACTATGGTAAGTCTACAAGTTACTCCCTTGTCTTTGGTATATGAGTTGAGATCATTACATGCCAGTTTAGAGATTAATGATGAGGGGCAGACAGCAGTTGCATGGCATGTACAGCCAGTGTTGATTGATCAGATCGGAATGGCTGCTCAGAACGATGAAAAGTATCAGAAGCTGTTGGAAGAAGTCAGATAGGGCAAGAAACCAAAGTTTTTAACCAGAGATGATGGTCTACTACTACACCAGGGTAGAATATGTGTTCCTAATAATGTTGATTTGAGGCAGATCATTTTGAAGGAAGCACATGAGTCTCCTTTTACTATGCACCCTAGTGGTACAAAAATGTATAGAGGGCTAAAGGAGCATTACTGGTGGATGGGTTTAAAAAGAGATGTGGCAGAGTTTGTATCCAAATGCCTGACTTGTCAGCAAGTAAAGGCAGAGCATCAAGTACCAACTGGGTTGTTACATCCACTGTCAGTGCCAGAATGGAAATGGGAAAGAATAACTATGGATTTTGTAATGGGACTTCCGAGGACACAGAAGAGTCATGATGTAGTATGGGTCATTGTCGACAGACTAACTAAGTCTGCTCATTTTCTGCCAGTCCGAATGGACTACAGTTTAGACAGATTAGCCAGGTTGTACATTGATAAGATTGTGAGACTTCATGAAGTGCCAGTATCCATTGTATCAGACAGAGATCCTAGGTTCACTTCTAGATTTTGGGGTAGTCTTCAGAGAGCCCTAGGAACTAGATTGAACTTCAGTACTGCATTCCACCCACAGACAGATGGCCAGTCTGAGAGGGTAATTCAGATCTTGGAGGACATGCTATGGGCTTGTGTGATTGAGTTTGAGGGTAGTTGGGATACACACTTGCCTTTGATTGAGTTTTCTTACAACAACAACTACCAATCAAGCATTGGGATGCCTCCATATGAAGCTTTGTATGGCAGGGAATGTAGAACCCCGTTGTGTTGGGATGACGTGGGTGAAAGAAAAATGATTGGACCCGAAATTGTTCAACAGACTGAAGAGAAAATCAGGGTGATCAGAGATCGACTTAAAGCTGCATCAGACCGTCAGAAGTCCTATATTGATTTGAAAAGAAGGGATATTGAGTATGCAGTGGGTGAAAAAATTTTCCTCAAGGTTTCTCCTTGGAAGAGGATTATGAGATTCGGCAGAAAGGGGAAACTAAGTCCTCGTTTTATCTGGCCATATGAGGTATTGGAAAGAGTGGGTCCTTTGGCTTATCGTTTGGCACTACCTCCAGAGTTAGAGAAGATACATAACATCTTCCATGTGTCTATATTGAGAAGGTATCGATCAGACCCATCTCATGTACTATCAGTAGAAGAAACTGAAGTGAATCCAAACCTCACATATGAAGAAGAACCCATAAAGATTCTGGCTTATGAGGTGAAGTAGCTACGGAACAAGCAAATACCATTGGTAAAAGTGCTGTGGAACCATTATTCGGGCCAGGAGGCTACTTGGGAACGAGAGGAGGACATGAGGAGACAACACCCACAGCTGTTCAGAGATTGATACGAGGTAAAAATTTCGAGATGAAATTTATTTTAAGGGGGGGAGAATTGTAACACCCCCGTTTGCATAGCCTGGTAGATTTCACTGTTCCGGTGACCGGTGTTGATCCGGACAATTAAGAGGATTAGAACCATACTTATGACAACTAGAGAAACCATAAACACAAAAAATTAGTAATGTTCAATTAGTTAAGTATAAATAGGAAAAACAGAACATAAGAAGTTAAACGAGCCGAGAGTCACAGCGATGGGTGACCTCCTCAGGAATGACTGCGAAGTCATTTTAAACTCAAATTTCGAACTGTAAAATGTGACGCCGCAGTCCTTAGGACCATTATAAACACAGTGGAAAAGAGAAAATCACGAAAAAGAACTGTTAAGTCAGTCAAATAATTAGGTCAGGGAGCTGAAAGAAATATAGAATTATTTACAAACCGGGATGAACCGGCGAGGGGCAATTTGGTCAATTAACCCCGACAGCTGACTCCTGACCTAACTGTCAAATAAAATCGGAGAAAAAAAAATTTTGGAATCGAGAATTAAATTAAAGAACTAATAGAAAAATAAATAAAAAAAAAAGAAAAATGGAAAAGTAAAAAGGTGATGACATCATGCATGACCTCATGCATGATGCCATAAAAGAATTAATTAACTTATTTATTAATTTGGATTTTTGGTCTTCTTAAAGTGATAAAGATAAAAGAAAAGAAAAGAAAAAAAAAATAGAAAGCTCTTTCTTCTTCCTTTGCCGCCTCACTTTCTCCCAAATTTCCTCCATAAAAGTTCTTCATTTAAGCTTACATTTAAGCTTAATTTTCCTTGCTCAACCTTAATAACTCCCATAAAAACCTCACTTGAGCTTGTTATTTCAAGAAAGAAGAACAAAAGATAGAGATTTGAAGATCTAAGAAAGGTTAGTATGCTAACTTGCAATTTTCTACTTTAAATGCATATTTAGTTGTTGAAATGAGCTTAGAAACTAATGAAATGAAATAAAAATATGGGGGGAGGACCAAACTGAATTTTCGTCCAGCCTATGTAGGGGTGAGTATTGCATGAGTTTGATTGAATAAAATATGTTAGAAAGCTTGAATAAGTTGAGGAATTGTGTTTGTATGGTTGGAATTAGTAAAATGCAATAAATTAAGTTAGTTAGGGTTTTGGGACTTAGGGTTTATGAACCAAAAATGTAAGAAATGAGTAAATGGTGTCTTGGACCTATTGTGAAGTGAAAAATGGTCATTTGTGACCAAATGAGTTATGTTGAAATGGTTGGAAATTAAGTTAAATTCGGAGGGTGTATGGTCATGCTGCTGGCAGCATGACCAAGTCAACTTTGAAGGATCAAAACTGAAATTTTACAAGTCCAATTGATATGACACCAATTGGGGATGAAAATAGACATAAAATGACACAATTTTCATTTAGGAACCATGCCCAAAAAGTGACCAAAACCTAGTGAACAAATTGACCAAAGTTGGATAAGTGCGATGCATTGTACAACCGACCAAATGAACTCATAACTCGAGCTAGGCAGGTCCAAATTACCTGAAATTTTACCAGTGGTTAGATGAGATATAGACCTAAAACTTTCATGAAGAAACAAGTCCAAATTCTGCCAGCAACCAAGCCATTTGGCCACCCCAAGTTGGTGACCCAAAACGCCAAAGACTAAAATTTGCCTGTAAAACTGGGTTGTGTCTAACCCGACAGCCCTGGTTCAAATGGCCATAACTTGAGCTACAAAACTCCAATTGGGGTGATCCAAAAATTAGAATAAACTTAAGACAATAAGGAACATTTTCTATGAAGGAAGTTTTGTCAAATTCCAACAGTAGATTGACAAATGGAGCAGTGCAACTAGGGACACCAAAACTGAAAATTTGACAATTTTGCCAGAAGGACTTAAGCTTTGAGAAAATGACCAAAACCAACAAATTTAATGACCAAAATGTGGTATGTGGGTGAAATTGGAGTTCCCATACCTATTAAGCCTTAAAAAGTCAATAATTTGACTTGAATAGTATAGTGAATAGTAACCCGAAACACAAAAACTTCGAGAACGTCGAACTTAGCACATTAAAGCTAGGTAAAAATGAAGTGAAATTTATTTTTGGATTTATGCTAAGTTATGGTACTGAAACACTGTGAAATTGTGTGTTTCAGCTGAAAAAGACTTGGAAGCTCTAAGAGACTGAGTCAAGGCCTAGAAGCGACTCACGTCAGGTCTGTGCACAGTAATTGTTGTTTAAATATATGATTCTTGAAAATTTGATTTTGCTTGAGTTAATTACGAATTGTGTTGCCATTTATGATTGTGAATATGACTTTGAAAATTTACCAGATTTCCAATAAATTATTTGAATAAATTGTTTTGAATTGATTTTATGTTCACACTTAGCATTACAGTATCACATTATTCCTCCTCCATTTATGGGATTGAGATCGTTTATTTTCCTCCCTCTCTGGCTTGCCAATTGAGGTTGAGATCGGATGAGTACTCATTAGATAGCTAGCCACCTCCCTCATTGATTTCGATTAATGGGGTTGTAAATTGCTTTGTCGTGGTGTACAACACGGTATTGATCAGAAATTTTGTGTCATGGCTTAAGTCTATATGATTTTGGCAACACTGTGTTTAATAAATTATTTGACTAAATGGTGTTATTATGAGCTTTGATATTTGTGAAATGTGACTGAGAAGTATTCAAATTGTGTTTCATCAATGAATAATTTATGTATTGTGTTTCAAATTTTTATTGTGCACCACTGAGTATTGTATACTCAGCGATAGCTTAATTTGATGTCGCAGATAAGAGCAAGGAGAAAGCAGCAGAGTGAGCTGCTATTGACTTGAGAACTACATCGGTCTATTTGTACGGGTATTATTTTATACCCTTATAGTTAATTTTGATGTAAATATAGGAATGTTGTATGTATCAATGTAAGTTGAGCAGTTGTAAATAAATTGTAATCAAATTATTTTTGGATTTTCTTCTGTAAATTAATAATTATACATGTGAATTTCATATTTTATGCCTTGTGAATGGAGTTGTTAAATATTTTGAGATGATAAATTTTGATTTGGATTATGGAATTACTTTGAAGTTATTTGAATTGAGTTCATTGAGATTTATTGGAGGATGGGAGTTGTGGAAAATTTTTGGAAGTGTTTTCTTTAGGTATTTGAAGAACTGTTTTCTCTAATTACAAACGGAACTCTGTCAAAATTTTTATAAAATTTGCGGCAAAATTAAAATGGACAAAAATTTTTACTAGTATTTAAGCTTTGAATAAATGGTTTTTAATTCTCACCAAAATGCTCACCACTTCCAAAATGTAAGAAATTTGTTTTAAAATCCCTTATAGGGTACTTAATGAGTTATCGGTAGGTGAAGTTCGGTAGTTCATTAAGTATTCTACGGGATCATGTTATGCCTTAGAGAGGGGTAAGGTGTGACATCCTTATTGTGAAGTATCCTCGATTGTCAACCTTTTTATGATACTTTGTACTAGAAATACTATCACTCATATTCTTAACAACTTAAGAATAGAATTTCTAATAAAATATCAATGGACCTTTTCTATTACACATAAATATATTATGTAAACGGAAAAGTGGAAATGCCTTTTATTAATGAAAACATGTACAAGATACATACTAAATGATATGCTCTAGGGCATACTACCAATAATCCCCACCAGCACTAGAGTCATTCATTACAATATCTTAGACCCATATTCTCAAGATGTTGGTCCAGCTGAGTCTGTGACATAGGCTTTGTGAATGAATCAGCTGAATTTTCAGCTGATGCTATTTTCTGCATGGCTACATCGCCACGTCCAACTATTTCTCTGATAATGTGGTAACGCCTTTCTATTTGTTTGGATTTCTAGTGAAACCGGGGTTCCTTAGCCTGTATGGCTACTCCATTGTTGTCATAGTGTAGTGGAACTGCTGACTTAATGGCAGGAACTACTGTAAGTTCTGTCATGAACTTCTTTATCCAAACAGCTT
This sequence comes from Hevea brasiliensis, assembly GCF_030052815.1. Classification (NCBI taxonomy): domain Eukaryota; kingdom Viridiplantae; phylum Streptophyta; class Magnoliopsida; order Malpighiales; family Euphorbiaceae; genus Hevea; species Hevea brasiliensis. The sequence continues at coordinate 91,798,975 of NC_079504.1, read as the reverse complement.
CCTTTGCAGCATCTGATGTAGAATATACTCAGCCTCGGTAGTGGAATTTGCAGTCATGCTCTGTTTGGAACTCTTCCAACTGACTGCACCTCCAATATAAATGAACACATACCCAGAGGTAGACTTTCTATCATCGATATCTGATTGGAAATCAGAATCAGTATAACCATCCAATTGCAAGTCTCCACCTCCATAGATCAAGAATAAATCCTTAGTTCTTCTCAAGTACTTAAGGATATTCTTGACAGCTATCCAGTGCTCCAAACCTGGATTGGATTGATACCTGCTAGTCAAACTAATAGCATATGCGATATCCGGCCTAGTACACAATATTGCATACATTAAACTTCCAATAACCGAAGCATATGGAATCCTGGCCATTTTATTTCTTTCTTCAGGTGTCTTTGGAGACATCTCTTTAGAAAGGTGGATACCATGTCTCACTTGCAATAATCCTCTCTTGGAATCAAGCATGTTAAACCTCTTTAACACCTTTTCCAAGTATAGACTTTGGGATAAACTAATTATTCTTTTCGCTCTATCTCTATAGATGCGAATTCTAAGAATATAAGTTGCCTCTCCTAAGTTTTTCATGGAGAATGTATTTGACAATCATACCTTTATAGTTGTCAACATACCTGTGTCATTACCCATCAATAGTATGTCATCCACATATAAGACAAGGAAAGTGATAGCACTGTCACTAACCTTCTTAAACACACATGGCTCATCCTTATTTTTTATAAAACCAAATGATTTAATGGCTTCATCAAAATGGATGTTCCAACTCTTTAAAGCTTGCTTCAACCCATAAATGGATCACTTTAGCTTGCATACCTTGAAACCATCCTGGGATTCAAAACCCCTAGGTTGTTCCATGAAAATGTTTTCTTCAATGTATCCATTGAGAGAAGCTGTTTTGACATCCATCTGCCAAATCTCATAATCATAGTATGCAGCTATTGCTAATAGAATCCTAATTGATTTAAGCATGGCAACAGGCGAGAAAGTCTCCTCATAGTCGATTCCTTACCTTTGGCGAAACCCTTTCGCTACTAGCCTTGCCTTATAGGTCTCTACCTTTCCATCAGAACCAATTTTCCTCTTGAAAACCCATTTGTTCCCTATAGGTACAATACCTTCAGGTGGATCAACAAGATCCCAAACTTGATTCTTAGACATGGAATTAATCTCGGATTTCATAGCATTAATCCATTTTGAAGAGTCTATATCTGATATAGCTTCTTCATAGGTAAGTGGATCATCTCCATGATCTATTTCTTCATGAGCAGACAACTCTTGTTCTTCTTCATGAAGGAAACCATATCTCACTAGTGGGTGAGATACCCTTGTTGTTCTATGAGGAACAACTGTAGATGTTTCATCAACGGGTGTAGGTTGACTAGATGGATCTATATCCATCTGATCTGTTAGTTGGTCAGAATTCTCCAATTCGAACTCTATTTACCTTCCTTTGCCTCCTGCTTGATCAAACTGTTGTTTAAGAAATGTGGCATCTCTACTTATCACAACCTTTTGTGAAGTAGGCAAATAAAAATAATATCTAAAACTATCTTTTGGATATCTAACAAATCGACCCTTTTCTGATCTGGTTTCCAATTTATCAGTGTTCAGCTTTTTGATATAAGCTGGACAACCAACTGATTTTGATGGAATCCTATTTAGAATATACAAAGCTGATTCTAATGCAAATCCTCAAAAGGAAATTGGCATATCAGTATAGCTCATCATACTACGTACCATATCCAATAGGGTACGATTTCTCCTTTCAGATACACCATTCAGCTGTGGTGTTCATGGAGGAGTCAATTGGGAAACAATGCCACGCTCTCTCAAGTATTCATCAAATTCAGTACTCAGATATTCACCACCACGATCTGATTGAAGAGCTTTAATACTCTTTCCTGTTTGATTTTCAACTTCAAATTTAAATTCTTTGAACTTTTCAAAGGATTCATGTTTGTATTTCATCAAATACAAATACCCAAACCTTGATTTATCATCAGTAAAGGTAATAAAGTAATGAAAACCTCCTCTAGCCATTTCCTTAAATGGATCACATACATCAGTACGTATTAGCTCCTAAATATTTTCAGCCCTTAGCCTTTGTCCAACAAAGGGTGATCTAGTCATTTTGCCCTGAAGGCAAGATTCACAAGTTGGAGTAAGCTCAGAGCCCAATAAGGATAGAATCCTCATTTTCTCCAATTTTGCAATCCTATCTTCTACAACATCACATAACCTTAAGTGCCAAATATATTTTGAACTTGAGTTGGTTTTCACCATGGCATTGCATTCATTTAGATCACTTGTATTCATTTTGTGTTTTTTATTATTATCTAAATAATAAAGACCATCATTCATATAACTCGAACCAAAATATTTATTTCCAAAATAAATATTGCAAACATCATCTATGAATTTAAATTCATAGCCATTTCTAGTCAAACTAGGTATAAAAATGATGTTTTCAAAAGCATCAGGTACATATAAAATATTATCCAAACACAAAACATGTCCAATCATGTAAAAAGATTTAGATCCCATGGCTAAAGCTTCAACAGTTGAGCTATTGCCAATCTGGACTCTAACATCTTGAGAACGTAAGCTGCTACTATTTGTTAGTTCTTGCATATCATGAGAAATGTGAGAACTGACACCAGTATCTAAAACCCAAGCTGTAGATAAACTATGAGTATCATCATATTCTAAATAACAAGATATAGACATACATTCTAAAGGTCTATCCTTCTTGTCCTTTAGAGAAGCAAGATACTCTGGGCAGTTCCTTTTCCAATGCCCATCCTTCTGGCAGTGGAAACACTTTCCTTTGCCTCCATCAGCTTGAGTCTTCTCTTTCTATTTAGCTATTTTCTTGGAAGGACCAGGAATCTGAGATTTCTTTTTCTTATTGCCCTTCTTCTTGTTGGACTTTCCAGTAGAAGAAGATGCAATTAAAGCTACCTGTTTTCCTTTATTGCCCGGCATTTTTTTTTTGGGCAATAACCAGCATGCTAAGTAAACCAGCCAAGATGCATTCCTGTTTATTCATATGGAAATTTGTCATAAAATTTACTAAAAGACTCAGGAAGGGATTGAAGGATCAAATTCATCTGTAGTTGGAAATCCATGTTGAAGTCAAGATGTTCCAACTGCTTAATCAGCCGAATCATCTTGTGGACATGATCCCCAACATTCTGTCCCTCAGACATCCGCATGCGGAATAGCTGTCTAGATATCTCATACCTAGCATTCTTGCTGTGCTCACCATACAACTCTTGTAGGTGAAGGAGGATCTCACTCGCACCTTGCATGTTCTCATGCTACTTCTGTAACTCATTACACATAGAAGCAAGCATGTAACACTTAGCTCTCATATCATGCTCCTTCCACTTGTCCAAAGTTTCATGTTCCTCTTGAGTGGCCTCTGGAGGTAAGGGACCAGGAACATTTGAGTCTATAATATATCCTATATGTTCAAGGTTCAGGACAAGTTTTAAATTTCTTAGCCAATCAGACAGATTAGGTCCTGTCAACCTATTGCTATCAAGTATGCTTGCAAGGATATTCGATGGTGGTGGTTGTTCTGTGCTTATTTTTATCAGAAAATTAACTGCAGAAAATAACCAAATTAATTAGTAATTGTATCATGTAATTAAAAAAAATGATTATGGTCTTTTAATCAAATTGGTCCTCCCATTAACTTACCGAATCCTACACTTCCAAAGTAGAAAACAAAAATCCTAGTTGGATGGATTTCTAGTGGGTGATTGAATTCTTATAATTCTATTGATCATCCTCAGGTACATCTAATATTGGAAATACAATAAACTATAAGTGAGCAACTCCTTGCCCATCACATCTCATGTGAGGTTCAATCCTTTACCTAGCCCCTAATGCTCAAAATCTCAGGTACATCCATTATTGACTTATGTTGCATTAGTTAAGTTGATCCCATTGAGCCAGTAATTATGCAAATAATTTTAATGTCCTCAGGTACATCCAATATTGGCCACCAAACCATTTACATATTTACAACATCTCATTCTTAACAATTATCTTAAGAATATCTCTTAAATTAATTGCATCTTATGCAACTATTTAAAATTTCTTAAAATAATTTCCCCAATGGAGGGCCTATGTTATAATTAATCTAATTATAGCATTTTAAACTTAATCATTTGTTTGGAAGATTTTATGGTCATCCTAATTACTATTAAGGTCTCACTTTGTACATTATCCATTTAGCATGCATATATCATATACTGCATACATTCACATACATCTCATGCATTCATGGACAATAAATAAATATGGTATGATCATGGACTTTTTAAGGGATTCAATTCTGAGCCACCAAGAATTGAATCAGGGCATTCCTCAGTGCATTTCATTCATTCATATTACAAGAGTTGCTGAAGGAGTACATAATCAACACTTGATATTGAAGTCCTCCCACTGGTCCCACCAATGCTCTTGACCTCCTTGATCTTCTTGCAATCCAATTATATAGTAATCCTTGGCATACCAAGGCGAATTTACAAGAACTTAAATAAATGAAATTACAACCCAAAATTATTACAAACTTAATAATACATGCCCAAAATAAATTAAAATAATTTACAATCCCAAAGAAACATAAGAGAAATAAATCCAATTACATTGGTCTTTTATAGTCCAAGATCATCCATCATGCATATCACTAATTAACAATTAAATAAAACATACAAACTTAAATTAAATTGAAAATCTCATATTCAACTTAAAAATCTAGATTTGAATATGACTCAAATAAATTTAAAAAATCAGATTTGAATCACATTCAAACAACCTTAAAAATTCAAATTTGAATAACATTCAAACAATTTTTAAAAATTAGATTTGAATCACATTCAAACAATTTTTAAAAATTCAGATTTGAATATTATTCAAACAACTTTAAAAATTTAGATTTGAATCACATTCAAACAACTTTTAAAATTTAGATTTGAATCATATTCAAACAATTTTTAAAATTCTGATTTGAATCAAAATTTAATTGTGTGATTATAACACTAGAATCTCTCTATTACAAAATCCCAACTCAAGCTGGAGTCATGGTTTATGTCAAACCCCATTTGCTATGAATATTATGTGCTCTTTTAATTCCAGTTCTTGATTAAAAAGATTTTCTCAGAAACTCTTTTCTGATTAAATCTATCTTTCCTAGCCAGGAACTTGAAACATCAAGAACAATTAAATGAACATAGGATTTTATCTCTATTTACTTAGAGGAACAGATTCCATCTTGATCAACACCTATCTCCATATATAACTAGTAAGAGCCAACACATGCCCATATACCCATATACAGTAATAGTATGAAAGCAGTATCAAACTCAAATCATCTATATATAAGATAATTGTGCTATCTCAGGTCTAAAGATTATATGCACTGATATGATTTATGACAATACATTGACAAGAGTAAACTCCATGTGCTTGTCATAAGTGTCATTGGTTCGGCCTACTTATCATGTATAAGTGCCTAGCATGTTTGTCATATGGCATGAGACTCACCATTCCATCTTATTTATATCTCATATAAATAACTTGGGAATAAACATGAATACAATCTTTCTGGATAAGTCATGTCCTTATTGTGAAGTATCCTCGATTGTGAACCTATTTATGATACTCTGTACTAGAAATACTGTCACTCATATTCTTAACAACTTAAGAATAGAATTTCTAACAAAATATCAATGGACTTTTTCTATTACACATAAATATATTATGTAAACGGAAAAGTGAAAATGACTTTTATTAATAAAAACACGTACAAGATACATACTAAATGATATGCTATAGGGCATACTACTAACACACTCAAGTGCTCAATGCACACACTACACCATTAAAGTTTAATATTTGCTTTCACCGAAATTCAACGTACCTCAATACCAATATTACACATACAATTCTATGGTAACTACACATACTGCCCACAATTTAACATCTTCACATCTCATCAATAAATTACATAGACTCACATATAATTTCATAATATTATAGGCCGCCAAACATGGCAGTTTACCAAAGTATCAAAGTCCCATTTCAAAACCCTTAATTCAATTGTCATTTCAAACACACACACATGCCAATAAACTCTAATACATTTATTTACTTAAATCAACATGCCTTATCATCATTTACATGTAGAATTAAGTAAACTCTCATAGTCTTCCATGGTTGCCGAATTTGAGCCCATCAAATACTCATCCAATTCTCCTAATTTCTCAACAATTCAACTCACCATAACCTTAATTCAAAGTTTAACTAAGCAAGGAAGGAAAATTGGACACTAACCTTTTTTTTTTTTAGCTTTATAAAACCTCACCAAATCTCCTCCTTTTTGCTGCCTATCTCCTTCCCAAGATGTGTGGACCAAGTTTAATGAAGAGAATTTATGGTTTTATGTTGAAAATGGGAGAGAATTAAGCTTTGCATGGAAAATTTTCCATGGAGAATTGGGAGTGATCAATCGGCCATTGTTGGAAGCTTGAAGGAAATGAGTTAGTTAGTGGACAAATCTGCCTTAACATGTGTATTTATACCCCCACTAATAATTGTAATATTATTATAATAATCAAGTTTTAGTATTTCTAATTATACCCTCTTTATTTCCCTTAATTACATTACATATATAATTTCATTTTTCTTGTGATTTTTAAAATTTAACACTACTTATTTTTAATGGACATTTAGGTCAAAAGGCAACTCTAAGTGTCAAATGACCAAAATGCCCCACTTCGGGTTATATTCCCGATTTTTCGATAACAACGATTTTTATCAGTTTCTTGATTTTTTTCATTTTTCTTTATACTAATTTATTAATTTTTCTTCGATATTTCTAGTGTTAATTACATTTCAATAAACCTTTAATTATGTCTCAAAATTTAATTCCGAGGGTTCTCATGATTCTGGCCTAAATTACCTTCAGTAATTTCCTGCAGATTACCCATCGCTACTGGTCTTTGGCTCGTTTAACTTAGATTCATTTCCTCTATTTTATTTTTCTTTAATTTTTCTAGTATTTTCTTTTTATTTATTTCATCATTATATGTCTGTTCACTATCACCGCAGCGTATTTCTAGACATCCTGACTTGCCTGGACTGCTATTAGGCCACTGGAGCAACAGAACATACAGAACATGTGCAGGGAGGATGTTACAACTCTTTCCCTCTAAATAAAAATTTCGTCTTCGAAATTTACCTGATGTGAAGAGCTGAGGGAACTGTTGCCTCATTGTCTTCTCACTCTCCCATGTTGCCTCTTCCGTATTATGGTGCCTCCATAGGATTTTCACTAGTGGAATTATCTTATTTCTGAGCTCTTTTACCTCTCGTGTCAAGATTTTAATTGGTTCTTCTTCATATGTTAGGTCAGGTTGTGCAACAATTTCTTCTGCTGAGATGACATGTGAAGGATCTGATCTGTATCTTCTGAGTTTAATGCATAATTTTAATTTACAACTGCTCAAAACCAAAAACAATATATACATACAATGGTTATACATTACAGTACAAAATGCAAAATGGGGTATACTCGTTATACCCGATAATCTCTCGCTGGATGTACTAGCAGCCTAGTCTGCTGCCCTGTCTGTCTGTCTACCTGCGACAAAGAATAAAGCTATCATTTGAGACAATGTCTCAGTGGTGCACAACATTAACCAAATACAACTTTAAATTATAATTCATAAATCATATAAATAGTGGATACTTAAAACCATAGTTAATTTCAAGAGAGTAATTGTTAACAAGATTTTAAACTCCATTTCTCAATATCACAATAAATTTCAATAAGTCAGATCATGGTTAAATTCAAAAGACAATATACGTCAATAAGAGTTTAAATTCATTTCACAATCTCACAAATACATATCAATAAATCACACACAACTTAATCATGTTTCAAAGTTCAATTCGTCCCAAAAGCCGATGGCTAATGAGGTATTCAATTCGTCCCAAAAGTCGATGACTAATGAGGAATAACATAGCTAGCTAGCAAAAATATAAGTACTCATCCTGTTCGTCCTCAACAGGCACACACCTCAACACTTCAGCCAGAGAGGGAATTCAATTCGTCCCACTAGACAAGCTAGCGAGGAATACAATCAACATACATGATAGCTATGGTTTCAAACCATTTACAGTGCTTTTCAATCAATAAGTATCCATCAAATATTATTCAAACAATTTTTCACAGTTTCACAATTTAAAACAATAATATACAAATAGTCAAAATTTATTTCAATTGAAAATAATTCAAAAGAAATAGCTGTTGTGCACAAACCTCTGATAACTGTCTCTTGGTCTGGACTCAGTGTTTCCTTCCCTTTTACTGAGTCTTTGGTAACTGAGAAACACAATTTGAAGTGTTTCAGTACTAAATTAAATTCTCTCTAATGATAATGTTCGATAAGTAATTCACTGAAAGCTATTATTTGCTTAATCAACCTAATATATCGATCCTCGATGCGTTCTAGGTAAATTAGGTTTTAACGTTACTAATATGTCACATTCGATAGTACTTTAGGATTGGTACATGTTACCGATTTCATTTCCTTGTTTAGTGCATTTTATTGCAACTTGCTGGATTCCGGGATACTAGTTTGACCTAGCCGGATGACCTAGTTCCCTCAGTTTTTGGGTTTCAGTCAAAACTAAAAACTTGTAGATCTATGTCTTATGGAACGCGGGGCAAAATTTCAGGTCATTCTGAGTTATGTAGACCAAGTTATGGTCATTTTACTATTGCTGGTCAAATGGCATCAAATTTGGTCATTTTAGGTCAATTTTGGTCAACTTTGGTTCGGCCAGTTTTTGGACCCGAACTTGTGCAAGCTGTTTGACTTACTTATGGTCATTTCTGGGCTTTTGTTTCTTCATAAGACTTGTAGATATGGGTCTTAAATATTCATGGTTAAAATTTTAGGTCAATTGGACCTGTTTTGAGTGAGTTATGGCCTAAACAATAACTGCTGCCCAATTGGTCAGTTTTCAGGCCTCACTTGCACTTAATCCGGATTTGGTCATTTTTCAAGCTACCTTGCAAGCAGAATTTTGGTATGTTTCCTTCATGAAAGTTGGCACATTTTGTGCCTAGTTTCACCTCCAATTGGTCTCATACCAATTGGAGTTACATATTTAGAGTTATAGGCTGAAATGAATACTGTCCTTAATTACATTGCTTATACATCTATCCATTATACATTTACCTTGCTACAAGTCCACTTCTCTTACCCATTCTGTTTTGGTACATTACCAAAACCATATATCACTTCACTTTAAAGTCACTTTGGGCAGAATACAAATATCTTCAATACACCAAATGAAACTCTAATTCACAAAGTCCAAATACAACCATAAATACACATAAACACTCCTAATTGTTACATACAATTTCCACAACCAATTTACATACATATTCATCAATCCTCAATGTCACAATTTACCCAATATCTTCATGAATTTAAACACTCATCAAGAAGCCTCAAGGCTGCCGAAATGCTTCACATTGCCAAAGTGTCCATAATTTCGTCAACTTCAATCCCAATTGCACAATCACCACATATACATGGAAATAACTTACTAGGACATTAATCACCCTACTCAACATAATTTCCCATCAAATATATGTAAGAATAAATCATCAAATATACAACTCCATGGCTGTCCAAACTGGATATATCAATAACTCCTCAAAATTTCTTCACAAAGCAAACACCCATAACATGTTTTCAAACTTTAACAAAGAAATATTAAAAAAATACAAACTTACCTATTGTTAGGACTTGTTAAACCTTCACTAAACTTCCTTGATTTTGCTATCAAACTCTTCCTTGTGATGTGGAGGTAATCTTTAATGAAACAACCTAGGTGTTTGGAGGTGAATTGAAGGAGGTTGATGAAGCTTTATGCAAAACGGCAATGGAGGTTTTCAATTCTTCATTTCGGCATGGATGAACCAAGTGAGGGAGATGAAGATGCAGATTGTATAATAGGTGTACACCTGCCCATTTAGCTCTTAATTTATTCCTTAGTGGTCCACTCACTTTAGTTAAATCATTTTATATGTTTAATGTGCCAATTACACAATTTTCACTCCACTTTTGGCTATTTACACTAGGTACCCCTAATTTAATTTTTCATTATATTTTCCAAGTGTAATATTATTTATTTTTAATGGACAATTAGGTCAAAAGACAATTAGGGATGTCAAATGACCATAATGCCCCTGTTCGGGTTGCATTCCCGATTTTTTGGTAACACCGGGTTTTGTCTGTTTTTCGATTTCTCACTTTTCCTTGTACTAATTATTTAATTTTTCTTTGATATTTCTAATGATATTTATACTTCAATTGATGTCTCTTTAAGTCCTAAAAATATTTTCCAGGGTTCCCGCAAATCCAGTATTAGTCAACGGTCCACGCCGTGACTTCCCTAAGGGTCACCCATCGCTAGGGTTCTCGGCTCGCTTAACTTGGTTACATTTCTTTGCTATTATTTTTCCTTTGTTTTTATTGTGTTTTCTCTTCTTGTATTTCATTATTTTATGTCTCCTCACTCATAACGAAGTGTAGTTCTAGGCATCCTAGCTGTCCAGATAACACTGGCCACCAGAACAGTAGAACGCACTACCGAACATAGGGGTGTTACAAATATGGTTTCCTTTATGAAGAAGAACAAGAGTTGTCTACTCATGAAGAAATAGATCATGGAGATGATCCACTTACCTATGAAGAATCTATATCAGATATAGACTCTTCAAAATGGATTGATGCTATGAACTCCGAGATTGATTCCATGTATAAGAATCAAGTTTGGGATCTTGTTGACCCACCTGAAGGTATTGTACCTACAGGGAACAAATGGGTTTTCAAGAAGAAAATTGGTTTTGATGGAAAAGTAGAGACCTATAAGGCAAGGCTAGTAGCGAAAGGGTTTCGCCAAAGGCAAAGAATCGACTATGAGGAGACTTTCTCACCTGTTGTCATGCTTAAATCAATTAGGATTCTATTAGCAATAGCTGCATACTATGATTATGAGATTTGGCAGATGGATGTCAAAATAGCTTTTCTCAATGGATACATTGAAGAGAACATTTTCATGGAATAACCTAGGAGTTTTGAATTCCAAGATGGTTCCAAAGTATGCAAGCTAAAGCGATCCATTTATAGGTTGAAACAAGCTTCGAGGAGTTGGAACATCCATTTTGATGAAGCCATTAAGTCATTTAGTTTTATAAAAAATGAGGATGAGCCATGTGTATATAAGAAGGTTAGTGACAGTGCTATCACTTTCCTTATCTTATATGTGGATGATGTTCTGTTGATGGGTAATGACACAGGTATGTTGACAACTGTAAAGGTATGATTGTCAAATACATTCTCCATGAAAAACTTAGGGGAGGCAACCTATATTCTTAGGATTCGCATCTATAGAGATAAAGCGAAAAGAATAATTGGTTTATCCCAAAGTCTATACTTGGAAAAGGTGTTAAAGTGGTTTAACATACTTGATTCCAAGAGAGGATTGTTGCCAGTGAGACATGGTATCCACCTTTCTAATGAGATGTCTCCAAAGAGACTTGAAGAAAGAAATAAAATGGCAGGATTCCATATGCTTCGGTTATTGGAAGTTTAATGTATGCAATGTTGTGTATTAGGTCGGATATTGCATATGCGGTTAGTTTGACTAGCAGGTATCAATCCAATCCAGGTTTGGAACACTGGATAGCTGTCAAGAATATCCTTAAGTACTTGAGAAGAACTAAGGATTTATTTTTGATCTATGGAGGTGGAGGCTTGCAATTGGATGGTTATGCTAATTCTGATTTCCAATCAGATATCGATGATAGAAAGTCTACCTCTGGGTATGTGTTCATTTATATTGGAGGTGCAGTTAGTTGGAAGAGTTCCAAACAGAGCATGACTGCAGATTCCACTACCGAGGCTGAGTATATTGCTGCATCAGATGCTGTAAAGAAAGCTATTTGGATAAAGAAGTTCTTGACAGAACTTACAGTAGTTCCTTCCATTAGAAACACAACTGGGGAGCCCAGCAGACCTACGACCGGGTGAGACATCAGATCTGCACAGGAGTCCAGAGTCATCTGCACTACACTGCATACATGGTAGGACTTAGGATCTTATGTAATGACTATCAGTTGTATTTTGACATTTTGTTATGTAATATGTATAGATATCATAAAACTTTAAAGTTTGTAATAATTTGTATATATTAAACTCCTATGGATAGTGTTTTGATGAATGTAAAATATGATGGACTGTATTTTGAAATTATGAAATTGTGAGACTGAAAAATTAGTTGGATGGTTGAGATTATCATATTGAACTATTTTTAACAGGTTTAGAAGTATATTTTGTTCAAAATACAGATGGCACCATGTCGGATTTCTATTACCATTTTTGAAATATTGATTTTATTAAAGTATGAAAATAGTATCAGTATGATATGAATATTGCACTTAAAGACTTCTTAAATCAAATTGAGTTAAGAAAATGAGATAATCACAGACTAGGTACTTCGGCATGCCGTGTAGCACTCATTGCTCGGCTACACTGTAGACGGGTGAGGGGTGTTACATTTAGTGGTATCAGAGCACGGTTTAGGCATTTATGGACCTAGATAGTTTGCATATCATGCATTGCATTGTAAGTGTTAGGATGACTCTAATGCAAATCTTTTGATTTGTTATTTTGATCAGAATATGGACTCCACATCGCAGAGAATGGTCGATGAGGTGGTGGAGAGTCATGCTCCATCTTTGACTGAACCAAGAGACAGGAGGGAACCTGCTCCACCAGTACCAGATGCACCAGCCACATTTCAGTAAATGGCTGAGTTCTTTAGACATATGGTAGGAGTTATGACACCACCACCACCTCCACATCAAAAATCTCATATGGAGAAACTCAGGAAGTTCGGAGCAGTGGATTTTCAGGGCAAAAGGGAAGATGATTCTGTCACAGTTGAAAATTGGTTCAACAGAACTGGAAGAGTCTTGAAACAACTTCATTGTACTCTAGAGCATAATTTGGAAGCTGTTGTATCACTACTGCAAGATGATGCATACCAATGGTGGGATACAGTAACTAGTGAGGTACCACCACAACAAATAACTTGGGATTTCTTTCTCACTGAGTTCAGAAAGAAGTATGTGGGCAGTGTATACCTGGAAAAGAAGAGAAGGGAGTTTATTACCCTACAGTAGAGACAGCTGACAATAGCTGAATATGAATGAGAATTTATCAGACTGAGCCGCTATGGGCGGGAAATAATCCCTAATGAGGCTGAGAGATGCAAGAGATTTGAGGAAGGACTCAATGATAACATTAAAGTAATGATTACATCCTTAGGGATTACAGAGTTTTCCAAGTTAGTGGAAACCGCACTGAAGGTAAAAAAAGTTAGAATAAATGAGCAGAACATAAGGGACAGACAGCAGAAAAGAGGTTAGGGTCAGACCAGTACATCTTCTGCCCCTAGTAAGAAATTCAGAGGTTCGCCTACTCAGAGTTTCAGTGGAGCACCAAGTCAGGGTCAGTCACAGAGGCCCAAATCTTAGTTTGCACTGAGGAGAGGCCAGTCCACACCTTCAGTGGCTAGCTCTCCAGGGATAGGGTTCAGGGGACCAGCCCAACCAGTATCTGTTGCTTGCCCACATTGCCAAAAATGGCATAAGGGTGAGTGTTGGAGGATGATAAGTGCTTATTTATGGTGTGGGTCTACAGATCATCTAATCCGAGATTGTTCACGCAGAACTGCTACATCTACTCCGGTATCAACCGATAAGCCTGCCCCTCCAGCTCCAAGGGGTAGAAAGTCGGGTAAGGCTGAGGCAGCCAGTACTTCACAAAAACCTGTATCAGAGTCTGTGGAGAGAGCAGAAGGTAGAAAACCAGCCAGAGCCTATACTATAAGGGTACAGGAGGAACAGGATGCTCTAGATGTCATTAAGGGTACGTTCCTCCTCTATAATACTTTTGTGCATGCATTAGTGGATCCTAGATCTACTCATTCATATATTTGTATCAAACTACCCATAGAAAAGGGAATACAAGTAGAGGAAAGTGACCAAGACAACCTGGTCACAAATTCGCTAGGCCACAGTGTGGTTGTAAACAAGGTGTATAAGGGCTATCCATTGAAGATTTAAGGGAAAGAGTTCTCAGCAGACTTAATCGAACTGCCTTTCCAAGAGTTTGATGTGATTTTGGGAATGGATTGGTTATCCCATCATCAGGCAATGGTAGACTGTAAATTGAAGAGAATCTCTCTAAAAACTGCTGAGAATGAAAAAATAATAGTTGTGGGTGAAAGGACAGATTTCTTGTCCAATGTCATCTCAGCTACAGTTACAAGGAGATGGTTGAGAAAAAGGGTGTGAAGCCTATCTGGCACACGTGGTTAACACTAGGCAGGGTAAGTTTGACTTGTCTGACATACCCACAGTAAGGGATTTCTCTGAGGTATTTCCCTACCAGAAAGCGAAGTTGAATTTTCTATTGAGATTGTGCCGAGTACAACTCCGATTTCAATTGCTCTGTATAGGATGGCACCTGCTGAATTGAAAGAGTTAAAAATCTAGCTGCAAGAATTACTAGACAAGGGGTTCATACGCCCCAGTGTGTCACCGTGGGGAGCTCCATGACTATTTGCTAAGAAGAAAGATGGGAGACTGAGGTTATGTGTTAACTACTTGCAGTTAAACAAAGTAATAGTGAAGAACAAATATCCGTTGCCTAGAATTGACGATCTGTTTGATCAGTTGAAGGGAGCCGGTGTGTTTTCTAAGATTGATCTTAAATCAGGGTATCATCAGTTAAGGGATAAGGATGCAGATGTACCTACGACTGCATTTAGAACCCGGTATGGGCATTATGAATTCTTAGTGATGCCATTTGGGTTAACAAATGCTCCAGCAACATTCAAGGACCTTATGAACCGTATCTTCCATCCATACTTAGATCGATTTGTAGTGGTCTTCATTGATGACATCCTGGTCTATTCCAAGGATAAAGCAGAACATGATGAGCATTTGAGAATCGTTTTGCAGACTCTAAAAGAGAAGAAACTGTATGCTAAATTGTCCAAGTGTGAGTTCTGGTTGAATGAGATTGCATTCCTTGGACACATAGTATCGGTTGAAGGGATTAGAGTGGATCCCAAGAAGATTAAAGCAGTGATGGAATGGAAGCCTCCCAGAAATACAACTGAGATCAGAAGTTTCTTGGGGTTAGCTAGATATTATAAAAGATTTCTAAAGAGATTTTCCCTGATAGCTGCTCCAATGACCAAATTACTACACAAGAATATGAAATTTGACTGGAATGACAAGTGTCAAGCCAGTTTTGAGAGGCTGAAGGCTATATTGATAGAGGCACCAGTGTTAACACAGCCAGTGGCAGGAAAAGACTTTGTAGTATATAGTGATGCCTCACATAATGGGTTAGGGTGTGTACTCATGCAAGAAGGGAAAGTGGTCGCATATGCTTCCAGGCAATTAAGGCCACATGAAAAGAATTACCCTACTCATGATTTAGAGTTAGCAGCAATTATCTTCGCATTGAAGATATAGAGGCTTTACTTGTATGGAGAAAAATGCTACATATAGATAGACTATAAGAGTCTAAAGTATCTGCCAACCCAGAAGGAACTTAATTTGAGACAGAGGCGATGGATTGAATTCCTGAAAGATTATGATTGTGTGATTGACTACCACCTTGAGAAGGTAAACGTAGTCGCTGATGCCTTAAGCAAAAAATCTATTATAACATTAAGATTTCTGAATATCCAACTGTCCTTGACTCATGATGGAGTTATTTTGGCTGAGTTGCAAGTGAAGCCGAATCTATTACAACAGATACAGGATGGGCAGAAGACAGATGAGAAATTAATGGCTATTATGGGCAAAATCATTGAAGGAAAGGAAACATAATAAGAAGTGAAAGAAAATGGGTACCTGTACTATAAAGAAAGAGTGTGTGTACTAGATGATAAAGAGTTGAAAAGCAGTATTCTGAGAGAAGCACATAACAGTGTGTATGCTATGCACCCAAGAAGCACAAAAATGTACCATGACCTAAAACTTCAATACTGGTGGCTACGTATTAAGAAAGACATAGGTGACTATGTAACTATCTGCTTGACATGTCAGCAAGTCAAAGCAGAACACCAAGTTCCATCAGGTTTGTTACAGCCCATAAGGAAATGGGACCGAATCACTATAGACTTTATCAGTGGTCTACCTCTCGCTCAGAAGAAGCATGATATAGCATGGGTGATTATGAATAGGTTGACCAAATTAGCACATTTTCTGCCAGTCAGAACTAAATACTCACTGGAAAAGCTAGCAGAATTGTACATTAGTGAGATAGTTAGAATATATATGGAATTCCACTTTCCATTATATCTAATAGAGACTCGAGGTTTACATCTAGATTTTGGAAGAAATTACAAGAATCCTTGGGCACACAACTCCATTTTTGTACGGCTTTTCATCCTCAGAAGGATGGACAGTCAGAAAGAATAATCCAGGTAAATTTTCAAAATCATTGAGTTATTGTAAATAATAAATTGAACTGATAATGATAATAATAACAAAACATATGGGATAGGTCCTCGAGGATATGCTGAGGAGTTGTGTTATTGAGTTTGAGGGAAGTTGGGACAGATACCTTCCACTGGCAGAATTTGCATACAACAATAGCTATCAAGCTAGCATACAAATGGTACCCTATGAAGCACTGTATGGAAGAAAATGCAGAACACCTGTATGTTGGACTGAATTGGGTGAAGATAAGCTAGTGGGGCCAAACTTGGTAAAACAGACAGAGGAAAAGGTGAAACTATAAAGGCCAATTTGAAAGTTGCCTCAGACCAATAGAAATCTTATACTGACTTGAAAAGAAAGGACATTGAGTATGAAGTTGGAGAGAAGGTATTTCTCAAAGTATCACCATGGAAGAAAGTGTCGAGATTCGGGAAAAAGGGAAAATTAAGCCCTAGGTTTATTGGCCCATATGAAGTTATTGAACGTGTGGGACCAGTAGCCTATAGATTAGCCTTACCACCTGAGCTAGACAAGATACATACTCAGCGATAGCTTTTTATTACTGTCGCAGGTAGATAGACAGACAGGGCAGTAGACTAGGCTGCTAGTACATCCAGCGAGAGATTATCGGATATAACTAGTATACCCCATTTTGCATTTTGTACTGTAATGTATAACCACTGTATGTATATATTGTTTTTGGTTTTGAGCAGTTGTAAATTAAAATTATGCATTAAAGTTGTAAAGTAAATTATGAGATATTTTGACTTGTAAACTTTGTATTATATTTCTTTTATCTCAGTCTTTGAAAAATTACTATGGATTTGAGTTGAGAAATGTGTTGTGTTGAGAAACATGTTGGAGTTGAGATTTGGAAATATATATTGAAGTGCTTTTTATAGGTTTTCTGAAGAACTATTTTATCCAAAATACAGATGGCACTCTGCCAAAATTTTTACAGAAATTCCAAATAATTTAAATGTATTAGTTCTATCGCTTCAGTTCAAAAAGGTTTTTAACACCTGTAAATAGTGCTCTCCACTGTAAAAGAAGTAAGAAAAGTTTTTAAAATCCCTTGTAGTGTATTTACTGGGTTATCAGTAGGCGGAGTTGGTAATTCATTAGGTATACTACGGAATCATGTTATGCCTTACAGAGGGGTAGGGTGTGACATTGTTTTAGTGGTATCAGAGCAAAGTTTTTTTTAAATTCTGTTTTCACCTTTTATTTGAATATTCTTTCTTCGTAGTACAACTGCTTAATATCATTATTTGATACATATAATACATTACATTATAAATATGCACTAACGGGAGAAAATCTTCTTGAGTTATTTGTTCAGAAGATCTAAGATCCTTGCATTGACTATGGAAGAGGGTGATCGTTCAGTCGATCAATCTATTGAGGCTGAGGTGCAAGGGGATGCCTCAGGCCTACACAATGTCAGTGGTTCAAGAAGACCACCCCGCAGCATCTGCAGCTTTCTGCTCGATTCGCCACAGATGGTCGCAATGTTCCAACAAATGGTCGGTAATGTGCCTACTCAAGTCCCAATACAGACACGGTGGTACAACCACAATCTCCTACTAGGCAAGATGACAAATTGATGAAGTATGGGGCTATAGAGTTCAAGGGGATGAGATCCTCTAGAGGTCGAACAGTGGTTAGAAAGGATGGATAGGGTATTCAAGAAACTGCATTGCAGAGGAGCTCGATTTGAATAGTCGATATCTTTGCTACAGGGGATGCTTATGGTGGTGGAAACCATTCCCCACGATGCAGTAGAACCTGCAGTGCTAACATGGAATGACTTTCTCAGGGAATTCAGACAGAAATATATCCCTGATGCTTATGTGGACCAGAAATTACAAAAGTTCCTAAGTTTGAAATAGGGGAGCAGATCAGTGGCTGAGTATGAAAGAGAATTTTCCTGCCTGAGCCATTACGCAGTAAGTTTACTTTCTACCAGTAGAGAGAGATGCAAGAGGTTTGAAACCGGCTTGAAGCCCAGTATCAGATTACAAGTAGTCATCTTCAAACACACTAACTTCTCTGAACTTATTTCTCAAGCTCTAGAGTTAGAAAGAATTGAGTCTGAAGCTGCTCCTGAGAAAAAGAAATTAGAGAAGACAGAGAAAGAGGGAAAATCTGTAGAACAGAGTTCCAGTGGTCCTACTGGAAAGAGGAAGAACTATGGGGGATATGGCAGAGGTGGCAAGAAATCTGGTAGGGGAAGATATTCAGGACAGAAGCCTCCCCTATCTGGTCAGCAGAATACTAGAGGTTCCTACCCTCCCCGCCAATGTGAGACATGTGGAAGAAATCATGGTGGGATCTGCTACAAGGCTATTGGAGCCTGTTATAACTGTGGAGGCACAGGACACTTTGCCAAGGACTGCACCAGTAGTCGCAGAGTTGGACCACCTCCTACTACTGCAGAAGGGTCAGTTCAGAGCCCTGTCACTAGAAGTTCACAACCACCCAGCAGAGGTAGAGGCAGGGGTAGAGGTAGCCCAAAGAGTGACAAGGCACAGTGAAACAATCAGAGCAAGACAGTGCTCCAGTCAGAATGTATGCAATGAGACAGAGGGAAGAGGCCGAGACATCTGATGTTGTGGCTGGTACCTTCTCAACTTTTAATCAGAATGTGTTTGTGTTATTTGACCCGGGTTCTACCCATTCTTATGTGAGTGCTAGCATCATTGATTGCATTGCTGTTCCATGTATACAAATGGACTTTGAGGTGCTAGTAACAAGTCCACTAGGACAGGAAGTCAGGGTTAATAGAATGTATAGAGATTGTCCTTTGGTGATCCAAGGACACACTTTTCTGTCTAATCTCATTGAAATGCCCTTCAGAGATTATGATATCATCTTGGGCATGGATTGGTTAGCTAGGCATCATGCCATGATTGACTGTAGGCTGAAGACAGTCACTTTTGGCCTTCCTCAGTACAGTGATGTGGTAATACATGGGGAAAGGCAGTTATTGCCATCAAACATCATTTCGGCTGCACTAGCCAGAAAAATGATCAGAAAGGGGTGTGAAGCCTACTTGGCACATGTGGTAGACACCCAAATGGGGAGTCCAGCATTGGAGGACATCCCTACAGTATATGACTTTCCATATGTGTTTCCTGATGAATTGCCAGGATTACCTCCGGAAAGAGAAGTGCAGTTTGAAATTAATGTTATGCCTGGTGTGGAACCAATCTCCATAACGCCATACAGAATGGCACCAGCAGAGTTGAAGGAGTTGAAGATACAACTGCAAGAATTACTTGAAAAGGGCTTCATCCGCCCTAGTGTGTCACCTTGGGGAGCACCAGTGTTGTTTGTTAAGAAGAAGGATGGTACTCTCCGCTTATGCATTGACTACTGACAGTTGAATAAGGTGACAATAAAGAACAGATATCCATTGCCTCGCATTGATGATCTGTTTGATCAGTTGAAGGGTGCAGCTGTATTCTCCAAAATTGATCTGCGATCTGGTTATTATCAGTTGAAGGTGCAAGAGCAGAGTATTCCAAAAACTGCTTTCAGAACTCGGTATGGCCACTATGAGTTTCTAGTAATGCCATTCGGGTTAACAAATGCTCCAGCTGCTTTTATGGATCTGATGAACACCATCTTCAGACCATATCTCGATCAATTTGTGGTGGTGTTTATTGATGACATTTTGATATATTCAAGGAATGCAGAGGAGCATGACAGACATCTGCGGATTGTACTGCAGACTTTAAGGGAGAAACAGCTATACGCCAAATTGTCGAAATGTGAATTTTGGCTGAAAGAAATCTCCTTTTTGGGACATGTTGTGTCAGCTGAAGGGATCAAGGTAGATTCCAGCAAGGTAGAAGCTATCCTTAATTGGAAGTCGCCCAGGAACATCACAGAAATTCGCAGTTTTCTGGGTTTAGCTAGATATTACGGTCGGTTTGTGAAGGGGTTTTCTATGTTATCTTCTCCACTGATCAAACTGCTTCGAAAAGATGTAAAATTTCAGTGGACTGATAAATGCCAGCAAAGTTTTGATGAGTTGAAGAGGTGTTTAATCAAGCTCCAGCTTCACTTTACGCATCTCGGTAAAGAATACACAGTTAATAGTGATGCTTCTCACAATGGGTTAGGCTGTGTACTGATGCAAGATCGGAATGTCATTGCTTATGTATCACGCCAGCTGAAACCGCATGAGAGGAACTACCCAACACATGATCTGGAGCTAGCAGCTATTGTTTTTGCTCTGAAGATCTGGAGACACTATTTGTATGGGAAGAAATGCTACATTTACACAGATCACAAGAGCTTAAAGTATTTGGGCACCCAGAAGGAATTAAATTTGAGGCAGAGGAGATGATTAGAACTCATTAAAGACTATGATTGCTTAATAGAAGATCAGCCAGGGAAAGCAAATGTGGTGGCTGACGCCTTAAGTCGCAAGACTATGGCAAGTCTCAGAGTTTCTCCTTTGTCCATGGTATATGAATTGAAAGCACAGCATGCCAGTTTAGAGATTGATGATGAGGGACAGACAGTAGTTGCATGGCATGTACAGCCAGTGTTGATTGATCAGATCAGAATGGCTGCTCAGAATGATGAAAAATATCAGAAGCTACTGAAAGAAGTCCAGCAGGGCAAGAAACCTGAATTCTCTGTGAGAGATGATGGTTTATTGCTACATCAGGGCAGAATGTGCGTTCCTAATGATGCTGAATTGAGATAGATCATTATGAAGGAAGCACATGAGTCTCCATTTGCTATGCACCCTGGTGGAACTAAAATGTACAGAGGGCTGAAAGAGCATTACTGGTGGATGGGCATGAAGAGGGATATAGCTGAATTTGTTTCCAAATGCCTAACTTGTCAGCAAGTAAAGGCAGAACATCAAGTTCCAGCTGGTTTGTTACATCCTTTGTCGATGCAGTGGAAATGGTAACGGATAACTCAGGATTTTGTTACAGGAATTACAATGACAAAGAGTAGTCATGATGCAAGATGGGTTATAGTGATGATTGACCAAGTCCGCTCACTTTTGCCAAGTTGGATGGACTATAACCTGGAAAGATTGGCGATTCTACATATAAGAGATTGTAAAATTTCATGGAGTGCGATCAATCAGATCTCGACAGAGATCCTAGGTTCACTTCTAGATTCTGGGGTAGTCTTCAGAGAGCCCTAGGAACTAGATTGAACTTCAGCACAGCATTCCACCCACAGACAGATGGCCAGTCTGAGAGGGTTATTCAGATATTGGAGGATATGCTACGGGCTTGTGTGATTGAATTTGAAGGTAGTTGGGATACACACTTGCCTTTGATTGAGTTTGCTTATAACAACAGCTACCAATCAAGCATTGGGATGCCTCCATATGAAGCATTGTATGGCAGGAAGTGCAGAACTCCCTTATGTTGGGATGAAGTAGGTGAAAGGAAGATGATTGGGCCAGAAATTATTCAGCAGACAGAGGAAAATATCAGATTGATTAGAGATAGACTCAAGGCTGCATCAGATCGTCAGAAGTCCTATGTTGATTTGAAAAGAAGAGATATTGAAAATGAAGTGGGTGATAAGGTATTCCTCAAAGTTTCTCCTTGGAAGAGGATTATGAGATTTGGCAGAAAGGGGAAACTGAGTCCTCGTTTCATCGGACCATATGAAGTTCTGGAAAGAGTGGGTCCTTTGGCATATCGGTTGGCATTACCTCTAGAGCTAGCAAGGATACACAGTGTCTTCCATGTGTCCATGTTAAGAAGGTACAGATCTGACTCATCTCATGTACTATCAGTTGAAGAGATTGAGGTAAATCCAGACCTCTCATATGAGGAAGAACCCATAAAAATTCTGGCTAATGAGGTGAAGCAGCTGAAGAACAAACAGATACAACTGGTTAAAGTGCTGTGGAACCATCATTCAGGCCGGGAAGCTACTTGGGAACATGAAGAGGATATGAGGAGACAGCACCCACAGCTGTTCAGAGACTAATGGCAGGTAAAATTTCAAGACAAAATTTATTTAAGGGGCGGAGAATTGTAACACCCCTATGTTCGGTAGTGTGTTCTACTGTTCTGGTGGCTAGTGTTATCCGGACAGCTAGGATGCCTAGAACTACACTTCGTTATGAGTGAGGAGACATAAAATAATGAAATACAAGAAGAGAAAACACAAGAAAAACAAAGGAAAAATAATAGCAAAGAAATGTAACCAAGTTAAGCGAGCCGAGAACCCTAGCGATGGGTGACCGCACCGGGAAGTCACGGCGTGGACCGTTGACTAGCCCTGGACTGCGGGGAACCCTGGAAAATATTTTTAGGACTTAAAGAGACATCAATTGAAGTATAAATATCATTAGAAATATCAAAGAAAAATTAAATAATTAGTACAAGGAAAAGTGAGAAATCGAAAAATAGACAAAACCCGGTGTTACCGAAAAATCGGGAATGCAATCCGAACAGGGGCATTGTGGTAATTTGACATCCCTAATTGTATTTTGACCTAAATGTCCATTAAAAATAAATAATATTACACTTGTAAAATATAATGAAAAATTAAATTAGGGGTACCTAGTGTAAATAGCCAAAAGTGGAGTGAAAATTGTGTAATTAGCACATTAAACATATAAAATGATTTAACTAAAGTGAGTGGACCACTAAGGAATAAATTAAGAGCTAAATGGGCAGGTGTACACCTATTATACAATCTGCATCTTCATCTCCCTCACTTGGTTCATCCATGCCGAAATGAAGAATTGAAAACCTCCATTGCCGTTTTGCATAAAGCTTCATCAACCTCCTTCAATTCACCTCCAAACACCTAGGTTGTTTCATTAAAGATTACCTCCACATCACAAGGAAGAGTTTGATAGCAAAATCAAGGAAGTTTAGTGAAGGTTTAACAAGTCCTAACAATAGGTAAGTTTGTATTTTTGAATATTTCTTTGTTAAAGTTTGAAAACATGTTATGGGTGTTTGCTTTGTGAAGAAATTTTGAGGAGTTATTGATATATCCAGTTTGGACAGCCATGGAGTTGTATATTTGATGATTTATTCTTACATATATTTGATGGGAAATTATGTTGAGTAGGGTGATTAATGTCCTAGTAAGTTATTTCCATGTATATGTGGTGATTGTGCAATTGGGATTGAAGTTGACGAAATTATGGACACTTTGGCAATGTGAAGCATTTCGGCAACCTTGAGGCTTCTTGATGAGTGTTTAAATTCATGAAGATATTGGGTAAATTGTGACATTGAGGATTGATGAATATGTATTTAAATTGGTTGTAGAAATTGTATGTAACAATTAGGAGTGTTTATGTGTATTTATGGTTGTATTTGTACTTTGTGAATTAGAGTTTCATTTGGTGTATTGAAGATATTTGTATTCTGCCCAAAGTGACTTTAAAGTGAAGTGATATATGGTTTTGGTAATGTACCAAAACAGAATTGGTAAGAGAAGTGGACTTGTAGCAAGGTAAATTTGTAATGGATAGATGTATAAGCAATGTAATTAAGGACAGTATGCATTTTAGCCTATAACTCTAAATATGTAACTCCAATTGGTATGAGACCGATTGGAGGTAAAACTAGGCACAAAATGTGCCAACTTTTATGAAGGAAACATACCAAAATTCTGCTTGCAAGGTAGCTTGAAAAATGACCAAATCCGGATTAAGTGCAAGTGAGGCCTGAAAACTGACCAATTGGGCAGCAGTAAGTGTTTAGGCCATAACTCACTCAAAACTGGTCCAATTTACCTGAAATTTTAACCATGAATAGTTGAGACCCATATATACAAGTCTTATGAAGACACCAAAGCCCAGAAATGACCATAAGCAAGTCAAACAGCTTGCACAAGTTCGGGTCCAAAAACTGGCCGAACCAAAGTTAACCAAAATTAACCTAAAATGACCAAATTGATGCCATTTGACCAGCAATAGTAAAATGACCATAACTTGGTCTACATAACTCAGAATGACCTGAAATTTTGCCCCGTGTTCCATAAGATATAGATCTACAAGTTTGTAGTTTTGACCAAAACCCGAAAACTGAGGGAACTAGGTCTTCCGGCTAGGTCAAACTAGTATCCCGGAATCCAGCAAGTTGCAATAAAATGCACTAAACAAGGAAATGAAATCGGTAACATGTACCAATCCTAAAGTACTATCGAATGTGACATATTAGTAACGTTAAAACCTAATTTACCTAGAACGCATCGAGGATCGATATATTAGATTGATTAAGCAAATAATAGCTTTCAGTGAATTACTTATCGAACATTATCGTTAGAGACAATTTAATTTAGTACTGAAACACTTCAAATTGTGTTTCTCAGTTACCAAAGACTCTGTAAAAGGGAAGGAAACACTGAGTCCAGACCAAGAGATAGTTATCAGAGGTTTGTCCACAACAGCTATTTCTTTTGAATTATTTTCAATTGAAATAAATTTTGACTATTTGTATATTGTTGTTTTAAATTGTGAAACTGTGAAAAATTGTTTGAATAATATTTGATGGATACTTATTGATTGAAAAGCACTGTAAATGGTTTGAAACCACAGCTATCATGTATATTGATTGTATTTCTCACTAGCTTGTCTAGTGGGACGAATTGAATTCCCTCTTTGGCTAAAGTGTTGAGGTGTGTGCCTGTTGAGGACGAATTGGATGAGTACTCATATTTTTGCTAGCTAGCTATGTTATTCCTCATTAGTCATCAACTTTTGGGATGAATTGAATACCTCATTAGCTATCGGCTTTTGGGATGAATTGAACTTTGGAACATGATTAAGCTGTGTGTGATTTATTGATATGTATTGTGAGATTGTGAAATGAATTTAAACTCTTATTGACATATACTGTCTTTTGAATTTAACCATGATCTGACTTATTGAAATTTATTGTGATATTGAGAAATGAAGTTTAAATTCTTGTTAACAATTACTGTCTTGAAATTAACTATGGTTTTAAGTATCCACTATTTATATGATTTATGAATTGTGATATAAAGTTATATTTGGTTAATGTTGTGCACCACTGAGACATTGTCTCAGCGATAGCTTTATTCTTTGTAGAGTAGACAGACAGGGCAGCAGACTAGGCTGCTAGTACATCCAGCGAGAGATTATCGGGTATAACGAGTATACCCCATTTTGCATTTTGAACTGTAATGTATAACAACTGTATGTATATATTGTTTTTGGTTTTGAGCAGTTGTAAATTAAAATTATGCATTAAAGTTAAAAAGTAAATTATGAGATATTTTGACTTGTAAACTTTGTATTATATTTCTTTTATCTCAGTCTTTGAAAAATTACTATGGATTTGAGTTGAGAAATATGTTGTGTTGAGAAACATGTTGGAGTTGAGATTTGGAAATATATATTGAAGTGCTTTTTACAGGTTTTCTGAAGAACTGTTTTATCCAAAATACAGATGGCACTCTGCCAAAATTTTTATAGAAATTCCAAATAATTTAAAGGTATTAGTTCTATCGCTTCAGTTCAAAAAGGTTTTTAACACCTGTAAATAGTGCTCACCACTGTAAAAGAAGTAAGAAAAGTTTTTTAAATTCCTTGTAATGTATTTAATGGGTTATCAGTAGACGGAGTTGGTAATTCATTAGGTATACTACGGGATCATGTTATGCCTTACAGAGGGGTAGGGTGTGACAATATCTCACTGGTGGGTGAGATACCTGGTTGTTCTACGAGGAACAGTTGTAGATGTTTCATCAACGGGTGTAGATTGACTAGATGGATCTATATCCATCTGATCTGTTAGTTGGTTAGAATTTTCCAATTCTAACTCTATTTGCCTTCCTTTGCCTCCTTCTATAACAAAATATTGTTCAAGAAATGTGGCATCTCTACTTATTACAACCTTTTGTGAAGTATGCAAATAAAAATAATATCCAAAGCTATCTTTTGGATATCCAACAAATTGACCCTTTTCTGATCCGATTTCCAATTTATCAGTGTTCAGCTTTTTAATATAAGCTGGACAACCCCATATCTTAACATGCTTAAGACTTGGTTTTCTTCCATGCTATATCTCAGAAGGTGTGGAAGAAACTGATTTTGATGGAATCCTATTCAGAATATACAAAGCTGATTCTAATGTAAATCCCCAAAAGGAGATTAGCATATCAATATAGCTCATTATACTATGTACCATATCCAATAGGGTATGATTTCTCCTTTCAGATACACCATTCAGCTGTGGTGTTCTTGGAGGAGTCAGCTGGGAAACAATGCCATGCTCTCTCAAGTATTCATCAAATTGAGTACTCAAATATTTACCTCCACGATTTGATCGAAGAGCTTTAACACTCTTTCCTGTTTGATTTTCTACTTCAAATTTAAATTCTTTAAACTTTTCAAAGGATTCATGTTTGTATTTCATCAAATACAAATACCCAAACCTTAATTTATCATCAGTAAAGGTAATAAAGTAATGAAAAACGCCTCTAGCCACTTCCATAAATGGATCACATAGATCACTATGTATTAGCTCTAAAATATTTTCAGTCCTTAGCCCTTATCCAATAAAGGGTGTTCTAGTCATTTTGCCCTGAAGGCAAGATTCACAAGTTGGAGTAGGCTTAGAGCCCAATGAGGATAGAATCCTCATTTTCTCCAATTTTGCAATCCTATCTTCGGCAACATCACATAACCTTAAGTGCCAAATATATTTTGAACTTGAGTTGGTTTTCACCATGGCATTGCATTCATTTAGATCACTTGCATTCATTTTGTGTTTTTGATTATTATCTAAATAATAAAGACCATCATTCATATAACCCGAACCAACATATTTATTTCCAAAATAAATATTGCAAACATCATCTGTGAATTTAAATTCATAGCCATTTCTAGTCAAACTAGATACAGAAATGATGTTCTTAAAAGTATCAGGTACATATAAAATATTATCCAAACACAGAACATGTCCAAACAAGTAAAAAAATTTAGATCCCATGGCTAAAGCTTCAACAGTTGAGCCATTGCCAATTTGGACTCTAACATCTTGAGAACGTAAGCTGCTACTATTTGCTAGTTCCTGCATATCATGAGAAATGTGAGAACTAGCACTAGTATCTAAAACCCAAGCTATAGATGAACTATGAGTATCATCAGATTCTAAATAAAAAGATATAGACATACCTTCCGAAGGTCTATCCTTTTTGTCTTTCAGAGAAGCAAGATACTCTAGGCAGTTCCTTTTCCAATGCCCATCCTTCTGGCAATGGAAACACTTTCCTTTGCCTCCATCAGCTTTAGTCTTCCCTTTTTGTTTAGCTATTTTCTTGGAAGGACCAGGAATCTGAGATTTCTTTTTCTAATTGCCCTTCTTCTTGTTAGACTTTCTAGTAGAAGAAGATGCAATCAAAGCTACCTCTTTTCCTTTATTGCCTAGCATATTCTTTTGGGCAATAACCAGCATGTTGAGTAAACCAGCCAAGGTGCATTCCTATTTAATCATATGGAAATTTGTCATAAAATTTCCCAAAAGACTCGGGAAGGGACTGAAGGATCAAATCCGTCTGTAGTTGGAAATCCATGTTGAAGTCAAGATGTTCCAACTGCTCAATCAGCTGAATCATCTTGTGGACATGATACCTTACATTCTGTCCCTCAAACATCCTCATGCGGAATAGCTGTCTAGATATCTCATACCTAGCATTCTTGCTGTGCTCACCCTACAACTCTTGTAGGTGAAGGAGGATCTCACTCGCACTCTGCTTGTAACTCATTACTCATGGAAGCAAGCATGTAACACTTAGCTCTCATATCATGCTCCTTCCACTTGTCCAAAGTTTAATATTCCTCTTGAGTAGCCTCTGGAGGTAAGGGACCAGGAACATTTGAGTCTAGAACATATCTTATATGTTTAAGGTTCAAGACAAGTTTCAAATTTCTTAGCCAATCAGACAGATTAGGTCTTGTCAACCTATTGCTATCAAGTATGCATGCGAGGATATTGGATGGTGGTGGTTGCTCTGTGCTTATTTTTATCAGAAAATTAACTGCAGAAAATAACCAGATTAATTAGTAATTGTATCATGTAATTAACTAAAATGATTATGGTCCTTTAATCAAATTGGTCCTCACAATAACTTAGTGAATCCTACACTTCCAAAGTAGAAAACGAAAATCCTAGTTGGATGGATTTCTAGTGGGTGATTGAATTCTTATAATTCTATTGATCATCCTCAGGTACATCTAATATTGGAATTACAATAAACTATAACTGAGCAACTCCTTGCCCATCACATCTCATGCGAGGTTCAATCCTTTTCCTAGCCCCTAATGCTCAAAATCTCAGGTACATCCATTATTGACTTATCTTGCATTGGTTAAGTTAATCCCATTGAGCCAGTAATTATGCAAATAATTTTAATGTCCTCAGGTACATCCAATATTGGCCACCAAACCATTTACATATTTACAACATCTCATGCTTAACAATTATTCTTAAGAATATCTCTTAAATTAATTGCATTTTATGCAACTATATAAAATTTCTTAAAATAATTGCCCCAATGGAGGGCCCATGTTATAATTACTTTAATTATAGCATTTTCAACTTAATCATTTGTTTGGAAGATTTTATGGTTATCCTAATTACTATTAAGGTCTCACTTTGCACATTATCCATTTAGCATGCATATATCATATACTGCATACATTCACATACATCTCATGCATTCATGGACAATAAATAAATATGGTATGATCATGGACTTTTTAAGGGATTCAATTCTGAGCCACCAAGAATTGAATCAGGGCATTCCTCTGCGCGTTTCATTCATTCATATTACAAGAGTTGCTGAAGGAGTACATAATCAATACTTGATATTGAATTCCTCCCACTGGTCCCACCAATGCTCTTGACCTCCTTGATCTTCTTGCAATCCAGTTATATAGTAATCCTTGGCATACCAAGGCGAATTTACAAGAACTTAAATAAAGGAAATTACAACCAAAATTATTACAACCTTAATAATACATGCCCAAAATAAATTAAAATAAATTAAAATAATTTACAATCCCAAAGAAACATAAAAGAAATAAATCCAATCACATTGGTCTTTTATTGTAACACCCTCACTGTAGCAACTTCGTACATTCTACTGTTCCGGTGACCGGTGTCAGTCTAGACAGCTAGAACGTCCGGAAAAATATTTAAACTAAAGTCAGAAACCATAGGTACATGTGAACCATTGTTTAGAATTGTGATCAATATGAATAACATGATGAATGGATAAATAAACCATATTAATGTATGAATGAGACATTAGTTCTCATTATTGTAAAGAGGAGAAGTATTTTGAGTACAATGGTATAAAAGAATAATTGATGTGAATTGTGATCATATAAATGATCAAATGAATGTATGAATTATGATTGAAATTTATCATGAAATAATGAAGTCATAAAGTACAATATATTAACATTTTAAAATATCAAATGCCCTAGTATACCTAACAAGATTGGTTTGGATAGTTTGGCATGCCAATAGGGTATTGTTTTAGCGATCGCTGCGAAAGGCTTTATGCTGTATTCATGGCTTTATGCCCGTATTCATGGCTTTTATGCGGTATTCATGGCTTTATGCCCGATCATGTGATATCATGGCTTTTTAGCCATACCGATCGCATACGTGGTTGACGTTACGCGTCCCATGGTATGACGGCCCGAGGCACCGCGGTGTCGGTGCCAACGATCCGTTATCCATCCGATCGTCTAGTATAGGTTACTTGGCGATCAATTAAAGTATTATTCAATTCAGCTAAGTTAAGTTAAGTATAATGAAAATCGATACAATTAAATTAAGTATTGAATGAATAAGCAAAGAGAATAGCAAAAGAAACATAACAAAAATATAAATTGCAGGACCGTACAGACTTGAAATACAATACAGATAGAATAAATTATATACCTGCTAGTATTACTGAAAAGTTATAAACTAAGCACTTCCAAAGAGGAACAAACTAGTATATAAGATCGTTGATACTAGGAATACCATGCCAAATTAAATTGATTCTTGAGTATCTGAATTATCATTTATTTCTTTCTTTACTTGTATATATTATTTCTGGTTATATTATTGCACCACTAAGCAGAAATGCTTAGCGCGAAGGAATTGCTTCCTCGCGTAGGTACTGAAGGTAAAACCAGTAGACTATCGACTGAGATTTTTGGAGTCCAGATCTGCAGAAGTGTCAGAAGAGTTCAAGATTGTCACCTCCTCAGCAATGCATGTAGATAGGGCTCATTTTATACATGTTATGTATATTGTTCATTCCTAGCACATTGTAAATTATTTGTATATCTTGTACAAAATAAACTCATGTAATTAACCTATGAATTATGGAAGCTATTCAAAGTAAGTATTTTAGTATGTGAATTGAATTTGAGTTATAATGAGATTATACTTGTGAATATTGAGATATTGAAAATCTAATGAGATTTCGAGAAATCTGATATCGTATTGAGATACATTATGTTTGAAAATTTTTGAGACTATTAAGTTTGAGAATTGAGTATATATTGAAATTGTCTTTGGCAGGTTCAGAAGAACTGTTAGTCCAAATTACAGCCGACACTTTGTCGGATTATCGTTAAAATTTTTGAAATTTCCAATTTAGTTAGATTTTGATAAAAGTAAAAATAGCCTAAATCTTCAATAAAGTTTTTGAATAAATAAATCAAGGACTGTAATGAAATCAGATAAAATAGAGTGCTTCGACACACTGAGTGGCATAACTTGCTCGGCTACACTGTAGTCGGGTAAGGGTTGTCACATTTATAGTCCAAGATCATCCATCATGCATATCACTATTTAACAATTAAATAAAAAATACATACTTAAATTAAATTGAAAATCTCATATTCAACTTAAAAATCCAGATTTGAATATGACTCAAACAAATTTAAAAATTCAAATTTGAATCACATTCAAACAACCTTAAAAATTCATATTTGAATAACATTCAAACAATTTTTAAAAATCAAATTTGAATCACATTCAAACAATTTTTAAAAATTCATATTTGAATATTATTCAAACAACTTTAAAAATTCAGATTTGAATATGATTCAAAAAATTTTAAAAATTCAGATTTGAATCACATTCAAACAACTTTTAAAATTCAGATTTGAATCATATTCAAACAATTTTTAAAATTCTGATTTGAATCAAAATTTAATTGTGTGATTAAAACTCTAATTAAACAATTTAATTAGACATAGGATGAGCTTTTAGATCATACAATAATTGCAAATAAAAAAGCCAAACCTTGCGCCACCTATGAAAGCCAAAGATGGCGCACCAATGATGGTGTTCTTCAAGCATGCCGCCACACATCCATTGCAACTAGCAATGGATAAATCAGCTCATGATCAAAACACACAATTAAATCATATAATCAACAATCTAAATGGCAAATATAGAGCTCTGATACCACCAATTGTAGGAGCGGAAGCATGAAAAATACAAGTTTATATCATTGAATTCAAAAATTTTCACCTAGGGTCACATGCACCATGCAAGATTTATTTGATTTCAATGATAAACAACATATTAAAACTCTTTTAATATGTTTTTGGATCTGTATTTGCCATTTAAGATTTTAAAATTAATCAGATTAATTTTAGAACCCTAGATTAAATCAAGAACAAATACACTAACCTCTTAATGCACTGCAGTGTATTTGTGCCTTTGGGATGCATCTTTAGGACATCAGATGTTGTCCCTCTAGCTTGTCCACACCAAGTTCACTTATGGTAACCCTTGAACAGCTTTTAAAGCTTTTGTTATTAATTAGAAAATCAATTTTTGCCTTTTAAGAGATTAAAGATGTAAACAGGACACTAGAAACAATTTTTAGTATTTTTAATTCAAAAGATTATTTGCTAATCTCTTAGAATTGATGAGAGATGAAGAAGAAGAGAGAATGGGAGCTTCAAGGGTGGCGACACAAAGAGGAGGCAGTGGCTTGTGTTATTTTTCTTTTCATAACAACACTTATATAGCTAGGTTACCACTTAAAACCCTTGCCACATGTCACCTTCCGATTGGCTCTACGTTTAATTGACCCAATCACATTGTGCCAAGTGTCAAACCTATATTTAATCTTAATTTTAATCATCTTACATGATTAAAAGACATTTCGTAAGCTTATGTGCAGTGCCATGTGTCACCATCTCATGGTACCACATGTTACCATGTGAAATGACCAAAATGCCCCTATGTCTTAATTTTGAGTTCTCAACCCAAAATAATTATTTCTTTTCTTCTAATCAATTTATATTGAATATAAATCAATTAATTAATCTTTATTAACTAATTTATCATTAATTAAATTCATATTTAAACACTTTAAATATAAATTTAACTTATACTATACATCCAATAATCTAGATTTGGTTTCAAATCATGCTAGGGACTTTGCAATCTAATTGCAAACCAAACTTATTTAACTAATCAATTAAACTCTTTAATTAATTCATTAAATCATATTTAATTTGGCGATTACTTGTGTATGTGTGTGACTTATTAGGCTTATCACTAATTGGCAATGAGACAAGATATCAACTCTTAATATCATCAGAACTCTTTCTTACCATAAATGATTTCTCTAAACCATTTTATGCATCTCATAGACCATGGTTAACACCTAGCATAGCATGCCATGGCCACCCAATTAATAATAACGTTTACCATAAATGAACCTATAATTATATGTTACCATGTACTAGAATCTCTCTGTTACAAATTCCCAACTCAAGCTGGAGTCATGGTTTATGTCAAACCCCATTTGCAATAATATTATGTTTTCTTTTAATTCCAATTCTTGATTAAAAAGATTTTCTCATCAGAAACACTTTTCTGATTAAATCTATCTGTCCTAGCCAGGAACTTGAAACATCAAGAACAATTAAATGAACATAGGATTTTATCTCTATTTACTTAGAGAAACAGATTCCATCTTGATCAACACCTACCTCCATATATAACTAGTAAGAGCCAACACATGCCCATATACCCATACACAGTACTAGTATGAAAGCAGTATCAAACTCAAACCACCTATATACAAGATAACTATGCTATCTCAGGTCTAAAGATTATATGCACTGATATGATTTATGGCAATACATTGACAAGAGTAAACTCCATGTACTTGTCATAAATGTCACTGGTTCGGCCTACTTATCATGTATAAGTGCCTATCATGTTTGTCATATGGCATGAGACTCACCATTCCATCTTATTTATATCTCATATAAATAACTTGGGAACAAACATGAATACAATCTTTCTGGATAATTCATATCCTTATTGTGAAGTATCCTCGATTGTGAACCTATTTATGATACTTTGTACAAGAAATACTGTCACTTATATTCTTAACAACTTAAGAATAGAATTTCTAACAAAATATCAATGGACCTTTTCTATTACACATAAATATATTATATAAATGGAAAAGTGGAAATGCCTTTTATTAATAAGAACATGCACAAGATATATACTAAATGATATGCTCTAGGGCATACTACTAACACACTCAAGTGCTCAATGCACACAATACACCATTAAAGTTCAATATTTACTTCCACCGAAATTCAGCATACATCAATATCAATATTACACATACACTTCTATGGCAACTACACATGCTGCCCACAATTTAACACCATCATATCTCATCAATAAATTACATACACTCACATACAATTTCATAATATTGTAGGCTGCTAAACATGGCAATTTACCAAAGTATCAAAGTCCCATTTTCAAACCCTTAATTCAATTGTCATTTCAAACACACACATGCCAATAAACTCTAATACATTTATTTACTTAAATCAACATGCCTAATCATCATTTACATGTAGAATTAAGTAAACTTTCATAGTCTTCCATGGTTGCCGAATTTGAGCCCATCAAATACTCATCCAATTCTCCTAATTTCTTAACAATTCAACTCACCATAACCTTAATTCAGAGTTTAACTAAGCAAGGAAGGAAAATTGGACACTAACCTTTTTTTTTTTTAGCTTTATAAAACCTCACCAAATCTCCTCCTTTTTGCTGCTATCTCCTTCCAAAGATGTGTGGACCAATTTTAATGAAGAGAACTTATGGTTTTATGTTGAAAATGGGAGAGAATTAAGCTTTGCATGGAAAATTTTCCATGGAGAATTGGGAGTGATCAATCTGCCATTGTTGCAAGCTTGAAGAAAATGAGTTAGTTAGTGGAGAAATCTGCCTTAACATGTGTATTTATACCCCCACTAATAATGGTAATATTATTATAATAATCAAGTTTTAGTATTTCTAATTATACCCCCTTTATTTCCCTTAATTACATTACATATATAATTTCATTTTTCATGTGATTTTTAAAATTTAACACCACTTATTTTTAATGGAGAGTTAGGTCAAAAGGCAACTCTAAGTGTCAAATGACCAAAATGCCCCACTTCGTATTATATTCCCTATTTTTCGGTAACACCAATTTTTGTTACTTTCTTGATTTTTTTCGTTTTCCTTTATACTGATTTTTTAACTTTTCTTTGATATTTTTAGTGTCAATTACATTTCAATAAACCTTTAATTATGTCTCAAAATTTAATTCCGAGAGTTCTCCGTAGTCCTGGGGTCGGCAATTGCCTTCGCCGTAATTTTCCGGTGCGGTTACCCATCGCTATGGTGCCAACTCATTTAGCTTAGTTTCATTTCCTCTATTTTATTTTTCTTTAATTTTTCTTGTATTTTTTTATTTATTTCATCATTATATGTCTGTTCACTATCACCGAAGTGTAGTTCCAGACATCCTGACTTGCCTAGACTGCTATTAGGCCACTGGAGCAACAGAACGTACAAAACACGTACAGGGAGGATGTTACAACTCTTCCCCTCTAAATAAAAATTTCATCCTCGAAATTTACCTGATGTGAAGAGCTGAGGGAACTGTTGCCTCATTGTCTCCTCACTC
Organism: Hevea brasiliensis; assembly: GCF_030052815.1. Taxonomy (NCBI): domain Eukaryota; kingdom Viridiplantae; phylum Streptophyta; class Magnoliopsida; order Malpighiales; family Euphorbiaceae; genus Hevea; species Hevea brasiliensis. The sequence goes on along the minus strand of NC_079504.1, from coordinate 91,763,322 downwards.
TCCCATGTTGCCTCTTCTATATTGTGGTGCCTCCATAGGATTTTCAATAGTGGAATTGTCTTGTTTCTGAGCTCTTTTATCTCTCGTGCTAAGATTTTAATTGGTTCTTCTTCATATGTTAGGTCAGGTTGTGCAACAATTTCTTCTGCTAAGATTACATGTGAAGGATCTGATCTGTATCTTCTGAGCATCAAGACATGGAATACATTATGTATCTTGTTCAACTCAGGTGGTAAGGCTAATATGTAGGCTACTAGACCCACACGTTCAATAACTTCACATAGGCCAATAAACCTAGGGCTTAATTTTCCTTTTTTCCCGAATCTCAACACTTTCTTCCACGGTGATACTTTGAGAAATACCTTCTCGCCAACTTCATACTCAATGTCCTTTCTTTTCAAGTCAGCATAAGATTTCTGTCGGTCTGAAGCAACTTTCAAATTGGCCTTTATCAGTTTCACCTTTTCCTCTGTCTGTTTTACCAAGTCTGGCCCCACTAGCTTATCTTCACCCAATTTAGTCCAACATACAGGTGTTCTGCGTTTTCTCCCATACAGTGCTTCATAGGGTGCAATTTGTATGCTAGCTTGATAGCTATTGTTGTATGCAAATTATGCTAGTGGAAGGTATCTGTCCCAACTTCCCTCAAACTCAATAACACAACTCCTCAGCATATCCTCGAGGACCTATCACATATGTTCGGTTATTATTATCATTATTAGTTTAATTTATTGTTTACAATAACTCAATGAGTTTCAAAATTTACCTGGATTATTCTTTCTGACTGTCCATCCTTCTGAGGATGAAAAGCCGTACTAAAATGGAGTTATGTGCCCAAGGATTCTTGTAATTTCTTATAAAATCAAGATATAAACCTCGGGTCTCTATCAGATATAATGGAAAGTGGAATTCCATATAGTCTAACTATCTCACTAATGTACAATTCTGCTAGCTTTTCTAGTGAGTAGTCAGTTCTGAATAGCAGAAAATGTGTTAAATTGGTCAACCTATCCACAATCACCCATGCTGCATCATGCTTCTTCTAAGTGAGAGGTAGACCACTGACAAAGTCCATAGTGGTTCGGTCCCATTTCCATTCAGGTATGTTCATGGGCTATAACAAACCTGATGGAACTTGGTGTTCTGCTTTGACTTGCTGACATGTCAAGCATCTAGTTACATAGTCACCTATTTCCTTCTTGATACCTGGCCACCAATATTGAAGTTTTAGGTCATGGTATATTTTTGTGCTTCCTGGGTGCATAGCATACACACTATTGCGTGCTTCTCTCAGAATACTGCTTTTCAACTCTTTATCATCTAGTACACACACTCTTTCTTTATAGTACAGGCACCCATTTTCTTTCACTTCATATTCAGTTTCGTTTCCTTCAGTGATTTTGCCCATAACAGCCATTAATTTATCATCTATCTTCTGCCCATCCTGTATCTGTTGTAATAGATTCGGCTTCACTTGCAACTCAGCCAAAATAAAGAGTTAAGGACAGTTGGGTATGCAGAGATCTTAATGCTATAATAGATTTTTTGCTTAAGGCATCAGCGACAATGTTTGCCTTCCCAAGGTTGTAGTCAATCACACAATCATAATCTTTCAGGAATTCAATCCATCGCCTCTGTCTCAAATTAAGTTCCTTCTGCGTTCGCAGATACTTCAAACTCTTATGATCTGTGTATATGTAGCATTTTTCTCTATACAAGTAATGCCTCCATATCTTCAATGCGAAGATAATTGCTGCTAACTCCAAATCATTGGTAGGGTAATTCTTTTCATGTGGCCTTAACTGGAAGCATATGCGACCACTTTCCCTTCTTACATGAGTACATACCCTAACCCATTATGTGAGGCATCATTGTAGACTACAAAGTCTATTCCTGATACTGGCTGTGTTAACACTGGTACCTCTGTTAATATAGCCTTCAGCCTCTCAAAATTGGCTTGACACTTGTCATTCTAGTCAAATTTCATATTCTTATGTAGTAATTTGGTAATTGGAGCAGCTATCAGGGAAAATCCCTTTACAAATCTTCTATAATATCTAGTTAACCCCAAGAAACTGCTGATCTCAGTTGTATTTCTGGGAGGCTTCCATTCCATCATTGCTTCAATCTTCTTGGGATCCACTCTAATCCCTTCAGCTGATACTACATGTCCAAGGAATGCAATCTCATTCAACCAGAACTCACACTTGGACAATTTAGCATACAGTTTCTTCTCTTTTAGAGTATGCAGAACAATTCTCAAATGCTCATCATGTTCTGCTTTATCATTGGAATACACAAGGATGTCATCAATGAAGACCACTACAAACCGATCTAAGTATGGATGGAATATACGGTTCATAAGGTCCATGAATGCTGTTGGAGCGTTTGTTAACCCAAATGGCATCACCAGGAATTCATAATGCCCATACCGGGTTTTAAATACAGTCTTAGGCACATATGCATCCTTAACCCTTAGCTGATGATACCCTGATTTGAGATCAATCTTAGAAAACACACCGGCTCCCTTCAACTGATCAAACAGATCGTCAATTCTAGGCAACGGATACTTGTTCTTCACTGTTACTTTATTTAACTACCGGTAATCAACACATAACCTCAGTGTCCCATCTTTCTTCTTAATAAATAATACCAGAGCTCCCCACGGTGACACACTGGGGCGTATGAACCCCTTGTCTAGTAATTATTGCAGCTGGATTTTTAACTCTTTCAATTCAGTAGGTGCTATCCTATAAGGAGCAATTAAAATTGGAGCTGTACCCGACACAATCTCAATAGCAAATTCAACTTCCCTTTCTAGTGGGAAAATACCTTAGAGAAATCCCTTACTGTGGGTATGTCAGACAAGTCAAACTTACCCTGCCTAGTGTCAACCACGTGTGCTAGATAGGCTTCACACCCTTTTCTCAACCATCTTCTTGCAACTGTAGCTGAGATGATATTGGACAAGAAATCTGTCCTTTCACCCACAACTATTATTTCTTCATTCTCAGTAGTTTAAAAGAGATTCTCTTCAATTTACAATCTACCATTGCCTGATGATGGGATAACCAATCCATTCCCAAAATCACATCAAACTCATAAAAAGGCAGTTCGATTAAGTCATTTACAGTACAGCTGTTAGAATCCTATTGGCATGCCAAACTATCCAAACTAGTCAATTAGGCAAACTAGGGCACATTACAAATTAATTGTTTAATTCTTCATTTTTTTTTTTGAGTTTGCTAGTTATCATGTAATTCACAAGTCAATGTAAATGTTGACCTTTTTAGGTACTATGGATAAGTTGATTCTAGCATTAACATTTGTCAATTTATAATTCAATATGCTGCCAATATAGTGCAATTTACCATTTTTACAAGTTAGCATTCATTGCCAAATTACTTCAAGCATCATTGTATGTAAATGTCAAATTTTCAGTTTTAGTGTGCTAGATTGGTCTAGCTTAATGTCCTATTTTTCTTGGTTTTTAGCTTCTGGTCAAAGAAGCAAAATTGTAGCTCTATGTCTTATTGAACTTTTGCCACAAATTTCAGGTCATTCTGAGTTGTATAGACCAAGATATGGTCAATTTACTAAAGTTGGACAGATTGCACATTTAGTGCAAAGTTTGGTCAATTTTAGGTCACATTTAGTTCTGGTAGTTTTGGTGTCCCGAAATTGTGCAAGCAATTTGACTTGGTTCTGGCTATTTCTGGGCTTTGGTATCTTCATAAGAATTATAGCTCTATGTCTAAGCTATCCATGGTAAAAATTTCAAGTCATTTGGACCTTTTTTGAGTGAGTTATGGCCATCATAATGACTACTATTCATATGGTCAAAAATCTGGGCCTGCACTTACCAATTCCGGATTTGGTCATTTTTAAGATCAGTTTCTAAGCAGAATTTGTCACACCCTACCCCTCTGTAAGGCATAACATGATCCCGTAGTATACCTAATGAATTACCCACTCCGTCTACTAATAACCCATTAAATACACTACAAGGGATTTTAAAAACTTTTCTTACTTCTTTTACAGTGGTGAGCACTATTTATAGGTATTAAAAACTTTGGTGAACTGAAGTGAAACAACTAACTCATTTGGTTTATTTGGAATTTCTGTAAAAATTTTGGCAGAGTGCCATCTGTATTTTGGACAAAACAGTTCTTCAGAAAACCTGTAAAAAGCACTTCAATAATGTTCCAAATCTCAACTCCAATACATTTCTCAACACAACAATTTATCAATTCAATTCCATAGAAATTTTTCAAAGTCTGAGATAAGGAAATATAATACAGCTTTTACAAGTCAAAACAGCTCATAATTATTTTACAACTTCAAGGTACAATTTGAATTTACAACTGCTCAAAACCAAAAACAAAATGTACATACAGTGTCATACATTACAGTACAAATGCAAAATACTGGTATACTCATTATACCAGGAAATCCCTCGCTGGATGTATATGCAGCCTAGTCTGCTGCCCTGTCTGTCTCTCTACCTGCGACAGCAATAAAAAGCTATCGCTGAGACAATGTCTCAGTGGTGCACAACATTAACCAAATACAATTTAAATCACAATTCATAAGTCATGTAAATAGTGGATACTTAAAATCATAGTTAAATTCAAGACAGTAATTGTCAACAAGAATTTAAACTCCATTTGTCAATATCACAATAATTTTCATAAGTTAGATCATGTTTGAATTCAAAAGACAGTATATGTCAATGAGAGTTTAAATCAATTTCACAATCTCACAATACATATCAATAAATCACACACAGCTTAATCATGATCCATAGTTCAATTCGTCCCAAAAGCCAATGGCTAATGAGGTATTCAATTCGTCCCAAAAGTCAATGACTAATGAGGAAACATAGCTAGCTAGCAAAAATATGAGTACTCATCCAATTCGTCCTCAACAGGCACACACCTCAACACTTCAGCCAGAGAGGGAATTCAATTCGTCCCACTAGACAAGCTAATGAGGAATACAATCAATATACATGATAGTTGTGGTTTCAAACCATTTCCAATGCTTTTAAATCAATAAGTATCCATCAATGTCATTCAAATAATTTTTCACAGTTACAAACCATTCACAATATTTTTCAATCAATAAGTGTCCATCAAACTCATTTCCACAATTTAAAATAATAATATACAAATAGTCAATATTTATTTCAATTGAAAATAATTCAAAAGAAACAGTTGTTGTGCACAAACCTCTGATATTTGTCTCCTGGTCCTGACTCAGTATTTCTTTCCCTTTTGCTGAGTCCTTGTTAACTGAGAAACACAATTTGAAGTGTTTCAGTGCTAAATTATATTGTTTCTGACGATAATGTTCGATAAGTAATTCACTGAAAGCGATTATCTGCTTAATCACCTAATATACTGACCCTCGATGCGTTTTAGGTAAATTAGGTTTTAGTGTCATTAATATGTCACATTCGATAGGGTTTTAGGTTTGGTATGTTTTACCAAAGTCATTTCCTTGCTTAGTGCATTTTAATGCAAATTGCTGGATTCCGGTATACTGGTTTGACCTAGCCGGACGGCCTAATTCCCTCGATTTTCGGGTTTCGGTAAAAACTACAAACTTGTAGATCTAGGTCTTATTGCACGGGGGGCAAAATTTCAGGTTAATCCGAGTTAAGTAGACCAAGTTATGGTCATTATACTATTGCTGGTCAAATGGTACCAATTTAGGTCAATTTTAGGTCAATTTGGTCAACTCTGGTTCGGCCAGTTTTTGGACCCAAACTTGTGCAAGTTGTTTGACTTGCTTATGGTAATTTCTGGGCTTTGGTGTCTTCATAAGACTTGTAGGTATGGGTCTTAACTATTCATGGTTAAAATTTCAGGTCAATTGGACCTGTTTTGTGTGAGTTATGGCCTAAACACTCACTGCTGCCCAATTGGTCATTTTTCAGGTCCTAATTGCACCTAATCCGAATTGGTCATTTTCTTAGGTCACCTTGCAAGCAGAATTTTGGTATGGTTTCTCAATGAAAGTTGGCACATTTTGTGCCTAGTTTCACCTCAAATTGGTCTCATACCAATTGAGGTTACACGTTTAAGGTTATAGGCTAAAATGTACACTGCTCTCAATATGCCTTTCACACCCCACTTCAAACACATATTTACCTTTGCAATTTGTTTACTTACCTACCAATCTGTTTTGGTACATTACCAAAAGCATTTTCTACATTACATTAACATGACTTTGGGCAGTTTACCATTACCCCTCAACACACCAAATATAATTCACATTTACAATTTCTAAGTACCATTACATACACACCTAACCATTACAAATTTTACATACACTTTACAATATCAATCTACATACATATCATCAATCCTTCTAGGTCAATATTCTGCCTACACTTCCTTCAATATATACATTTACTCAAGTGTTCCCAAGCTGCCGCAAACCTTCTTCAACATCAAAGTGCCGTCCAATTTACCAATTCCCATCCAAGTGCATAAATCACCATATAAACATGAAATAATTCACTAGGTTACTAAATCACCATGATCAACATTATTTCTCATCAATTATATGCACAAATATCTCATAAAAAACGTGACTCATGGCTGTCCAAAATGAAAACAACAATAACTCTTCAAACTCAAAATTTTCCTTCACCAAACCAACACCCATAACATGCACACAAAACTTAACAAAGGAATTCTCAAAAAATGTAAACTTAGCTTTGATTGTAACTTGCTAAACCTTCACCAAACTTCTCAAATTTGGTATCAATATCTTCCTTGTGATGTGTAGACAAAGTTTAATGAAGAACCCTTGGTGATTTGGGTTGAAATGAGGGGATGGATCAAGCTTTACACAAAACGTCCATGGAGGTTTCAAGGTTCTTCAATTCGGCAATGTTGAGCCAAGTGAGGAAGATGAACTTTGAGTGGGAATAATCTGCCCACTTATAAGTATAATTAATCATTTTAATGTTCTTAGTGGTCCACTAGCAAAATTAAATCATATTTTAAGCTAACTTCCCACTTATTCCACATTTAACCCATGATTTTAGCTATTTTCTTTAGGTACCACCAAATTAATTTTTCATTTCATTTTCTAAGTGTAATATTATTTATTTTTAATGGACATTTAGGTCAAAAGACAATTCTGGATGTCAAATGACCATAATGCCCCTATTTGGGTTGCATTCCCGATTTTTCGGTAACACCGGGTTTTGTCTGTTTTTTGATTTCTCACTTTTCTTTGTACTAATTATTTAATTTTTCTTTAATCTTTCTAATGAGATTTATACTTCAATAAGGGTCTATTTATGTCCTAAAAATGTTTTCCAGGGTTTCCCGCAGTCCAGGGCCAGTCAACGGTCCACGCCGTGACTTCCCGGTGCGGTCACCCATCGCTAGGTTTCCCGGCTCGTTTAACTTGATCACATTTCTTTGCTATCATTTTTCCTTTGTTTTTCTTGTACTTTCTTTTCTTGTATTTCATTATTTTATGTCTCCTCACTCATATCAAAGTACGGTTCTTGGCATCCTAGCTGTCCGGACAACACTAGTCACCGGAGCAGCAGTGTAACACCGAAGTTTGGGGTGCGTTTGGCAACATTTCTACATGAAAGTTGTCCTATTTGGTGTCTAGAACCCCATTAGTCTCATACCAATTGAGGAGACATATAATGAAATACAAGAAAAGAAAACAAAGAAAAATCATAGCAAAATGTAACCAAGTTAAGCGCCGAAACCCTAGCGATGGGTGACTGCCGGAAATCACGGCGTGGGGACCGTTGACTAGCTCTGAACCCGAAAAATATTTTAGGACTCCAATAAATATTTATTGAAGTATAAATATCATTAGAAATATCAAAGAAAAATTAAATAATTAGTACAAAGAAAAGTGAGAAATCGAAAATCGGACAAAACCGATTCTGAAAAATCGAATGCGATTAACAGGCATTATAGTCATTTGACATCCCGAAGTGTCTTTTGACCTAAATGTCCATTAAAAATAAATAGTATTACAATTATAAAATAAAATGAAAAATTATTTTTGTTGTACCTAAAGTAAATAGCTAAATTCATGGGTTAATGTGTGATTAAGTGAAAGTTTAACTTATAAAATGATTTAATTTTTAGTGAACCACTAAGAATTAATTAAACACATAGTGGGACATGTGTACACTTAAAATGCAGCTGAATAATTCAGCTTCCTCATTTGCATTCAACATTGCCATGAATGAGGTGAGAGGAAGCTCCATAGCCATTTTTCATGCAAGCTTTCTTAACCTCCCATTTTCAACTCCAATCCTTTAAGTTCCTTCACAAAAATGGTCTACACATCACAAGGAAGATATTGATACCAATTTTGAGAAGTTTGGTGAAGGTTTAGCAAGTTACAATTAAAGGTAAGTTTGCATTTTGAGAATTTTCTTGTTAAACTTTATGTTTATGTTATGGGTGTTAGTTTTGTGAAGGAAATTTTGAAGTTTAAATAGTTATTGAGATAGCCATTTTTGGACAGCCATGGGGTCACACATTTGATGATTTATTATGCATATAATTGATGAGAAATAATGTTGATCATGGTAAATTAATATCCTAATGAATTGTTTCACATATACATGGTGATTTTGGCACTTGGATGAGAATTGATGGATTGTAGGGCAATGTGGTGTTGAAGGACAATTTCGGCAGCCTTGGGGACACTTGAATAAATGTGTATATTCATGGGAGTGTTGGCAGAATTGTGGCATTAAGGAATGAAGGATATGTGTATGAAATTATTGTGTAAAGTGTATGTGAGAATTAGTGGTGTTTAGGTGTGTATGTAATGGTATTGAGATATTGTAAATGTGAATTATATTTGGTGTGTTGAGGGTAATGGTAATCTGCCCAAAATAATGTCAATGTAAAGTAGATTATACTGTGGTTAATGTACCAAAACAGATTGGTAGGGAAGTAAACAAATTGCAAAGTAAATGTGTGTAGTTGATGTGTGTTAAGCAAAGTAATCAAGGGCAGTGTATATTTTAGCCTATAACCTTGAATGTGTAACCTCAATTGGTATGAGACCAATTTGAGGTGAAACTAGGCACAAAATGTGCCAACTTTCATTGAGAAACCATACCAAAATTCTGCTTGCAAGGTGATCTTAGAAAATGACCAATTCGGATTAGGTGCAATTAGGACCTGAAAAATGACCAATTGGGCAGCAGTGAGTGTTTAGGCCATAACTCACTCAAACCAGGTCCAATTGACCTGAAATTTTGACCAAGAATAGTTAAGACCCATACCTACAAGTCTTATGAAGACACCAAAGCCCAGAAATGACCATAAGCAAGTCAAACAACTTGCACAAGTTCGGGTCCAAAAACTGGCCGAACCAGAATTGACCAATTTGACCTAAAATTGACCTAAAATGGTACCATTTGACCAGCAAGAGTGTAATGACCATAACTTGGTCTACTTAACTCGGATTTACCTGAAATTTTGCACTGCGTGCAATAAGACCTAGATCTACAAGTTTGTAGTTTCGACCGAGACCCGAAAACCGAGGGAACTAGATCATCTGGTTAGGTCAAACCAGTATCCCGGAATCCAGCAATTTGCACTAAAATGCACTAAACAAGGAAATGACTTTGGTAAAACGTACCAAACCTAAAACCCTATCGAATGTGACATATTAACGACACTAAGACCTAATTTACCTAAAACGCAATGAGGGTCGGTATATTAGGTGATTAAGTGAATAATTGAGTTCAGTGCATTATTTACCAAACACCATCGATAGAGACAGTTTAATTTAGTACTGAAACACTTCAAATTGTGTTTCTCAGTTAACAAGGACTCAGCAAAAGGAAGGAAACAGAGTCGGATCGAGACAGTCATCAGATGTTTGTGCACAACTAGTTTTTAATTGATTTTGTTCTGAATATTTTATGTGATTAAATGACATATTTTCTTATGAACTATGTTTAACAGGCATTGGATTTAATTCAATGATTATTGAAATTATTATAGTATGTATGAATTTTGCTTTGTGAAATGGTATTTCCACAAGTATTAAGCATTGTTATGGATTGAATAAATTATGTTTTGGAAAATTGTGATATAACATGTTTTGAAATGTGATGGTAATTTTCATGGAAAATGCAAATTTATGATTTGAATTGTGATGAGCATTAAAATTATTGGATATTGGAATTGAATTTGAATCGAATTATATTGTGATTTATGCTCACTAAAAGGATTGTGATATTGTTTTATATCTCACTATAGATGCTTGACTAGGTTATTACCCGTCTCTCTCATTTGTTGAGAAGACAATGGAGTTAGTTGTGTTTTGATTACCATGGTACGTGCACAGGCTTAGATTTTCCTCTGATTTGAGGTTAGATCTAAGTTTATTTTATCGTTATGGCCCTTGCGGAAGATTCATTATTGTGATGATGCGTGCACGATGATTCGACCTCCCGACCATAGGGAGTTAGAATCGGTCGACCTCCCGACCATAGGGAGTTAGAATCACATCGAATATGGCCCTTTCGGATTAGTCTTGCATAGTTAGTGAGATAAAGATTGATTTTGAGATACAACATGGTTTTGAGATACATAATGACTTTTGAAATCTGATTATGATTTTGAGATACATAATGATTTCTGAGATACAGAATGGCTTTGAATGGTAAGGAATGGTGATTTCAATTATGGTTTATGTATAATTGATTTTGTTGGAATTACTTAAATGGATAGTCATGATTTGATAAATTGAATTTTTGTGATCAAAGTCATTTATACAAATGATTTACATTATTGGCAATGAATATTTTGAGTTTTGGAATTTGATGAGTATTCAGATTTCCAAATTATTTACTGTAAATTTTGTCAATGTATATTGTATTATGTTTTAAATTATAGTTGTGCACCACTGAGTTCACCACTCAGCGATAGCTTTGTATGCTGTCGCAGGTAAGAAGAGCATAGAGCAGTAAGTAAATTTCCTTGAAGATATATTCAGATCAGCTCCAGGTATATCATAGGTATACCCATGTACATAGGTTTTGATGTATCATGTAATAATATGTATGTAAATTATTTGAGCAGTTGTATAGAAACTCTTGTAAAATATTTTGGTTTGTAATTAAATGTAAATTATTGTAAATGTAAATTTGAGATTTCATTTACTTGAATAGTTTTGTATTATATTTCTTGTATCTCAGTCTTTGAAAAATCACTGCGGATTTGAGTTGAGAAAAATGTTGTGTTGAGAAAAATGTTGGAGTTGAGATTTGCAAATACATATTGAAGTGCTTTTTACAGGTTTTCAAGAAGCTGTTTTATCCAAAATACTGAGAGGGCACTCTGCCAAAATTTTCTGAAATTCCAAATAATTCAAATGTGTCAATTCTATCACTTGATTCACAAAAGTTTTTAACACTGTAAATAGTGCTCACCTTGTGAAAGAAGTAAGAAAAGTTTTAAAATCCCTTGTAGTGTATTTAATGGGTTATCGATGAAGCGGAGTTGATAATTCATTAGGTATACTACGGGATCATGTCATGCCTTACAGAGGGGTAGGGTGTGACATGTTTTAGTGGTATCAGAGCAATGGTTTTAAAGTAAATTTCGAACTGTGAATTTGAAATCTTTTTGTCGGTAACTACAACTGCTCAAATATTTGATACATATAGTACATTTACATCATAAATATGAACTAATAGAGAGGAATCTCCTTTTGTTGGTTGTACAGAAATAGAAAATCTTGTGGAAAGATATGGAAGAAAAGAATGAGACAATAGAACAGTCTGTGATGGCAGAAGTACAAATTGAGGCCCCAACTCCACCAAGTGTCGAAGGCCCGACTGCACCAATTTTACCAGTACAAATTACTGCACAAATGGCCCAGCAAATGGCCACTTTCTTCCAACAAATGGCTGATAATCTGTCAGCCCAAACCCAAGTATAGACCCAACCCCCACAAGGGCAGTGTGAAATGGAAAAGAGGGAGAAACCTATGGGTCAGAGCTCGAACAGTAATTTGAGAAAGAGAAAAGAATTTGAGGAACCCAGAGCTCAGGGATACGATAGAGGTGGATCATTAAGACAGAGACCACCAAGGTTCAGTCGTCGAACAACTAGAAGTTCCTACCCTTCCCGCCAATGTGAAACTTGTAGAAGATATCATGGTGGGATATGCTATAAGGCGTCTGGAGCCTGCTACAATTGTGGAAAACTTGGACACTTTGCTAAAGATTGTACTAAACCACCTCGATCTGCTCTCCGGATTTCACAGACTGTCAGTCAGACTCAAGATAGAAATAGAGTTGGTACTCCTCACCACTATAACACAATGACTCAACCCGAATATAGTAGCACACCAGTCAGAGCGTCCACTATGCGCCAAGGAGAAAGAGCAGAAGCTTCGGATGTAGCTGCTGGTAAGTTTTTAATTTTTGAAGGAAACAATTAGTTATTATTTGATCCCAGCACTACTTAGTTGTGTGTTAGTATTAGAACTATATGTTTTGTTGCTATTCCTCTACAAGGGGAATAAATTTGATGCGTTAGTGACTAGTCTTTTAGAATCAAAACTACAATAACAAGTATGATTGACATTAATCTTGGAAGAATTGCTAGCTAAAAGTATTTTCTAACATACCATAAACTATAAAGCTAATTGGCAAGCCTACTTAATGTAAGGCAAGAGGACCTAAAAGTAAGTTACAGTAACAGAATTACTCTAGATGAGGGCAAAGATGTTACTGTTAGTAATTGTCAAAGGAAATTGTAATCAGAATCGGTTTGGGATATTAGTGGATTCGAGAAAGATAAGATGTTAGAAAATCTAGTCCATGCGGTTATAACGTAGTGACTATATAGTGTTCTCAATGTTTGTATTGTAAGTGCAGATTCTGATGCAGACCTTTGGATTATTGTGTAGAGCTACGTACTTCCTCGTGATCTGATAAATTAAGAATATTTGTAAGTAATCTATAAATTGATCTGATTGCACCGAATAGAGTACTAGTCTGAAATAAATATGAAAATTTTAGTCGAAATTTAAAACTTGAGAACTAACTTTGTCGAAGGCTACACTTGTAAGGTAGCCGAGTCGAGAACTCGGTTACAATAATGTGAACTACTAGTACCACAAAGATTGCTATAAGCTTAGAGATATCGACAACGTATCATCCTCAGACAGATGGACAATTGAAACAAGTAATTCAGGTAAATTTGGAAACTCATTGAGTTCCTATAAATAATGAAATGAAATGATAAAAATAACCTGTAATACGTGATAAGCCCTCGAGAATATACTGAGAACTTGTGTCGTTGAATCCGAGGGGAGATGGGATAGATAAATCCCACTAATAGAATTTGTATACATTAATAAGTGTCAAGCTAGCATACAAGTGGCACCCTATGAAACATTGTAAGGGAACAGATAACTATGGATTTTGTGATGAGATTTCTGAGGACACAGAATAGTCATGATGCAGTATGGGTTATAGTTGACAGATTGACCAAGTCTGCTCACTTTTTGCCAGTTCGGATGGACTATAGCACGGAAAGATTGGCAGATTGTACATATATGAGATTGTAAAATTGCATGGAGTGCAGTATCAATTGTGTCGACAGAGATCCTAGGTTCACTTCTAGATTAGGGTAGTCTTGAGAGAGCCCTAGGAACTAGATTGAACTTCAAAGACAAGACATTCCACCTACTGCACGGATGGCGACCCGAGAGGGTTATTCAGATATTGGAGGATATGCTACGGGCTTGTGTGATTGAGTTTGAAGGTAGTTGGGATACACACTTGCCTTTGATTGAGTTTGCTTATAACAACAGCTACCAATCAAGCATTGGGATGCCTCCATATGAAGCTTTGTATGGTAGAAAGTGCAGAACTCCCCTATGTTGGGATGAGGTAGGTGAAAGGAAGATCATTGGGCCAGAAATTGTCCAGCAGACAAAGGAAAAGATCAAATTGATTAGAGATAGACTCAAGGCTGCATCAGACCGTCAGAAGTCCTATGTTGATATGAAAAGAAGAGATATTGAGTATGCAATGGGTGATAAGGTAGTCCTCAAAGTTTCTCCTTGGAAGAGGATTATGAGATTTGGCAGAAAGGGGAAACTGAGTCCTCGTTTCATCGGATCATATGAGGTTTTGGAAAGAGTGGGTCCTTTGGCATATCGGTTGGCATTACCTCCGGAGTTAGCAAGGATACACAATGTCTTCCATGTGTCCATATTAAGGAGGTACAGATCAGACCCATCTCATGTACTAACAGTTGAAGAGATTGAAGCAAATCCAGACCTCTCATATGAGGAAGAACCCATAAAAATTCTGGCTTATGAGGTGAAGCGGTGAGAAACAAGCAGATACACTGGTTAAAGTCTTTGTGGAACCATCATTCAGGTCAGGAAGCTACTTGGGAAAGTGAAGTGGATATGAGGAGACATCACCAACATCTGTTTAGAGACTATTGCCAGGTAAAATTTCGAGACGAAATTTATTTAAGGGAGAATTGTAACACCCCAAAGTTCGGTAGTGCGTTCACTGCTCGGTGACGGTGTTGTCGGACGGCTAGGATGCCTAGAACCGTGCCGATATGAGTGAGGAGACATAAAATAATGAAATACAAGAAAAGAAAAACAAAGGAAAAATCATAGCAAAGAAATGTAACCAAGTTAAGCGAGCCGAGAACCCTAGCGATGGGTGACCGCACCGGGAAGTCACGGCGTGGACCGTTGACTAGCCTCGATCATGGGAACCACGAAAAATATTTTAGGACTCCAATAAATATTTATTGAAGTATAAATATCATTAGAAATATCAAAGAAAAATTAAATAATTAGTACAAAGAAAAGTGAGAAATCGAAAATCGGACAAAACCCGGTGTTACCGAAAAATCGGGAATGCGACCCGAACAGGGGCATTATAGTCATTTGACATCCCGAAGTGTCTTTTGACCTAAATGTCCATTAAAAATAAATAGTATTACACTTAGAAAATAAAATGAAAAATTAATTTGGTGGTACCTAAAGTAAATAGCTAAAATCATGGGTTAATGTGGGATTAAGTGAAAGTTTAACTTATAAAATGATTTAATTTTTTAGTGGACCACTAAGGGAATTAATTAAACACATAGTGGGACATGTGTACACTTAAAATGCAGCTGAATAATTCAGCTTCCTCATTTGCATTCAACATTGCCGTGAATGAGGTGAGAGGAAACTCCATAGCCATTTTTCATGCAAGCTTTCTTAACCTCCCATTTTCAACTCCAATCCTTTAAGTTCCTTCACAAAAAATGGTCTACACATCACAAGGAAGATATTGATACCAATTTTGAGAAGTTTGGTGAAGGTTTAGCAAGTTACAATTAAAGGTAAGTTTGCATTTTTGAGAATTTTCTTGTTAAACTTTATGTTTATGTTATGGGTGTTAGTTTTGTGAAGGAAATTTTGAAGTTTAAATAGTTATTGAGATAGCCATTTTTGGACAGCCATGGGGTCACACATTTGATGATTTATTATGCATATAATTGATGAGAAATAATGTTGATCATGGTAAATTAATATCCTAATGAATTGTTTCACATATACATGGTGATTTTGGCACTTGGATGAGAATTGATGGATTGTAGGGCAATGTGGTGTTGAAGGACAATTTCGGCAGCCTTGGGGACACTTGAATAAATGTGTATATTCATGGGAGTGTTGGCAGAATTGTGGCATTAAGGAATGAAGGATATGTGTATGAAATTATTGTGTAAAGTGTATGTGAGAATTAGTGGTGTTTAGGTGTGTATGTAATGGTATTGAGATATTGTAAATGTGAATTATATTTGGTGTGTTGAGGGTAATGGTAATCTGCCCAAAATAATGTCAATGTAAAGTAGATTATACTGTGGTTAATGTACCAAAACAGATTGGTAGGGAAGTAAACAAATTGCAAAGTAAATGTGTGTAGTTGATGTGTGTTAAGCAAAGTAATCAAGGGCAGTGTATATTTTAGCCTATAACCTTGAATGTGTAACCTCAATTGGTATGAGACCAATTTGAGGTGAAACTAGGCACAAAATGTGCCAACTTTCATTGAGAAACCATACCAAAATTCTGCTTGCAAGGTGATCTTAGAAAATGACCAATTCGGATTAGGTGCAATTAGGACCTGAAAAATGACCAATTGGGCAGCAGTGAGTGTTTAGGCCATAACTCACTCAAACCAGGTCCAATTGACCTGAAATTTTGACCAAGAATAGTTAAGACCCATACCTACAAGTCTTATGAAGACACCAAAGCCCAGAAATGACCATAAGCAAGTCAAACAACTTGCACAAGTTCTGGTCCAAAAACTGGCCGAACCAGAATTGACCAATTTGACCTAAAATTGACCTAAAATGGTACCATTTGACCAGCAAGAGTGTAATGACCATAACTTGGTCTACTTAACTCGGATTTACCTGAAATTTTGCACTGCGTGCAATAAGACCTAGATCTACAAGTTTGTAGTTTCGACCGAGACCGAAAACCGAGGGAACTAGATCATCTGGTTAGGTCAAACCAGTATCCCGGAATCCAGCAATTTGCACTAAAATGCACTAAACAAGGAAATGACTTTGGTAAAACGTACCAAACCTAAAACCCTATCGAATGTGACATATTAACGACACTAAGACCTAATTAACCGAAAACGCCATGAGTCGTGGGATCTTCGGTGATTAAGTGACTAATTGAGTTCATTGCATTATTTACCAAACACCATCGATAGAGACAGTTTAATTTAATCTTGAAACACTTCAAATTGTGTTTCTCGATTAACAAGGACTCAAAGAAAAGGAAGGAAACACGAGTCGGATCGGGAGACAGTCATCAGAGGTTTGTGCACAACTAGTTTTTAATTGATTTTGTTCTGAATATTTTATGTGATTAAATGACATATTTTCTTATGAACTATGTTTAACAGGCATTGGATTTAATTCAATGATTATTGAAATTATTATAGTATGTATGAATTTTGCTTTGTGAAATGGTATTTCCACAAGTATTAAGCATTGTTATGGATTGAATAAATTATGTTTTGGAAAATTGTGATATAACATGTTTTGAAATGTGATGGTAATTTTCATGGAAAATGCAAATTTATGATTTGAATTGTGATGAGCATTAAAATTATTGGATATTGGAATTGAATTTGAATCGAATTATATTGTGATTTATGCTCACTAAAAGGATTGTGATATTGTTTTATATCTCACTATAGATGCTTGACTAGGTTATTACCCGTCTCTCTCATTTGTTGAGAAGACAATGGAGTTAGTTGTGTTTTGATTATCATGGTGCGTGCAGGCTTAGATTTTCCTCTGATTTGAGGTTAGATCTAAGTTTATTTTATCGTTATGGCCCTTGCGGAAGATTCATTATTGTGATGGTATGCGCACGATGATTCGACCTCCCGACCATAGGGAGTTAGAATCGGTCGACCTCCCGACCATAGGGAGTTAGAATCACATCGAATATGGCCCTTCGGATTAGTCTTGCATAGAAAGTGAGATAAAGATTCAATATTGAGATACAACATGGTTTTGAGATACATAATGACTTTTGAAATCTGATATGATTTTTGAGATACATAATGATTTACGAGATCTGAGAATGGCTTTGAATGGTAAGGAATGGTGATTTCAATTATGGTTTATGTATAATTGATTTTGTTGGAATTACTTAAATGGATAGTCATGATTTGATAAATTGAATTTTTGTGATCAAAGTCATTTATACAAATGATTTACATTATTGGCAATGAATATTTTGAGTTTTGGAATTTGATGAATATTGATTTCCAAATTATTTCTTGTAAATTTTGTCAATGTATATTGTATTATGTTTTAAATTATAGTTGTGCACCATCGAGTTCACCACTCAATGATAGCTTTGTATCTTTGTCGCAGTAAGAAGAGCATAAACGATAAGTAAATTTCCTTGAAGATATATTCAGATCGACTCGGGTATATCATAGGTATACCCATGTACATAGGTTTTGATGTATCATGTAATAATATGTATGTAAATTATTTGAGCAGTTGTATAGAAACTCTTGTAAAATATTTTGGTTTGTAATTAAATGTAAATTATTGTAAATGTAAATTTGAGATTTCATTTACTTGAATAGTTTTGTATTATATTTCTTGTATCTCAGTCTTTGAAAAATCATCATGGATTTGAGTTGAGAAAAATGTTGTGTTGAGAAAAATGTTGGAGTTGAGATTTGCAAATACATATTGAAGTGCTTTTCTGAGGTTTTACAAGAACTGTTTTATCCAAAATACGAGAGGGCACTCTGCCAAAATTTTCTGAGAAATTCCAAATAATTCAAATGTGTCAATTCTATCACTTCAGTTCACAAAAGTTTTTAACACCTGTAAATAGTGCTCACCACTGTGAAAGAAGTAAGAAAAGTTTTTAAAATCCCTTGTAGTGTATTTAATGGGTTATCAGTAGACGGAGTTGATAATTCATTAGGTATACTACGGGATCATGTCATGCCTTACAGAGGGGTAGGGTGTGACAAGCAGAACGCACTACCGAACTTTGGGGTGTTACAATTCTCCCCCCCTTAAATAAATTTCGTCTCAAAATTTTACCTAGCATTAGTCTCTGAACAGATGTGGGTGCTGTCTCCTCATATCCTCTTCACGTTCCCAAGTAGCTTCCTCGCCTGAATGATGGTTCCACAGCACTTTAACCAGGTGTATCTGTTTGTTCCTTAGCTGCTTCACCTCATATGCCAGAATTTTTATGGGTTCTTCCTCATATGAAAGGTCTGGATTTACTTCAATCTCTTCAACTGATAGTACATGAGATGGGTCATATCTGTACCTCCTTAACATGGTCACATGGAAGACACTGTGTATCCTTGCTAGCTCTGGAGGTAATGCCAACCGATATGCCAAAGGACCCACTCTTTCCAGAACTTCATATGGTCCGATGAAATGAGGACTCAGTTTCCCCTTTCTGCCAAATCTCATAATCCTCTTCCAAGGAGAAACTTTGAGGAATACCTTATCACCCACTGCGTACTCAATATCTCTTCTTTTCATATCAACATAGGACTTCTGACGGTCTGATGCAGCCTTGAGTCTATCTCTGATCAATCTGATCTTTTCCTCTGTCTGCTGGACAATTTCTGGCCCAATCATCTTCCTTTCACCTACCTCATCCCAACATAAGGGAGTTCTGCACTTTCTACCATACAAAGCTTCATATGGAGGCATCCCAATGCTTGATTGGTAGCTGTTGTTATAAGCAAACTCAATCAAAGGCAAGTGTTAATCCCAACTACCTTCAAATTCAATCACACAAGCCCGTAGCATATCCTCCAATATCTGAATAACCCTCTCGGGTGGCCATGCATGCGTGGGTGGAATCTTGTCTTTGAAGTTCAATCTAGTTCCTAGGGCTCTCTCAAGACTACCCGAGAATCTAGAAGTGAACCTAGGATCTCTGTCGCACACAATTGATACTGGCACTCCATGTAATTTTACAATCTCATATATGTACAATCTGGCCAATCTTTCCAGGCTATAGTCCATCCGAACTGGCAAAAAGTGAGCAGACTTGGTCAATCTGTCAACTATAACCCATACTGCATCATGACTACTCTGTGTCCTTGGAAGTTCTGTAACAAAATCCATAGTTATTCGTTCCCATTTCCACTGCATCGACAAAGGATGTAACAAACCAGTGGAACTTGATGTTCGCCTTTACTTGCGACAAGTTAGGCATTTGGAAACGAATTCAGCTATATCTCTTTTCATGCCCATCCACCGGTAATGCTCTTTCACCCTCTGTACATTTTAGTTCCACCGGTGCATAGCAAATGGAGACTCATGTGCTTCCTTCAAAATGGTTTGTCTCAATTCCACATCACTAGGAATGCACACTCTGCCCTGATGTAGCAATAAACCATCATCTCTCACAGAGAATTCAGGTTTCTTGCCTTGCTGGACTTCTTTCAGTAGCTTCTGATATTTTTCATCACTCTGTGCGACCATTACGATCGATCAATCAACACCGTTTGTACATGCCATGCAACTCATCTGTCCCTCATCATCAACCTCTAAACCGGCATGTCGTGCTTTCAATTCATACACCATGGACAAAGGAGAAACTCGAGACTTGCCATAGTCTTGCGACTTAAGGCGCCACCACCACATTTGCTTTCCCCGGTGATAGTCTATTAAACAATCATAATCTTTGATGAGTTCTAACCATCTCCTCTGCCTTAAATTCAATTCCTTCTGGGTGCCTAAGTACTTCAAGCTCTTGTGATCTGTGTAAATGTAGCATTTCTCCCCATACAAATAGTGTCTCCAGATCTTCAGAGCAAAAACAATAGTCGCTAACTCGGATCATGTGTTGGGTAATTCCTCTCATGCGGTTTCGGTGGCGTGATGCATAAGCAATGACATTCCGATCTTGCATCGATACAGCCTAACCCATTGTGAGAAGCATCACTATAAATCGTGTATTCTTTACGGAGTAGGTAAAGTGAGAACTGGAGCTTGATTAAGCACCTCTTCAACTCATCAAAACTCACGACATTTGTCATCCTTTGAAATTTTACATCTTTCCGAAGCAGCTTAGTCAGTGGAGAAGATAACATAGAGAATCCCTTCACAAACCGACGATAATATCCAACTAGACCCAAAAAAACTACGAATTTCTGTGATGTTCCTGGGCGGCTTCCAATTAAGGATAGCTTCTACCTTGCTGGAGTCTACCTTGATCCCTTCAGCTGACACAACATGTCCCAAAAAGGAGATTTCTTTCAGCCAAAATTCACATTTCGACAATTTGGCGTATAGTTGTTTCTCCCTTAAAGTCTGCGTACAATCCATGGATGTCCGTCATGCTCCTCTGCATTCCTTGAATATATCAAAATGTCATCAATAAACACCACCACAAATTGATCAAGATATGGTGCGAAGATAGTGTTCATCGGATCCATGAAAGCGGTGGAGCATTTGTTAACCGAATGGCATTACTAGAAACTCATAGTGGCCATATCGAGTTCAAAGCGCTTTTGGAATACTCGCTCTTGCAACTTCAATGATAATAACGGATCGCAAATCAATTTTGGAGAATACACCTGCACCCTTCAATCGATCAAACGGATCATCAATGCGAGGCAATGGATATCATTCTTTATTGTCACCTTATTCTTCTGCCGTTAGTCAATGCATAAGCGGAGAGTACCATCTTTCTTCTTAACAAACAACACCGGTGCTCCCCAAGGTGACACACTAGGCGGATGAAGCCCTTTTCAAGTAATTCTTGCAACTGTATCTTCAACTCCTTCAACCCTGCTGGTGCCATTCTGTATGGCGTTATGGAGATTGGATCCACACCAGGCATAACATTAATTTCAAACTGCACTTCTCTTTCCGGAGGTAATCCTGGCAATTCATCAGGAAACACATCTGGAAAGTCATGTACTGTAGGGATGTCCTTCAACGCTGGACTCCCCACTTGGGTGTCTACCACATGTGCCAAGTATGCTTCACACCCCTGTCTGATCATTTTTCTGGCTAGTGCAATGAAATGAGGTTTGATGGCAATAGCGCCTCTCCTTGTATCACCACATCACTGCATCGAGGAGACCAAAAGTGACTGTCTTCACCTCTGATCAATCATGGCATGATGCCTAGCTAACCAATCCATGCCCAATATGATATCATAATCTCTGAAGGGCATTTCGATGAAATCAGACAGGAAAGTGTGTCCTTGGATCACCAAAGGACAATCTCTATACATTCTATTAACCCTGACCTCCTGTCCTAACGGACTCGTTACTAGCACCTCAAAGTCCATTTTTGTACATGGAACAGCAATGCAATCAATGATGCTAGCACTCACATAAGAATGTATAGAACCCGGATCAAATAACACAAACACATTCGGTTAAAAGTTGAGAAGGTACCAGCCACAACATCCGATGTCTCTGCCTCTTCCTCTGTCTCATGGCATAGACTCATCGAGCACTATCTTGCTCGATTGTTTCTTGTGCCTTGGCTGCTCTTTGGGTTACCTCTACCCCTGCCTCTACCTCTGCTAGGTGGTTGTGAGCTTCTGGTGACAGGGCTCTGAACTGACCCTTCTGCAGTAGTAGGAGGTGGTCCAACTCTGCGACTACTGGTGCAGTCCTTGGCAAAGTGTCCTGTGCCTCCACAGTTATAACAGGCTCCAATAGCCTTGTAGCAGATCCCACCATGATTTCTTCCACATGTTTCACATTGGCGGGGAGGATAGGAACCTCTGGTACTCTGCTGTCCAGATTGGGGAGGTCTCTGTCCTGAATATCTTCCCCTACCAGATTTCTTGCCACCTCTGCCATGTCCCCCATAGTTCTTCCTCTTTCCAGTATGACCACTGGAACTCTGTTCTACTGATTTTCCCTCTTTCTCTGTCTTCTCTGACCTCTTCTTCTCAGGAGCAGTCTCAAATTCAACTCTTTCCAACTCTAGGGCTTGAGAAACAAGTTCAGAGAAGTTAGTGTGTTTGAAGCCGAGCACTTGTACTCTGATACTGGGCTTCAAGCCAGTTTCAAACCTCTTGCATCTTTCCCTGCTGGTAGAGAGTAGACTCATTGCATAATGGCTAAGGCGGGAAAATTCTCTTTCATACTCAGCCACTGATCTGCCCCCCTGTTTCAAACTTAGGAACTCTTGCAGCTTCTGGTCTACATAAGCATCAGGGATATATTTCTGCCTGAATTCCCTGAGGAAGTCATTCCATGTTAGCACTGCAGGCTCTACCAGACTGTGGGGAATGGTTTTCCACCACTCATAAGCATCCCCCTGTAGTAAGGACACTGAGTATTCAAATCTAAGCTCTTCTGTACAATGCAGCTTCTTGAACACCCTATCCATCCTCTCTAACCATTGTTCAGCTTCTAGAGGATCTACTGTCCCCTTAAACTCTGTAGCCCCATACTTCATCAATTTGTCATACTGCCTCGTAGGAGACTGTGGTTGTACCACTGGTGTCTGTATTGGGACTTGAGTAGGTACATTGCCAGCCATTTGTTGGAACATTGCAGCCATCTGTGGCGAATGAGCGAAAGCTGATGCTGCAGGGTGGTCTTCTTTGAACCACCGACATTTTGTAGGCACAGGGCATCCCCTTGCACCTCAGCCTCAATAGACTGATCGACTGAACGATCACCCTCTTCCATATTCAATGCGAGGATCTTAGCTTTCCTGAACAATAACACAAGGATATTTACTCTTGTTAGTGCATATTTATACTGTAATGTACTGTATGTATCAAACAATGATATTGAGCAGTTGTACTATGAAGAAAGAATATTCAAGTAATAGGTGAAAACAGAATTTAAAAACTTTGCTCTGATACCACCAAAACATGTCACACCCTACCCCTCTGTAAGGCATAACATGATTCCATAGTATACCTAATGAATTACCCACTCCGTCTACTGATAACCCATTAAATACACTACAAGGGATTTTAAAAACTTTTCTTACTTCTTTTACAGTGGTGAGCACTATTTACAGGTATTAAAAACTTTGGTGAACTGAAGTGAAACAACTAACTCATTTGGTTTATTTGGAATTTCTGTAAAAATTTTGGCAGAGTGCCATCTGTATTTTGGACAAAACAGTTCTTCAGAAAACCTGTAAAAAGCACTTCAATAATGTTCCAAATCTCAACTCCAATACATTTCTCAACACAACAATTTATCAATTCAATTCCATAGAAATTTTTCAAAGTCTGAGATAAGGAAATATAATCTGACTTTTACAAGTCAAAACGACTCATAATTATTTTACAACTTCAAGGTACAATTTGAATTTACAAGCTCAAAACCAAAAACAAAATGTACATACGATGTCATACATTACAATACAAATGCAAAATCTTTGGTATACTCATTATACTGGAAATCCTCATTTGGATGTATATGCGGCCTAGTCTGCACATGCGTCTCTCTACTGCGCGGCAATAAAAGCTATCACGAGACAATGTCTCAATGGTGCACAACATTAACCAAATACAATTTAAATCACAATTCATAAGTCATGTAAATAGTGGATACTTAAAATCATAGTTAAATTCAAGACAGTAATTGTCAACAAGAATTTAAACTCCATTTGTCAATATCACAATAATTTTCATAAGTTAGATCATGTTTGAATTCAAAAGACAGTATATGTCAATGAGAGTTTAAATCAATTTCACAATCTCACAATACATATCAATAAATCACACACAGCTTAATCATGATCCATAGTTCAATTCGTCCCAAAAGCCAATGGCTAATGAGGTATTCAATTCGTCCCAAAAGTCAATGACTAATGAGGAATAACATAGCTAGCTAGCAAAAATATGAGTACTCATCCAATTCGTCCTCAACAGGCACACACCTCAACACTTCAGCCAGAGAGGGAATTCAATTCGTCCCACTAGACAAGCTAATGAGGAATACAATCAATATACATGATAGCTGTGGTTTCAAACCATTTCCAATGCTTTTAAATCAATAAGTATCCATCAATGTCATTCAAACAATTTTTCACAGTTACAAACCATTCACAATATTTTTCAATCAATAAGTGTCCATCAAACTCATTTCCACAATTTAAAACAATAATATACAAATATTCAATATTTATTTCAATTGAAAATAATTCAAAAGAAACAGCTGTTGTGCACAAACCTCTGATATTTGTCTCCTGGTCCTGACTCGATTTCTTTCCCTTTTCTTTGAGTCCTTGTTAATCGAGAAACACAATTTGAAGTGTTTGATGCTAAATTATATTGTTTCTGACGATAATGTTCGATAAGTAATTCACTGAAAGCGATTATCTGCTTAATCACCTAATATACTGACCCTCGATGCGTTTTAGGTAAATTAGGTTTTAGTGTCATTAATATGTCACATTCGATAGGGTTTTAGGTTTGGTATGTTTTACCAAAGTCATTTCCTTGCTTAGTGCATTTTAATGCAAATTGCTGGATTCCGAGATACTGGTTTGACCTAGCCGGACGGCCTAATTCCCTCGGTTTTCGGGTTTCGGTCAAAACTAAAAACTTGTAGATCTAGGTCTTATTGCACGCGGGGCAAAATTTTAGGTTAATCCGAGTTAAGTAGACCAAGTTATGGTCATTATACTATTGCTGGTCAAATGGTACCAATTTAGGTCAATTTTAGGTCAATTTGGTCAACTCTGGTTCGGCCAGTTTTTGGACCCGAACTTGTGCAAGTTGTTTGACTTGCTTATGGTCATTTCTGGGCTTTGGTGTCTTCATAAGACTTGTAGGTATGGGTCTTAACTATTCATGGTTAAACTTTCAGGTCAATTGGACCTGCTTTGAGTGAGTTATGGCCTAAACACTCACTGCTGCCCAATTGGTCATTTTTCAGGTCCTAATTGCACCTAATCCGAATTGGTCATTTTCTTAGGTCACCTTGCAAGCAGAATTTTGGTATGGTTTCTCAATGAAAGTTGGCACATTTTGTGCCTAGTTTCACCTCAAATTGGTCTCATACCAATTGAGGTTACACATTTAAGGTTATAGGCTAAAATGTACACTGCCCTCAATATGCCTTTCACACCCCACTTCAAACACATATTTACCTTTGCAATTTGTTTACTTACCTACCAATCTGTTTTGGTACATTACCAAAAGCATTTTCTACATTACATTAACATGACTTTGGGCAGTTTACCATTACCCTCAACACACCAAATATAATTCACATTTACAATTTCTAAGTACCATTACATACACACCTAACCATTACAAATTTTACATACACTTTACAATATCAATCTACATACATATCATCAATCCTTCTAGGTCAATATTCTGCCTACACTTCCTTCAATATATACATTTACTCAAGTGTTCCCAAGCTGCCGCAAACCTTCTTCAACATCAAAGTGCCGTCCAATTTACCAATTCCCATCCAAGTGCATAAATCACCATATAAACATGAAATAATTCACTAGGTTACTAAATCACCATGATCAACATTATTTCTCATCAATTATATGCACAAATATCTCATAAAAAACGTGACTCATGGCTGTCCAAAATGAAAACAACAATAACTCTTCAAACTCAAAATTTTCCTTCACCAAACCAACACCCATAACATGCACACAAAACTTAACAAAGGAATTCTCAAAAAATGTAAACTTACCTTTGATTGTAACTTGCTAAACCTTCACCAAACTTCTCAAATTTGGTATCAATATCTTCCTTGTGATGTGTAGACAAAGTTTAATGAAGAACCCTAGGTGATTTGGGTTGAAATGAGAAGATGGATCAAGCTTTACACAAAACGTCCATGGAGGTTTCAAGGTTCTTCAATTCGGCAATGTTGAGCCAAGTGAGGAAGATGAACTTTGAGTGGGAATAATCTGCCCACTTATAAGTATAATTAATCATTTTAATGTTCTTAGTGGTCCACTAGCAAAATTAAATCATATTTTAAACTAACTTCCCACTTATTCCACATTTAACCCATGATTTTAGCTATTTTCTTTAGGCACCATCAAATTAATTTTTCATTTCATTTTCTAAGTGTAATATTATTTATTTTTAATGGAAATTTAGGTCAAAAGACAATTCGGGATGTCAAATGACCATAATGCCCCTGTTCGGGTTGCATTCCCGATTTTTCGGTAACACCGGGTTTTGTCTGTTTTTCGATTTCTCACTTTTCTTTGTACTAATTATTTAATTTTTCTTTAATCTTTCTAATGAGATTTATACTTCAATAAGGGTCTATTTATGTCCTAAAAATGTTTTCCAGGGTTTCCCATGATCCGAGAGCTAGTCAACGGTCCACGCCGTGACTTCGGTCTGATCACCATCGCTAGGTTTCCCGGCTCGTTTAACTTGATCACATTTCTTTGCTATCATTTTTCCTTTGTTTTTCTTGTACTTTCATTTCTTGTATTTCATTATTTTATGTCTCCTCACTCATATCAAAGTACAGTTCTTGGCATCCTAGCTGTCCGGACAACACTAGTCACCGGAGCAGCAGAACGCACTACCGAACTTTGGGGTGTTACAGAATTTTGGCAACATTTCTACATGAAAGTTGGCCTATTTGGTGTCTAGTTTCACCCCCCCCATTAGTCTCATACCAATTGGGTTCACAGTTTTGAACTTATAACCTAATTTAGGTACTGCCAACACACACAACCTGCATTTGAAAATTACACTTTCAATTTTGACAATCCTCCTCCTCCCAATACTTCAATATTCAATCATGACACTTCTATATATATTGTACACAATTCCAGCAAAGCGTTTTGGATAGAACACTCAAGTGCTTAATGAATACAATACACCATTAAAGTTCAACACTTACTTCTACCGAAATTCAACATACCTCAATATCAATATTACACATACACTTCCATGGCAACTACACATGCTGCCCACAAATTAATACCATCACATCTCATCAATAAATTACATAAACTCACATAAAATTTCATAATATTATAGGCTGCCAAACATGGCAGTTTACCAAAGTATCAAAGTGCAATTTTCAAACCCTTAATTCAATTGTCATTTCAAACACACACATGCCAATAAACTCTAATACATTTATTTACTTAAATCAACATGCCTAATCATCATTTACATGTAGAATTAAGTAAACTCTCATAGTCTTCCATGGCTGCCAAATTTGAGCCCATCAAATACTCATCCAATTCTCCCAATTTCTCAACAATTCAACTCACCATAACCTTAATTCAAAGTTTAACCAAGCAAGGAAGGAAAATTGGACACTAACCTTTTTTTTTTGAGCTTTATAAAATCTCACCAAATCTCCTCCTTTTTGCTACCTATATCCTTCCAAAGATGTGTGGACCAAGTTTAATGAAGAGAATTTATGGTTTTATGTTGAAAATGGGAGAGAATTAAGCTTTGCATGGAAAATTTTCCATGGAGAATTGGGAGTGATCAATGGGCCATTGATGGAAGCTTGAAGGAAATGAGTTAGTTAGTGGAGAAATCTACCTTAACATGTGTATTTATACCCCCACTAATAATGGCAATATTATTATAATAATCAAGTTTTAGTATTTCCAATTATACCCCCTTTATTTCCCTTAATTATATTACATATATAATTTCTTTTTTCATGTGATTTTTAAAATTTAACACCACTTATTTTTAATGGACATTTAGGTCAAAAGGTAACTTTAAGTGTCAAATGACCAAAATGCCCCACTTCAGGTTGTATTCCCGATTTTTCGTTGACACCGATTTTTATCTGTTTCTTGATTTTTTTCATTTTTCTTTATACTAATTTATTAATTTTTCTTTGATATTTCTAGTGTCAATTACATTTCAATAAACCTTTAATTATGTCTCAAAATTTAATTCTGAGGGTTCCCCACAGTCCTGGGGTCGGCAATTGCCTTCGCCGTAACTTCTCGATGCGGTTACCCATCGCTACGGTGCCGGCTCGTTTAACTTAGTTTCATTTCCTCTCTTTTAGTTAGAAAGAAGGAAAGATAAAGGAAATAGAGAGGAGGTATTGGGATAGCAGAATTTTTTTGCTGGAGAAGAAGATGGCTTTTCCCATTTTAAGTTCATTTTTATCCCTTTTTATTAGTTCGTCAAATGGTGATTGGGTGGAGGCCTTCTTAATGACATCATGTGATGTCAAAATTCTAATTTTCTTCAATTTTCTTTCCTTTCCTTTTCTACTCATTTTCAATTTAATTTTTAGCAATATTTATTCATATTTTAGTTCACAATAATTATTTACTTAACTTGACAAGTCGCCCAAAAAATCATCTCTGACGACGAAATGACTAAAATGCCCTTCGTTTAGCTTATTGAGCTAAAATCGTCTGTACCGATCGAAAAATTTTTCTAAGCATTTTCTTAGCATTCTAATGTCATAAAAACCTCAATGACTCTTCTCTGGAGTCCCAAAAATTATTTCATGAATTTTTCTCCCATGTTTAGGGCTTCTAACTGTGAAAACAACAACTTCTCACTAGGTTACCCATTGCTAGGGCACTAGCTCATTTAACTCGATTGTATTTTATTTCTAAAATTTTTCCTAAATTTTTCTTATTAGTATTTGAGTTAATTATGATTCCTCACTCTAGTCTAAATATTTTTGAAGACGTTCTAGCTATCCGGACCGACACCAGTCACTGAAACAGTAGAATATATGGAATTGCTATAGTGAGGATATTACAACTCTTCCTCTCTAATTTAAATTTCGTCCTTGAAATTTACCTAGAGTAAATAGTCGAGGAGCTGCTATTTCCTTATTTCTTCACCTTTCCAGAGAAACAGATCTGCATTAGTGTCACCTCTACTCATATGAATGCAATGCATGTTATGCACACAATCTTATTCTATCTATTTATGCTTAGGAACGCCTAAACCATGTTCTGATACCACTAAATGCTTAGGAACTCCTTACCCGTCTACAGTGTAGCTGAGCAAGATATGCCACACAGTGTACCGGAACACTATATTTTATCTCAATTATTTTTATCATTCCTTAATTTTTTTCTTCATGATTATGAACTGCAATTTGTGGAATTTAAGTCATTTAAGTCATTTATTGAAATTTTAAATTCATTTGAGGTTTCGAAAATTTTATAGAAAATCCAATAGAGTACCGGCTAAAAATGGAAAAAACAGTTTTTCAGAACCTATGAAAAAAACTTCTAATAGTAATTCTATTCCACAACTCTCCAATCTTCACATCAATTCTCAAAATTCTTCCATTTGCCATTCATTCATTTTAACATCATAATCATATACATTTTATTTATAAACACAAAATTACAAATACTGACATTCATACCAAATTATATTACATAAGTTTCAATTTATACACGAGAAAATAAAAGTTTGATTATAAACAGTATAAACAATATAAAATACCAAAATGGGACCTTGTGTCCTACCAATGCACTGTAACCTATGAGGTGACATGGATACTATGCAGAACTATGAATGGCCTCACCCCTTCTGTGGTCTACTGGGCTCTCTGTCCAAATCTTCAATACCTACGCGTTGCAAAAGTGACGCGCTAAGCATAAAGCTTAGTGGTGCCAATAATACAAGAAAATATAATATGCAAATAAAAGTAAAAATTTCCTAGTTATTGTGTTTATAAGAAATAAATAATTACTAACTTATTGTTTAGTCGAAGGCTAATTACTTTTTATGATATTAACTCGTTCTAGCATTTTATTAATCGTTTTCTTGATGATTTTGAGCTTCTTTTTATTGTAATCATTCTTATTCTATATCTTGATATTTAATTTCCTTATTTTCTTTAATAATCAATTCAATTACATTTATACTTTTCCATGCCCAAATAACCTATACAAATTGATCGAACTGGATAAACGGGTAAACTAGCACTAGGCACTAGGTACCTCGGGCCGTCACACCATCGGTCACAATGTGTCTCCCAGTGTGCAAATAGAATGGCTAATAAGCCATAAAAGTAATAAGCCATAAAGCCAAGTATAACATCATAATCAGTATAGCCATAGGCTATCATATTACATAATGGCATGGAGCCATACATCATACGCAGTACTGCTATCAGAACCCTATTGGCATACCAACCTATCCAAACCAATCACATTAGGCCTACTAGGGCATATTACAAAGTTATTTCTTGAATATTTGTACTTAACATGTAAGGTTACTATTCATTTAGTCATTTAAGTCAAAATATTGACTTTCTCATATATAATAGTTACATGAGTTTTAATCACATAGATTTACCACATTTTGGTTCCCAAAAGTGTTGGCATTAGTTGCCAATCCATACTTCTAACCATTGGAGAATAATTCAAAATTTCAGTTTTTGGGTGCTAGAGTTCACTGTTCTATTAGGCCATTCTACAGTGAGAATTTGGCCAAATATTCTTCATCAAAGTTGTTCCTTATTGTGTCTAGTTACATTTATTTTTTTGAATCACTCTATTTGGAGTTTTGTAGCTCAAGTTATGGCCTAAACACCATAACTGGCCGGATAGTAATTTTTCCAGAATTTCTGGGCAAAATCAATTCTGCAGTTTTTTGTACACTTATTTCAGGTCAGTTTTTGGACATGTTATGGTTAAAATTTGGGTTTATTTTCTTCATGAAAGTTGTAGGGATATGTCTCAGCTTTCTACTGGTAAAAATTCAAGTCAATTGGACCTTTCTACACTGAGTTATGACCAAGTGAATGAACACTATTTATTTGATCATTTTGCCCAGGCAGAATGTAAGTTACCTAGATTTGGTCAATTCTTAGGGCATCCTAAGTTTGCTTTTTGGATAGCGTTCCTTCATCAAAGTTGTGCTATTATGTGTCTAATTTCATCTTCAATTGGTCTTGCACCAATTGAACCTACACAACCGAGCTACCCAAACATACTGGACATACATCCAAACCTATAGGGCACTCAAGGGCAGCATACCTAACTTCAATTCTCATAGAACAAATCACTTCAATTCCTGCTCAAACATAACCAAATGGTCACTAATTGACCATTAAAATTTCTTTTCAACAATACATGAGCAAAATCCTAAATTTGTTACCCAAACCCTAACTCTCAATTCTAGGTTCACTCAACACTTATCAAATTAAGCAATTAATCAATTTCTAATTTATGTTTACACATTAACCACCAGTTCTAAGCCTTTCAAATCCATCAAAACTATCAAACTACCATTCCCATAAAGCTGGCCAAAAATCAAATTCTTCATTCATGCATCATTTATATCATTTTTCATGAATTTCACCTTCATTCAACCTAGTTTCAACATGTGGAAAGGAAAAGAAACAAAAGTAAGGCACTAACCTCTTTGAGTAGAAATTTCCCTTAGTTAACTTCAATTTTTCCTTCACTTTCTTCCCACTTTCCTTGGGTTTAATGGCTGGCTATGGAGGTTTAGTAAGGCTGCCAACAAATTTGGTGAAGGAAGGTAAGTGTTTGGAAGCTTGGTAATGGTGTTTTAATGGTGAAAAGAAGGAAAAATAAAGGAAATGGAGAGGAGGTGTTGGGATGGCAAAATTTTTTTGCTGGAGAAGAAGATGGCTTTTTTTCCATTTTATGTTCATTTTTATCCCTTTTTATTAGTTTATCAAATGGTGATTGGGTGAAGGCCTTCTTAATGACATCATGTGATGTCAAAATTCCATTTTTCTTCAATTTTCTTTCCTTTTCTTTTCTACTCATTTTCAATTCAATTTTTAGTAATATTTATTCATATTTTAGTTCATAATAATTATCTACTTAACTGGACAAGTAGGCCAATGTCACACCCTACCCCTCCATAAGGCATAACATGATCCCGTAGTATACCTAATGAATTACTAACTTCGTCTATTGATAATCTATTAAATACACTATAAGGGACTTTAAACCTTTTCTTACTTCTTTTTATAGTGGTGAGCACTATTTAAAGGTGTTAAAAAAATTTTTTACTGAAGTGAAACTAAATAACACATTTGAAGTATTAATAATTTCTGTAAAAATTTTGGTAGAGTGCCATCTATATTTTGAATAAAATAGTTCTTCAAAAACCTGTAAAAAGCACTTCCAATATATTTCTCAATCCCAAACTCAATAAATTTGTTCAACACAATAAATTTCTCGACATTATCAATTCAGTTCAACCATAAATTTTCTAGTGTTTCCAAAAGATGAGATGAAAGAAATATGTCACAATATTTTTACAAGCCAAAATAATTTACAATTTTTGTTTACAACTGCTTAAGACCAAGTACAATATATACATACAGTGCACATATATTACAACAAAAACTATAAAATATGGTATACTCAATATACCAGCGAAATGTCAAAATGTAGCACAAGCAGCCTATTCTGCTGCTTTGTCCGTCTGTCTACCTGCGACAGCAATGAAAAAGCTATCGCTGAGTAAAATTTACTCAGTGGTGCACAATAACAATTTAAAATGCGGCATGTAAAACTTTATTAACAATTTACAATTCAAATAATTCACAATTTCATGTCACGATTTTCATAGCTCATATAACACAAATTTGACCAAACCATTGAATAACACAGTGTTGCCAATCAATAATACAATTTAGGTCATGATACAAATTTTCCAAACATGCCATGTTGTACACCACGACAAGGCACACTCACCCCACTAATCGAAATCAATGAGGGAGGAAGCTAGCTAGATAATGAGTACTCATCCACACTCACCTCAGACTGGCAAGTCAAAGAGGGAGGAATATAATCACACTTACCCCGTAAATGGAGGAGGAACATAGTAGTATTGTCTTGCCAAGTGTGAATCAAAACAATTCCAAATCACAATATTTAAATATTTCATACAAACCACAAATCATATTTTATCTCAAAACTTCCATTTGCAAAGTAGGCAATACAATAATTTCCAAATAATATTCCCAAAGCCAAAACAATAAAAAATTATTCATAACTCATTTCTCCAAATAAATTTTCTGGTAAAAGCAGTGAATATAAAAAGTATTGTGCACAGACCTGGTTTGAGTCACCTCTAGGCCTTGACTCGGTGTTCCTTATGCTTCTCAATATCCTTTTCAACTAAAACACACAATTTAAAGTGTTTCAATACTCAGTGAATTTGTTTCTAATAATAAAATTCAATATTTAAATTTTCTTAGTACTATTCCCTTCAATTCATTTCATTAGTCAACCTAAAATGTTGACCCTTGATGCACTCTAAGTAAGTCAATTCTAATGTTACCAATATGTCACATTTTATAGCCCTTTAGTGTTGGTATATGTTACCAATTTTATTTCCAAGTGTATTGCATTTTATTGCAATTTACCAGATTTCGGTGTACTATTTTGACCTAGCTAGATGACCTAGTTCCCTCTATTTTCGGGTTTCGGTTCAAACTAAAAACTTGTAGGTCTATGTCTTATTGCATGCGGGGCAAAATTTT
Source organism: Hevea brasiliensis (assembly GCF_030052815.1). NCBI lineage: Eukaryota > Viridiplantae > Streptophyta > Magnoliopsida > Malpighiales > Euphorbiaceae > Hevea > Hevea brasiliensis. The sequence goes on along the minus strand of NC_079504.1, from coordinate 91,729,310 downwards.
AGGTCATTCTGAGTTTTGTAGGCCAAGATATGGTCAATTTACCAATGCTGGACAGAATGCACTAAAATGGTAGGCTTAGGTCATTTTTAGGTCACTTTTGGTTCAGCCAGTTTTGGTACCTGAACTTGTACAAGCTATTTGGCTTGGTTCTGGCAATTTATGGGCTTTGATGTTGTAGATCTATGTCTAAAATATTCATGGTAAAAATTTCAAGTCAATTGGACCTGTTTTGAGTAAGTTATGGTCAAAACACTAACTGCTGCTCAAATGATCAATTTTCAGGCTTTCAAGTCACTAATCCGGATTTGGTTATTTTTCAAGTCACCTTCTAGGCAGAATTTAAGTAAGCTTCCTTCATGAAAGTTGGCACATTTTGTGCCTAGTTTCACCTCCAATTGGTCTCATACCAATTGAAGTCACACACTTAAGGTTCTAAGCTAAAACATACACTGTCCTGCTACACATTCTTCATCATATACCAATTGCACATTCTATACTTACCAAGCTAGCCCTTTCATGCCAATTCTGGTTTGTACCATACCATTAACATACTTAACAACACATTTTGGTCATTTTCGACAGCTTGTAACCATTCTCAATATACAAACTATAACATAGAATTTTCTAATGTCCATTTACACAATTTAACCGCATGAACATACCTCATTTACATGTCCAAATCCAAACAATTATTTACATACACATGCCTCCACCATAAGCAACATAATTCAACAATATTTCATGAACTTAAACACTTCAATCTTCTTCATGAGGCTGCCACAAGTTTACACATACCCATCAACTTCCATTTTCACTTTTCAAGCTTACAAATCAAACTTTACACATGGAATTCAACTTCAATACAATTAAACATTTAAATCAACATCCAAATAACCATTTACATGCAAGGACAAGCTGTTCATAGTGAGGTTTCATGGCTGCTGAAATGGCTCAACTCCAATAATTCATCAAACATCAAAAATTCTTCCATAAATCAACTACCCACAACCTTGGTTACACTTTTAATGAAACAAGAATTGAAAACACCCACTTACCTCTTTTGGACTTCTTCAAAACCTCGCCAAAACTTATCTTTCTTGCTCCCTTATTGCTGCCCAAGGTGTGTAGACAAAGATTAATGAAGGAAGTTCAAGAATTTAGTTTGAAATGAAGGTGATCTCAAGCTTGCATGGGTGGTTTCCATGGAGGAAAGTTGGGACACCATTTTCGACCATGGGAGAGCTTGGTGATGATGATGAAGTGAGTGGAAGATTCTGCCCTCATTTTAAGAATTAATGTATCCACTTAGTGCTCCACTAAACCTAGATTAATGATATTATAATCTAAGGTTTCAAAAATTGCAATTTTAACCTTAATTTCTCTTAATTTACATTTTATCTTTAATTCCATTTTTCATTTGATTTTCCCAAATGTAATACCTTTTATTTTTCATTGACATTTAGGTCAAAAGGCAACTCAGGGTGTCAATTGACCACAATGCCCGTATTTGGGTTGCTTTTCAGCTTTTTTGGTAACACTGATTTTCATCAGTTTCTCAATTTTTCATTTTTCTTTGTACTAATTAATTAATTTTTCTTTGATATTTCTAATGACATTTATACTTCAATAAGTCTTAAATTTTGTCTCGAAACTAAATTTCGAGGGTTCTCTGTAGTCTTGGGGTCGGCTACTGCCTGCGCCGTAACTTCCCTGTGGGGTCACCCATCGCTTCGGTGCTAGCTTGTTTAACTTAGTTTCATTTCATTGCTATTATTTTTCATTTGTTTCTTTCTTGTATTTTCCTCTATTGTATTTCACTACCTTATATCTCCACACCAATATTTAAATATAATTCCAAGCATCCTAGCTGTCCAGACAGACACTATCATCGGAACAGTAGAACGCACTACCGAACATAAGGGCGTTACAATTCTCCCCCCCTTAGAATAAATTTAGTGTAACACCCTCCCGGTAACTACTCCGTACATCCTACTGTTCTGGTGACCGGTGTCGGTCCGGACAGCTAGAATGTCCGGAAAAATATTTAAATTAAAGTCAGGAACCATAATTAACTCAAATATTAATAAGAAAAATTTAGTAAAAATTTTACGAATAAAATACAACCGAGTTAAACGAGCCGGTGCCCAAGCGATGGGTAACCGGAGGGAAGTTGCGGTTCTCGCAACGAGGAGCCCTAGACCCGGGGGAAAAATTATAAAATAATTTTTGAGACTCCAGAGAAGGGTTATTGAGGTTCCCATGGCATTAGAATGCCAAGAAAATACCTAGAAAAATTTTTCAATCGGTACAGACGATTTTGACCCGTTAAGCCAAACGGAGGGCATTTTGGTCATTTCGCCTTCCGAGGTGATTTTTGGCCGACTTGTCCAGTTGAGTAAATAATTATTATGACATAAAATATGAATTAATATTTATGAGAAAGTGATTAAAAATGATTGAAAGAAACAAAGAAAAGAAAAAAAAATAAGATTTATATATATGATGTCTTGATGACCTCAATTAAAAATTTCTAAACCAATGGGGGATTAACAAATTTTACTAAGGCATAAGAGGGATATAAAATAAGACCAAATTAAAAAAAAAAAACTTACATCTTCTTCTTCAACTCCTATGGCCGAAACCCTTCCCATACCCTTTCCTCCATTGATTCTCAAATTTAGCTTTAAATCTTCCAACATCCAACCTTAAAACCTTAAGTTATCTTCACAAAAATTAATCTACACATCTTAAGCAAGCTCTTGGCAGCCAAGAAGAAGAAAGAAAGTGAAGCTTTCTCAAGCTTGGATTGGCATACAACAAGGTTAGTGCATATATGTAATTAAAGTTCATTAATTCCATGATTTAGGCTTGTAATGAATTAGAAATTGTTAAATAATGAAACAAATTCAATGTATATCTCCACCAAAGAATTCGGCAGCCCTAATAGAGGAATGGTTTTGGATGTTTTTAATGGAGTTAGCATGAATTGGAGGTTATGTTTAAGCTATATACCTATATAGATGTTGAACTAGGGTGCTAATTGAGGTTTATGGTAAATTGCATTGGATATTAGGGTTTTGAGGCATGAAAAATTGACTTGACTTACTAAACTGTTAAAGAACAATCTAATGGTCAATAAGTGACCATTTGAGGTATGTTGAATACAATTTGGACTGAAAAATGGTATGGCAAAGTCATGGTATAAATTGCCCTAGGACAGCAGCATAGGGACTGAAAATTCAGTCCCTTTGCACTGCCATAACTTGGGCTGTGTTAGTCCAATTGAAGTTTGGCCAATTGGACATGAAACTAGGCTTATAATGGCACATTTTTGCTGAAGAAACCATGCCCAAAAGACCAAAGCAAGAGGACCAAAACTTGGCCCCAATCCGGAACCCTAAAACTGATTCTGCAGAATTGGCCAAATGAACAGTAACTGTTCATTTGGCCATAACTCACTGTAGATTTGGTCAATTGACCTGAAATATTTACAGAAACAAGTTAAGACGTAGACAAACAACTTTCATGAAGGAACCTACCCCAAATTATGGCCAGAACCCATCCAACCAAGTGACTCTAGTTACTGTTCATGCACTGTAGATATGGTAATTTTCTGCATAATGCACATTCGGCCAGCTTGGGTCTTTGGACCATATCTAGAGCTAAAAAACTCCAAATGGAGTGATTCAAAAAAGGAAATTCAACTAGACAAAATAAGGAACAACTTTCATGCTTTACATTTCTTCAAATTCCTACAGTAACAGTCTCCAATGGAACAGTGAAGTTGACTCACCAAAACTGAAAATTCTGCTTGTGTTGAGTTACACTTTGAAATGGTATTAACACTTAATGCCAACAAGTTTTAAACACCAAATGTGGTATGTTGTGAGTGCCAAAGTCAATGAACATATTTTCTATCCAAAAGTCAACATTTTTGTTGACCAATGAGGTGAATAGTAACACCAAAACATGAAATTTACAAATTGAAGAATTTAAAAGTTTCAAATGCCCTAGTATACCTAACAAGATTGGTTTGGATAGTTTGGCATGCCAATAGGGTTCGATTAGCGATCGCACATGGCAAAAATGCTATTCTGGGATTTTATGGCTTGTAGCCATTCTGACTTTGCATTGAGACTTGGCCTTGTGCCGAAGAGTATTTACAGCTTGGTAGCTGTTCTGTTGCACACCGGGTGATGCATATGCAACCGATGGTGTGGCCGAGGTAGTAGATACCCAGTGCCAGTTTACCCGTTATCCAGTCCAGTCGTCTAGTGTAGGTTACTTGGGGCAACTAAATGAATAAAAGTGAACAAAGTTAATGAAATAATGAATATACCAACACCAAACAAAGAAAGCATACACATTCTATACACATTTATTTTCTTGCTATTTTTCATTATTATATTATTGCACCACTAAGCATTATTGCTTAGCGTGTTGCTTTTACCACGCGTAGGTACTGGAGATACCGATCGTGAGCCTAGTAGACCACAGACTGGGTGAGTCCATCCGGCAGTTTTGCTCAGTGTCCGTGTCACCTCAACGTCTACTGTGCATTGGTAGGACATTAGGTGTCATTTTGACATTTTGTAACTTAATTTTGTTTTCTCATATGTATTTGAACTTATGTAATATATTTTGATGTTCATGTAAATAATGAAAGTGATGACTATGAATGCAAAATTTGAGCATTTATTTATTGCTTGTATATGAGAAAGGGATGTTTGAGAAATATTGATGAGATTGTGGATATTGGAGTTGAGATGATGGAATACAAATATTGGAAGTGTTTTTAACAGGTTCCGAAGAACTGTTTTCTCCATTTTTAGCCGGTACTCCGCCGGATTTTCTTTAAAATCTTCGGAACCTCAAATGAATAATAATTTTGATAAATGGCTTAAATAAATCATATTTCATAAATTGGCTTCAAAGGCATGACACAAATTAAGTAAGGTATATTAGAGTGTGCCAGTACACCGTGTGGCATTACTTACTCGGGTATACTGTACACGGGTAAGGGGTGTCACATTTAGTGGTATCAGAGCACGGTTTAGGCGTTTCTGGGCCTAGATTGAGTCCATACCATGCATTGCATTTGTAAGAGTCGAGGTGACACTAACGCAGATCTGTTTATCTTTCTTATTTTGAATAGGATATGGATCCTTCATCTCAGAGAGCCGTTGAGGAGGAAGTGGAGAGTCATCTCCACCTGCAGTAGTTGAGACTGGGGGTATGAGAGAATCTGCTCCGCCAGCTCAAGCAGAGCCTGCTCAGCCTCCACAGGCCATGTTCCAACAAATGGCCGACTTCTTTAGACAAATGGCCGGGGTAATGCCAGCACCACCACCACCACCAGCTCCACAGCAGAAATCACACCTGGAAAGGCTAAGGAAGTTTGGAGCTGTGGACTTTTATGGCAAGAAAGAAGATGACTGCATTGCGTAGAATTGGTTGAGCAGAGCAGTGAGTACTAAAACAACTCCACCGCACTCGAGCAAAACACGAAGTCGCCATCTCTTTACTGCAAGATGATGCATATGAGTGGTGGGACACCGTGTCCAGTGAAGTGCAGCCAGAAGCTGTAACTTGGGACTTCTTTCTCTCTGAGTTCAAGAAGAAATATGTGGGTACTGTATACCTGGAAGAGAGAAGAAGAGAATTTATTAACCTGAGGCAGAGACAATTGTCAGTGGCTGAGTATGAGAAAGAATTCGTCCGATTAAGCCGCTATGGAAGGGAGATAGTCCCAAATGAAGCTGAAAGATGCAAGAGATTTGAAGAGGGACTAAATGACAACATCAAGATCCAGCTCACTGCCTTGGGAATCACGAATTTACCAAGTTAGTGGAAGCTGCAATAAAGGTGGAAAAAGTAAGAATTAGTGAGCAGACCGGAAGGGATGACAGCGAGAAGAGGGACCAGTCGGTCTAATTCCGCCTCGATTTGGGAAGAAGTTTAAGGGTTCTCCTGCACGAGTTCGGGTCAGCCACGGGGCGAGTGGTCTCGAGGCCAGGCCCAGATTCACCCCTAGGAGAGGTCGGTCCACACCATCGGTGGGCAACTCTCCGAGGATGGGGTTAGGACCAGCCCGGCATCTTCTGCATGTCCACACCGCCGAGAAATGGCATAAGGGGAATGTTGGAGAGTGACGGTGCCGCTGAGGTGTGGGTCAACAGAGCATCGGTTGAAGAAGCTGCCCACGCAGAACTACTACTGTTGCTCCAACACAAGCGGACACTGCTCTGCACCACCAAGGGGTAGAAGGTCCGTAAATCTGAAGCGTGGGACCATCTCGGAGGCTGCATCGAGCCAACAGAAGGCGGATAACAGACCACCTGCCAGAAATTATACCCTGAGAGCTCAGGAGGAGCAAGATGCCCCGAACGTCATCAGGGGTACGTTCTCCCTCTACTCAACACCTGTGCATGCATTGGTAGATCCAGGATCTACTCATTCCTACATTTGCATCAACTTACCCGTAGAAAGGGGGATACTAGTAGGGGAGAGTGACCAAGACATTCTGGTCACTAATCCATTGGGCCACAGTGTGGTAGTGAACAAAGTGTACAAGGGTTGCCCGTTAAGGATTCAGGGGTATGAATTCTTGGCAAACCTGATTGAGTTGCCCTTCCATGAGTTTGACGTGATTTTGGGAATGGACTGGTTATCACGTCATCAGGCAATAGTTGACTGCAAATTGAAGAGAATTTCTTTGAAAACTCCTAAGGGTAATGAGATCAGCATTGTGGGGAAAGGATGATTTTTGTCCAATGTTATCTCACCACGATTGCAAGAAGAATGATGAGAAAAGGCTGTGAAGCCTACCTAGCACATGTGGTGGATACTAGGCAGGCTAAGCCAAACCTGAGTGACATACCCACAGTGAGAGACTTCCCAGAGGTGTTTCCTGAAGAGTTGCCTGGTTTGCCACCAGAAAGGGTAGTTGAATTTGCTATTGAGACACTGCCGGGTACAGCACCCATTTCCATTGCTCCTTATAGGATGGCACCCACTGAATTGAGAGAGTTGAAAACTCAGTTGCAAGAGTTGTTAGATAAGGGGTTCATACGCCGATGTGTCACCATGGGGAGCTCAAAGGTCTTGTTTGAGAAAAAGAAGGATGGGACTTTGAGGCTATGCATCGATTACCGGCAGTTGAATAAAGTGACTGTAAAGAACAAATATCCGTTGCCTAGAATTGATGATCTGTTTGATCATTTGAAGGGGGCAGGAGTATTTTCTAAGATTGATCTCAGATCAGGGTATCATCAGTTGAGGGTGAAGGATGTAGATGTGCCCAAGACTGCATTCAGGACCCGGTATGGGCATTATGAGTTCCTAGTGATGCCCTTTGGCCTAACAAATGCACCAGTGGCATTTATGGACCTTATGAACCGTATATTCCATCCATACCTAGATCGGTTCGTAGTGGTCTTTATTGATGATATTTTGGTGTATTCCAAGACCAGTGAAGAACATGATGAGCATGTGAGGATTGTTCTGCAAACCCTGAGAGAAAAAAAGCTGTATGCTAAGTTGTCCAAGTGTGACATTTGGCTGAATGAGATTGCATTCCTTGGACACATAGTGTCAGCTGATGGGATTAGGGTGGATCCCAAGAAAATAGAAGCAGTGATGGAATGGAAGCCTCCCAGGAATACAACTGAGGTCAGAAGCTTCTTGGGGCTAGTGGGTATTCTGAAGATTTGTGAAGGATTTTCCCTAATAGCTGCTCCAATGACCAAGTTGTTACACAAGAATGTCGATTGTTGGAATGACAAGTGTCGGACCAGTTTTGAGAAATTGAAGGCTATGTTGTGAGGCACGGTGTTAACAGCCAGTGTCAGGAAAAGACTTTGTGGTCTATAGTGATGCCTCACATAATGGGTTAGGGTGTGTATTGATGCAAGAGGGGAAAGTGATCGCCTATGCTTCCAGACAGCTAAGGCCACATGAACAGAACTACCCTACCCATGATCTAGAGCTTGTAGCAATTATCTTCGCACTGAAGATATGGAGGCATTATTTGTATGGTGAAAAGTGCTACATTTACATGCACCACAAGAGCACGAAATATTTGCCAACCTGAAGGAGCTCAACCTTAGAGCGAGGTGATGGATTGAGTTCTGAAGGATTATGACTGTAATTCACTACCATCCCGGGAAGGCAAATGTAGTTCTTGATGCTTTGAGCAGAAAATCCATGACACTTTGAGATCATTGAATGCCCGTATCTTTGGTTCGAGATGGAGCTATTTTGGCTGAGTTGCAAGTGAGGCCAAACACCTCTACAGCAGATACTAGATGGGCAAAAGCGGATGAGAAGTTAATGGCTATTATGAGCAAGATCTAAGAGGTAAAAGCAACAGACTATGAGCAGAAAGCAGATGGGTGTCTGTACTACAAAGGAAGACTGTGTGTACCAGATGATGGGGAATTAAAGACCAGTATTCTAAAAGAGGCACACACCAGTGTATATGCTATGCACCTAGGAAGTACAAAGATGTATCATGATATGAAGCTTCAGTATTGGTGGCCTGGTATGAAGAGGGATATAGCTGACTATGTGACTAAATGCTTGACATGTCAGCAAGTCAAGGCAGAACATCAAGTTCCATCAGGTTTGCTACAGCCTATACGCATACCTGAATGGAAATGGGATCGGGTCACCATGGATTTTGTAAGTGGTTTACCTCTCACCCGGAAGAAACATGATGCAGCATGGGTGATAGTTGATAGATTGACAAAGTCAGCACACTTTCTGCCAGTTAGGACTGACTACTCACTGGAGAAGTTAGCAGAATTGTATATCAGTGAGATAGTTAGACTACATGGAATTCCACTTTCCATCATATCTGATCGAGACCCAAGATTTACATCGAGATTTTGGAAGAAGTTGCACGAATCCTTGGGTACACAACTCCATTTCAACACAGCTTTCCATCCTCAGACGAATGGGCAATCCGAAAGAGTAATCCAGGTAAACAATTGAAATCAATGAAATTGATACAAATATTGAATTGAAATGATAACAATAACGTGAAATACTTATCAGGTCCTTGAGGATATGCTGAGGAGTTGTGTCATTGAGTTTGAGGGAAGTTGGGATAGATACCTCCCACTGGTAGAATTTGCATACAACAATAGCTACCAAGCTAGTATCCAAATGGCCCCGTATGAAGCGCTGTATGGGAGAAAATGTAGAACTCGGTGTCTGGACTGAATTGGGCGAACAAGCGGTAGGGCCGGACACAGTGAAACAGTGAGAAAAGGTGAAATTAATCAAAGCCAACTTAAAGATTGCCTCAGACAGACAGAAATCTTATGCCGACCTGAAGAGGAAAGAAATAGAATATGGGGTTGCTGACAAAGTGTTCCTTAAGGTGTCACCATGGAAGAAGGTGTTGAGGTTTGGAAGAAAAGGTAAGTTGAGCCCTAGGTTCATTGGCCCATATGAAGTCATTGAACGTGTGGGTCCAGTGGCCTATAGGCTAGCTTTGCCACCAGAGCTGGATAAGATCCACAATGTGTTCCACGTGTCCATGCTCAGAAGATACCGCTCAGATCCTTCGCATGTCATCTCCAGAGAAGAAATTGAAATACAGCCGGATTTGACATATGAAGAAGAACCTCTACGGATCCTAGCTCGGGAAGTGAAAGAGTTGAGGAACAAACAGATTCTATTGGTGAAAGTGCTTTGGAGGCACCACAACACCGAGGAGGCAACTTGGGAAAGTGAAGAAACGATGAGGCAACAGTTTCCTCAACTGTTTGCATCAGGTAAATTTCAAGGACGAAATTTAAATTAGAGGGGAAGAGTTGTAACACCCTCCCGGTAACTATTCCGTACATCCTACTTTATTCGGTGATGGTGTCGATCAGACGGCTAGAATGTCCGGAAAAATATTTAAATTAAAGTCAGGAATCATAATTAACTCAAATATTAATAAGAAAAATTTAGTAAAAATTTTAGAAATAAAATACAACTAAGTAAAACGAGCCGGTGCCCAAGTGATGGGTAACCGGAGGGAAGTTGCGGTTCTCGCAACGAGGAGCCCTAGACCCGGGGGAAAAATTATAAAATAATTTTTGGGACTCCAGAGAAGGGTTATTGAGGTTTCCATGGCATTAGAATGCCATAAAAATACCTAGAAAAATTTTTCAATCGGTACAGACGATTTTGACCCGTTAAGCCAAACGGAGGGCATTTTGGTCATTTCGCCCTCCGAGGTGATTTTTGGCCGACTTGTCCAGTTGAGTAAATAATTATTATGACATAAAATATGAATTAATATTTATGAGAAAGTGATTAAAAATGATTGAAAGAAACAAAGAAAAGAAAAAAAAAATAAGATTTATATATATGATGTCTTGATGACCTCAATTAAAAATTTCTAAACCAATGGGGGATTAAAAAATTTTACTAAGGCATAAGAGGGATATAAAATAAGACTAAATTAAAAAAAAAAAAAAACTTACATCTTCTTCTTCAACTCCTATGGCCGAAACCCTTCCCATACCCTTTCCTCCATTGATTCTCAAATTTAGCTTTAAATCTTCCAACATCCAACCTTAAAACCTTAAGTTATCGTCACAAAAATTAATCTACGCATCTTAAGCAAGCTCTTGGCAGCCAAGAAGAAGAAAGAAAGTGAAGCTTTCTCAAGCTTGGATTGGCATACAACAAGGTTAGTGCATATATGTAATTAAACTTCATTAATTCCATGATTTAGGCTTGTAATGAATTAGAAATTGTGAAATAATGAAACAAATTCAATGTATATCTCCACCAAAGAATTTGGCAGCCCTAATAGAGGAATGGTTTTGGATGTTTTTAATGGACTTAGCATGAATTGGAGGTTATGTTTAAGCTATATACCTATATAGATGTTGAACTAGGGTGCTAATTGAGGTTTATGGTAAATTGCATTGGATATTAGGGTTTTGAGGCATGAAAAATTGACTTGACTTACTAAATTGTTAAAGAACAATCTAATGGTCAATAAGTGACCATTTGAGGTATGTTGAATACAATTTGGACTGAAAAATGGTATGGCAAAGTCATGGTATAAACTGCCCTAGGACAGCAGCATAGGGACTAAAAATTCAGTCCCTTTGCACTGCCATAACTTGGGCTGTGTTAGTCCAATTGAAGTTTGGCCAATTGGACATGAAACTAGGCTTATAATGGCACATTTTTGCTGAAGAAACCATGCCCAAAAGACCAAAGCAAGAGGACCAAAACTTGGCCCCAATCCGGAACCCTGAAACTGATTCTGCAGAATTGGCCAAATGAACAGTAACTGTTCATTTGGCCATAACTCACTGTAGATTTGGTCAATTGACCTGAAATATTTACAGCAACAAGTTAAGACATAGACAAACAACTTTCATGAAGGAACCTACCCCAAATTATGGCCAGAACCCATCCAACCAAGTGACTCTAGTTACTGTTCATGCACTGTAGATATGGTAATTTTCTGCAGAATGCACATTCGGCCAGCTTGGGTCTTTGGACCATATCTAGAGCTACAAAACTCCAAATGGAGTGATTCAAAAAAGGAAATTCAACTAGACAAAATAAGGAACAACTTTCATGCTTTACATTTCTTCAAATTCCTACAGTAACAGTGTCCAATGGAACAGTGAAATTGACTCACCAAAACTGAAAATTCTGCTTGTGTTGAGTTACACTTTGAAATGGTATTAACACTTAATGCCAACAAGTTTTAAACACCAAATGTGGTATGTTGGGAGTGCCAAAGTCAATGAACATATTTTCTATCCAAAAGTCAACATTTTTGTTGACCAATGAGGTGAATAGTAACACCAAAACATGAAATTTACAAATTGAAGAATTTAAAAGTTTCAAATGCCCTAGTATACCTAACAAGATTGGTTTGGATAGTTTGGCATGCCAATAGGGTTCGATTAGCACATCGCACATGGCAAAAATGCCATTCTGTGATTTTATGGCTTTTAGCCATTCTGACTTTGCATTGAGACTTGGCCTTGTGCCTAAGATTATTTACAGCTTGGTAGCTGTTCTGTTGCACACCGGGTGATGCATATGCGACCGATGGTGTGACGGCCCGAGGTATTAGATACCCAGTGCCAGTTTACCCGTTATCCAGTCCAGTCGTCTAGTGTAGGTTACTTGGGGCAACTAAATGAATAAAAGTGAACAAAGTTAATGAAATAATGAATATACCAACACCAAACAAAGAAAGCATACACATTCTATACACATTTATTTTCTTGCTATTTTTCTTTATTATATTATTGCACCACTAAGCATTATTGCTTAGCGCGTTGCTTTTGCCACGCGTAGGTACTGGAGATACCGATCGTGAGCCCAGTAGACCACAGACTGGGTGAGTCCATCCGGCAGTTCTGCTCAGTGTCCGTGTCACCTCAACGTCTGCTGTGCATTGGTAGGACATTAGGTGTCATTTTGACATTTTGTAACTTAATTTTGTTTTCTCATATGTATTTGAACTTATGTAATATATTTTGATGTTCATGTAAATAATGAAAGTGATGACTATGAATGCAAAATTTGAGCATTTATTTATTGCTTGTATATGAGAAAGGGATGTTTGAGAAATATTGATGAGATTGTGGATATTGGAGTTGAGATGATGGAATACAAATATTGGAAGTGTTTTTAACAGGTTCCGAAGAACTGTTTTCTCCATTTTTAGCCGGTACTCCGCCGGATTTTCTTTAAAATCTTCGGAACCTCAAATGAATAATAATTTTGATAAATGGCTTAAATAAATCATATTTCATAAATTGGCTTCAAAGGCATGACACAAATTAAGTAAGGTATATTAGAGTGTGCCAGTACACCGTGTGGCATTACTTACTCGGGTATACTGTACACGGGTAAGGGGTGTCACATTTCGTCTACGAAATTTTACCCAATGGCCGTCTTACTATATTCACAGGTTTATTTTCTCCTTTCTATATGATCGTATAATCTTCTTTCCTCTGAATTTGTGTAAAACTTTTAACAATCTAATATAACATTTACTTTGTTTATAGCATTAATTTTTTCTTACTATCGTTCTGTCTAATATTTTGATTCATGTTCCCTTCTTGAATGACCATTATGGTTATATTAGAATTACTTATCTAATCATGGGTCCTTTGACCATTCTAGTCAACAATCTTACTCACATTCGTAACATTTTTGTTATATATGAACCAACAGTTCAATTTTTTTTTTCTTCCACAACTCTTTTTATCTATTAATATTCTATAGCTTACTTCCTTTTGTACTAAACTATAACCTTTTGATATTCTAACTTTTGAGTTTTAAATCCCTAAGTAGGATTTCCAAACTCATTTCCAATAATAAAATTTTGTCCTGATATAACTATACCAATACAGATGCCGTTGGCAACTATTCTCATTTTAGTGCACTATCGGGTAGTACGTAGCTCTACACAATATGTAACATCCTCATTTTAGCTAGTCAGTACAGTCTACTATTTCGGTGACTAGTGTCGATCCGGATAGCTAGAACGTTCGGAAAAATATTTACACTAAAGTGAGGAACTAAAAAATTTACTCAAATAATTAATAAGAAAAAAATTTAGGAAAATTTATAAAATAATTTTGGGACTCTAGAGAAGGGTCATTGAGGTTCTTATGGCATTAGAATGCCAAGAAAATACTTAAAAAAAATTTTCAATTGGTAAAGACAATTTTGACCTGTTAAGCCAAACAGAGGGCATTTTGGTCATTTCGTCTTCAAAGATGATTTTTGGGCCAACTTGTCCAGTTAAATAAATAATTTATATAACATAAAATATGATTAAATGCTGTTAAAAATTTAATTGAAATTAATTGGACAAGAAAAGGATAAAAAATGAAAGAAATTGAAATTATGACATCATAAGGATGTCATTAAAAGTCTCCAACCCAATCAAGTGTTGACACATGTCACCAAGGTATATAAAAGAGACTAAATGGGCAGAAATTGAAGAAGAAAAATCAGACCTCCTCTCTCTTCTTCTCCTTGACGTAAAACCTCCACCATTGCCCTCCATAACCAAGCTTTACCCAAGGTTGATTTCTTGGGTTTCTATCCATTAAAACTTAAATTTCTCAACACAAAAACTTGCCCTTACACCTTGGTGATTCTTTTGGGAGCAAAAAGAAGAGGAAAACAAGAGCTTTAGCAAGTGGGAAAATCTCACTCCTTTGAGGTTAGTGACCCAACCATGAATTTTTCTTTAAATTCATGTTAAGAACTTTGAATATGTGTAAATTGCAAAGAAAAATTGTTGAATACCATTTGGATGGAAACCCTAGATTTTTGGTAGCCATGGTTAGGGTTTGATTGTGTTGAGTTTAATGAAATTAAAAGACTATCATAGCTGCCCATGATATGCATTTACTAAGTGGATTGAAGAAATGCAATGAAAATGCATGAAGGGTAATGTATGAGTTAGGGTTTGGGGTGGAAAAATGGGATTTTGACCATGTGATGATGAGAATAGGTTTTAATGGTCAATTAGTGACCATTTAGTTCTGTTTAAATTAAAAATGAAGTGTGTTGAGTGATGGGATTGGGTTTGGTGTGGCTGCCATGAAAGTGACCTGCATAATGGAGTGACCTGCAGAATTAGACTTGAGTCTAGCAGGTTTGGGTAGCATAACTTAAATTGTAGAGGTTCAATTGGTGCAAGGCCAATTGGACATGAAACTAGACATATAATGTCACAACTTTACTGAAGAAACCATGCCCATAAAACCAAACCAAGTGGACCAAAAGCTTGCCTTAATCCGAGTGACCTGCAGTCTATTTCTGCAGAATGACCCATAACTCAATGTAGAAAGGTCCAATTGACCTGAAATTTTACCAAAAATAAGTGAGATATAGACCAACAACTTTCATGAAGAAACCTAACCCAAATTATAACCAGAACCTATCAAGCAAGTGAGTTGTAGTCACTATTCATTGCACTATAGATATTGTCAGTCCAGAAAAATTTCAATCCGACCAGTTGTGGCTTTTGGACCATAACTTGAGCTAAAAAACTCCAAATGGAGTGAATCAAAAAAGGAAATTCAACTAGACAAAATAAAGAACAACTTTTATGTTGATCATTTTGCCAAATTCTCACTGCAAAAATGACAAATGGAATAGAAAAATGAAGCATGAAATCTGAAAATTTTGCTCAATTAGCATTAAGCTTAGAAATGGTATGGGCAACCAATACCAACAAATTTTGAATGCAAAAAGTGGTATGTTGGGAGTATTAAAACAAATATACCTATTGTCTATGCAAAAGTCAACATTTTGGTTGATTAATGAAGTGAATAGTAACATCAAAACTTGAAATTCAAAAAAAATTGTAAAACTCAAAAGTGTAAAATGCCCTAGTATACCTAACAAGAATGGTTTTGATAGCTTGGCATGCCAATAGGGTTCTGTTAGTAGTACTGCATATGGCTTCATGCCATTCTGTGTTTCATGGCACCCATGCCATTCTGTGACATAATAGCCTTTGGCTATGTTATTTGAGTTGATATACTTGGGTTTTAACCCTGATAATTGTTACAGCTTATTAATTGTTCTGTTGCACACCGGGAGACAAAATGTGACCGATGGTGTGATGGTCCGAGGTACTTAGTACCCAGTGCCAGTTTACCCATTTATCCAGTCCAGTCAACTAGTATGGGTTACTCGGGCAATGATAATAAACCTTACCAAAGTTTAATCAAATAATAATGAAATTAATATCAGAAGTTAAGTCTACCAAAAAAATAAATAAATAAATAAACACACATTCTGCATATTCGTTTCATTTTATATTATTTTATATTATTTTATATTGTCACCACTAAGCAGAATTGCTTAGCGCGTCGCTTTTGCCACGCGCATGTATTGGAGACCTAGCTAGGGAGCCCAGCAGACATCAGATGGGGTGAGCCTTCAGAGCTGCATCCGGGGTCCAGAGTCACCTCACATCTGCACTGCATATGGTAGGACATTAGGACTATAGGTGGCCCTTTTGCATTTTGCATTTTGTATTAGTTTAGATTGTAACTATAAACTCCTGTAATTATGTATTAATGTAAATATATGAAATTTCATATTATTGAGGTTTTCTGCATTATGTATGTTGAAAAATGAAATGTTGAGACTTTGAGATTGACTTGAATGTGTATAATGGAGTTTGGATTTGAAAATTATTTTAGAAGTGTTTTTAAACAGGTTCAGAAAAACTGTTTTTCCAATTTACAGCCAGCACTCTACCAGATTTTCTATAAAATTTACGGATAAATTCAGATTTATCAAAATTGAAAATAAATGAATTATAAAGAGATAAATAGTAATAGAAACATAAATTGGTGCTCCGGCACACTGAGTGGCATAACTTGCTCGGTTACACTGTAGACTGGCAAGATGGGTGTCACATTGAGTGGTATTAGAGCATCGGTTTAGGCGTTTCTGGGCCTAGATAGAGTGCATACCATTGCATTGCGTTTGTAAGTGTTGAGGTGACACTGATGCAGATCTATTTGCTTTCTTATTTTGAATAGAATATGGATCTTGCTTCGCAAAGAGCAGTTGAGGAAGAGGTGAAGAGTCGTGCTCCACCAAGGGTTGAATCTGGGGGCAGGGTAGAATCTGCTCCACTAGCAGCTGAGGCACCTGCCCAACCTCAGTTTGCACTATTTCAACAAATGACCGAGTTTTACCAGCAAATGATGGGGGCAATTCCACCACCACAACCACAGCCACAACCTCCACCAGCACCACAAAAATCTCATTTGGAGAAATTAAGGAAGCATGGGGCTGTAGACTTCTTTAGGAAGAGGGAGGATGATCCCATGGCTGCGTAAAACTGCTGGTTGACAACCATCAGAGTGTCGAACAGCTAAATTGCACCCCCGAGCAGAACCTGGTGGGTGCTGTGTCCCTACTTCAGGATGATGCATAACAGTGGTGGGACACAGTAACTAGTGAGGTGCAACCTGAACAAATCACCTAGGAATTCTTCCTCATAGAGTTCAGGAAGAAATATATTAGCAAAGTGTATTTAGAAGAGCGAAGAAGGGAATTTATCAGTTTGAGACAGAGACAGTTGTCAGTGACTGAGCATGAGCATGAGTTTGTCAAACTGAGCCGGTATGGGAGGGAGATAGTCCCTACAGAGGCAGAGAGGTGCAGACAGTTTGAAGAAAGGATCAATGACAACATCAAAGTCATGATCACAACACTGGAGATCACGGATTTTTCTAAACTGGTAGATGCAGCATTAAAAGTGGAAAGAGTTAGAATCAATGAACAAAATAGAAGGGAAAGATAGCAGAAGAGGGGTCCGGGTCAGTCCAGTACATTTTCTGCTCCCAGCAAGAAGAGTAAAGGTCCTCTTACTCAGAGTTCAGGACCACCACAGGGTCAGGGTCAGTCTCAGGGGCCCAGACCATAGTTCACACCTAAGAGAGGCCAGTCCACACCATCAATGGGCAGCTCTGCAGGGACGATGTTTAGGGGACCAGCCCCTGCATCTTCTGCTTGTCAGTACTATCAGAAGTGGCATAAGGGAGAATGTTGGCGAGTGACCGGTGCATGCTTATGATGTGGATCGACAGAACATCAGATCAAGAATTGTTCGAAGAGGACTACTACTGTTGCTCCAACACAAACTGACAGACCTGCTCCTGCACCACAAAGGGGTAGGAAGCCCGATAAACCTGAGGCAGCTGGTCCATCATTGAGGCCTGCATCTGAGTTAGCTGAGAGGCCAAACACTAGAATACCTGCCAGGGCCTATGCCATCAGAGTTTAGGAGGAGCAAGATGCCCCGGATGTCATCAGGGGTACGTTTTCCCTCTACAACACTTCTATACATGCATTGGTGGATCCTAGATCCACTCATTCCTACATTTGCATCAAACTACCCATAGAGAGGGGAGTTCCAGTAGAGGAGAGTGATCAAGACATTCTGGTCACAAATCCACTAGGCCACAGTGTGGTAGTGAATAAAGTGTATAAAAGTTGCCCGTTGAGGATTCAGGGGTATGAATTCTCGGCAGACCTAATTGAGTTGCCCTTCCACGAGTTTAATGTGATTTTGGGTATGGACTGGTTGTCACGTCATCAGGCAATAGTTGATTGCAAATTGAAGAGGATTTCTCTGAAAACTTCTGAGGGTAATGAGATCACTATTGTGGGTGAAAGGATAGATTTCCTGTCCAATGTTATCTCAGCCACAATTGCAAAAAGATTAATGAGAAAAGGCTGTGAAGCTTACCTAGCACACGTGGTTGATATTAGGCAAGCTAAGCCAAATCTGTGTAATATACCCATAGTAAGAGACTTCCCAGATGTATTTCCTGAAGAGTTGCCTGGTTTACCACCAGAAAGTGAAGTCGAGTTTGCTATTGAGGTATTGCCGGGTACAACACCCATTTCTATTGCTCCTTATAGGATGGCACCCACTGAATTGAGAGAGTTGAAAACTCAGTTGCAAGAGTTGCTTAATAAGGGGTTCATATGCCCCAGTGTGTCACCATGGGGAGGTCCGGTGCTATTTGTGAAGAAGAATGATGGAACTTTGAGATTGTGTATTGATTACCGGCAGTTGAACAAAGTCACTGTGAAGAACAAATATACATTGCCCAGAATCGACGATCTGTTTAATCAGTTGAAAGGAGACGGTGTATTTTCAAAAATTGATCTCAGGTCAGGGTATCATCAGCTGAGGGTAAAGGATGCAGATGCGTCAAAAACTGCATTCAGAACCCGGTATGGACACTATGAATTTTTAGTGATGCCGTTTGGTTTAACAAATGCACCAGCAGCATTTATGGACCTTATGAACCGTATCTTCCATCCATACTTAGATTGGTTTGTAGTGGTCTTTATTGATGATATTTTGGTGTATTCCAAGACTAGGCAAGAACACGATGAATATTTGAGGATTGTTCTGCAAACCCTGCGAGAAAAAAAGCTGTATGCTAAGCTATCCAAGTGTGACTTCTGGATGAGTGAAATATCCTTTCTTGGACACATAGTATCAGCTGAGAGGATTAGAGTAGATCCTAAAAAGATAAAAGCAGTGATGGAATGGAAGCCTCCCAGAAATACAACTGAGGTCAGAAGTTTCTTTGGGCTAGCTGGGTATTACAGAAGATTTGTGAAGGGGTTCTCTCTTATAACTGCTCCGATGACCAAGTTGTTGCACAAGAATGTGAAATTTGGCTTGAACGACAAGTGCCAAGCTAGTTTTGAAAGGTTGAAGGCTATGTTGACATAAGCACCAGTGTTAACACAGCCAGTGTCAGGAAAAGACTTTGTGGTCTACAGTGATGCCTCACATAATGGGCTAGGGTGTGTATTGATGCAAGAGTGGAAAGTAGTCGCCTATTCTTCTAGGCAGTTAAGGCCACATGAAAAGAACTACCCTACTCATGACCTAGAGTTAGCAGCAATTATATTCGCACTAAAGATATGGAGGCATTATTTATATGGTGAAAAATGCTACATCTATACAGAACACAAGAGTCTAAAATATTTGCCAACCCAGAAGGAGCTCAATCTTAGATAGAGGCGATGGATTGAGTTCCTAAAGGACTATGATTGTGTGATAGATTATCATCCTGGGAAGGCAAATGTAGTTGCTGATGCTTTGAGTAGGAAGTCCATCACAGCTTTAAAATCACTCAATGCTTGTCTGTCCTTAGCTCAAGATGGAGCTATTTTGGCTGAGTTGCAAGTGAGGCCAACCCTGCTACAGCAAAAACAAGATGGGCAGAGGGCGGATGAAAAACTAATGGCTATTGTGGGCAAAATTCCAGAGGGAAAGGAAAATGATTATGGGGTGAAAGTAGATGGGTGTCTGTACTGCAGAGGAAGAGTGTGTGTACCAGATGATGGGGAACTGAAGACGAGTATTCTAAAAGAAGCACACACTAGTATTTATGCTATGCACCCGAGAAGCACGAAAATGTATAATGATTTGAAGCCTCATTATTGGTGGCCTAGTATGAAGAGGGATATAGCTGACTATGTGACTAAGTGTTTGACATGTCAGCAAGTTAAAGCAGAACATTAAGTTCCATCAGGATTGCTACAGCCTATAAGCATACCTGAATGGAAATGGGACCGGGTCACTATGGATTTTGTTAGTGGTCTACCTCTCACCCAAAGGAAGCATGATGCAGTGTGGGTGATAGTGGATAGATTGACGAAGTTAGCACATTTTCTGCCAGTTCGGACTGACTACTCACTGGAGAAGCAAGCAGAATTGTATATCAGTGAGATAGTTAGACTGCATGGAATCCCACTTTCCATCATATCTGACCGAGACCCAAGGTTTATATCGAGATTCTGGAAAAAGTTGCAAGAAGCCTTAGGCACACAACTCCATTTTAGCACTGCTTTTCATCCCCAGATGGATGGACAGTCAGAATGAGTAATCCAGGAAAACCTAAGACCTAATTGAATTTTTGCAATTAATAAACTGAAATGATAGTAACAATTTGAATTATGTGATAGATCCTAGAGGATATGCTAAGGAGTTGTGTCATTGAGTTTGAGGGGAGTTGGGATAGATACCTCCCACTGGCAGAATTCGCATATAACAATAACTACCAAGCTAGCATTCAAATGGCTCCGTATGAAGCCCTGTATGGGAGGAAATGTAGAACCCTAGTGTGTTGGATTGAATTGGGCGAAGATAAGCTAGTAGGACCAGACCTGGTAAAACAGACTGAGGAGAAAGTGAAGATAATCAAAGCTAACCTGAAGGTTGCCTCAGATAGACAGAAATCATATGCCGACTTGAAAAGAAAAGAGATAGAGTATGCAGTTGGCAATAAAGTGTTTCTCAAAGTCTCACCGTGGAAGAAAGTACTGAGGTTTGGGAGAAAGGGAAAGTTAAGCCCTAGGTTCATTGGCCCATATGAAGTCATTAAACCTGTGGGACCAGTGGCCTATCGGCTAGCTTTACCACCAGAACTGGATAAAATTCATAATGTATTCCATGTTTCCATGCTGAAAAGATATCGCTCAGACCCTTCACATGTCATTTCCATAAAAGAGATTGAAATCTGACCGGACTTGACATACACAGAAGAACCTATACAAATCCTAGCTCAGGAGGTGAAGGAACTGAGAAATAAACAAATTCCACTAGTGAAAGTGCTTTGGAGGCACCACAACACTGAAGAGGCAACTTGGGAAAGTGAAGAGATAATGAGGCAAAAGTTCCCTCAACTGTTTGCAGCAGGTCAATTTTGAGGAAGAAATTTTTATTAGAGGGGAAGAGTTGTAACATCCTCATTTTAGCTAGTCCATACAGTCTACTGTTCCGGTGACCAGAGTCGATCCGGATAGCTGGAATGTTCGGAAAAATATTTAAACTAAAGTGAGAAACTAAAAATTTTACTCAAATAATTAATAAGAACAAAATTTAGGAAAAATTATAAAATAATTTTTGGGACTCCAGAGAAGGGTCATTGAGGTTCTTATGGCATTAGAATGCCAACAAATACTTAGAAAAAATTTTCAATCGGTAAAGACAATTTTGGCCCGTTAAGCCAAACGGAGGGCATTTTGGTTATTTCGTCTTCAGAGATGATTTTTGGGCCAACTTTTCCAGTTAAATAAATAATTTATATAACATAAAATATGATTAAATGTTGTTAAAAATTTAAGTGAAATTAATTGGACAAGAAAAGGATGGAAAAATGAACGAAATTGAAATTATGACATCATAAGGATGTCATTAAAAGTCTCCAACCCAATCAAGTGTTAACACATGTCACCAAGGTATATAAAAGAGACTGAATAGGCAGAAAGTGAAGAAGAAAAATCAGACCTCCTCTCTCTTCTTCTCCTTGACGTAAAACCTCTACCATTGCCCTCCATAACCAAGCTTTACCCAAGCTTGATTTCTTGGGTTTCTATCCATTAAAACTTAAATTTCTCAACACAAAAACTTGCTCTTACACCTTAGTGATTCTTTTGGGAGCAAAAAGAAGAGGAAAACAAGAGCTTTAGCAAGTGGAAAAATCTCACACCTTTGAGGTCAGTGACCCAACCATGAATTTTTCTTTAAATTCATGTTAAGAACTTTGAATATGTGTAAATTGCAAAGAAAAATTATTGAATACCATTGGGATGGAAACCCTAGATTTTTGGTAGCCATGGTTAGGGTTTGATTGTATTGAGTTTAATGAAATTAAAAGACTATCATGGCTGCTCATAATATGCATTTACTAAGTAGATTGAAGAAATGCAATGAAAATGCATGAAGGGTAATGTGTGAGATAGGGTTTGGGGTGCAAAAATGGGATTTTGACCATGTGATGATGAAAATAGGTTTTAATGGTCAATTAGTGACCATTTAGTTCTATTTAAATTAAAAATGAAGTGTGTTGAGTGATGGGATTGGGTTTGGTGTGGCTGCCATGAAAGTGCCCTGCAGAATTGGACTTGAGTCCAGCAGGTTTGGGCAGCCATAACTTAAATTGTAGATGTTCAATTGGTGCAAGGCCAATTGGACATGAAACTAGACATATAATGGCACAACTTTGGTGAAGAAACCATGCCCATAAAACCAAACTAAGTGGACCAAAATCTTGCCTAAATCCGGGTGACCTGCAGTCTGTTTCTGCAGAATGACCAAATGAATAGTGATTGTTCATTTGACCATAACTCAATGTAGAAAGGTCTAATTGACCTGAAATTTTACCAACAACAAGCTGAGATATAGACCAACAACTTTCATGAAGAAACCTAACCCAAATTATGACCAGAACCTATCTAACAAGTGAGTTGTAGTCACTGTTCATTGCACTGTAGATATGGTCAGTCCAGAAAAATTTCAATTCGGCCAATTGTGGTTTTTGGACCACAACTTGAGTTACAAAACTCCAAATGGCATGAATCAAAAAAGGAAATTCAACTAGACAAAATAAGGAACAACTTTCATGTTGATCATTTTGCCAAATTCTCACTGCAAAAATGATAAATGGAATAGAAAAATTAAGCATGAAAACTGAAAATTTTGCTCAATTAGCATTAAGCTTAGAAATGGTATGGGCAACCAATACCAACAAATTTTGAATGCAAAATGTGGTATGTTGGGAGTATTAAAACCAATATACCTATTGTCTATGCAAAAGTCAACATTTTGGTTGGCTAATTAAGTGAATAGTAACATCAAAACTTGAAATACAAAAAAAATTGTAAAACTCAAAAGTGTAAAATGCCCTAGTATACCTAACAATATTGGTTTGGATAGCTTGGCATGCCAATAGGGTTTTGTTAGCAGTATTGCATATGGCTTCATTCCATTCTGTGTTACATGGCTTCCATGCCATTCTGTGACATAATAGCCTTTGGCTATGTTATTTGAGTTGATATACTTGGGTTTTAACCCTGATAATTGTTACAGCTTATTAGTTGTTCTGTTGCACACCGGGACACAATGTGACCGATGGTGTGATGGTCCGAGGTACTTAATACCCAGTGCCAGTTTACCCTTTTATCTAGTCCAGTCAACTAGTATGGGTTACTCGGGCAATGATAATAAACCTTACCAAAGTTTAACCAAATAATAATGAAATTAATATCAGAAGTTAAGTCTACCAATAAATAAATAAATAAATAAACACACATTCTGCATATTCGTTTCATTTTATGTTATTTTATATTATTTTATATTGTCACCACTAAGCAGAATTGCTTAGCGCGTCGCTTTTGCCACGCGTAGGTACTGGAGACCTAGCTGGGGAGCCCAGCAGACATCAGACGGGGTGAGCCTTCAGAGCTGCATCCGGGGTCCAGAGTCACCTCACATCTGCACTGCATATGTTAGGACATGAGGACTATAGGTGGCCCTTTTGTATTTTACATTTTGTATTAGTTTGGATTGTAACTATAAACTCCTGTAATTATGTATTAATGTAAATATATGAAATTTCATATTATTGAGGTTTTCGACATTATGTATGTTGAAAAATGAAATGTTGAGACTTTGAGATTAACTTGAATTTGTATAATGGAGTTTGGATTTGGAAATTATTTTTAGAAGTATTTTTAAACAGGTTTAGAAGAACTGTTTTTCCAATTTACAGCTGGCACTCTGTCGGATTTTTTATAAAATTTGCGGATAAATTCAGATTTATCAAAATTGAAAATAAATGAATTATAAAGGGATAAATTGTAATAGAAACATAAATTGGTGCACCGGCACACTGAGTGGTATAACTTGCTCGGCTACACTGTAGACGGGCAAGATAGGTGTCACACAATAAGCTCAAGTCAGTACTGTAATCTGCAGCTTACAGTATAAATATCAAGAACATTGTATAGTTACTACGATACATTCTAATAGATCAAAATTTCCTATATTTTATCCTTTTCGAATTTACTGATATTCGAATCTTATTCTGATTAAAATATCCAATAACAATTACTAACAGTAACATCTCTGCCCTCATCTAAAGCAATTCTATTACCGCAACTTACTTTTACGTCCTCTTGCCTTACATTAAGTAGGCTCGCCAATTAGCTTTATAATTTATGGTGTGTAAGAAAATACTTTTCACCGATAAACTCTTCCAAAACTAATTTCACTTATTATCACAATCCTTATCTTAAAGGACTAATCACTAATGCATCAAAATTTATTCCCCTGTAAAAGAATAACAACAGAACATATAGTTCTAACACTAACATAAAAGTATGCAGACCCCAGGTCAAACAATACATATATATATCTTAGTTACTAATTGAGAAAGTACCAACAATAATGTCAAAATTCTCAGCCTCTTCTCTCTGTCTCATTGCATAGACTCTGACCGGAGCACTGCCTTACTTTGATTGATTCACTGTGCCTTGGTTGCTTGATGGACTACCTCTACCCCTGCCTCTACCTCTGCTAGGTGGTTGTGAACCTCTAGTGACAGGATTCTGAACTGACCCTTCAGCAGTAGTAGGAGGTGGCCCAACTCTGTGGGCACTAGTTCAGTCCTTGGCAAAGTGTCCTGTGCCTCCACAATTATAACATGCTCCTATGGCCTTATAGCATACCCCACCATGATTCTACCACAAGTTTCACATTGGCAGGGAGGGTAGGAAATTCTAGTTGTTCGACGACTTGACCTTGGTGATCTCTACCCTGATGATCCACCTTTGTTATAACCCTGAGCTTGGGGCTCCTCAAATTCTTTTCTCTTCCCCAAATTACTGCTCGAGCTCTGACCCATAAGTTTCTCCCACTTCTCTATTTCACACTATCCTTGTGGGCGTTGGGTTTGTACTTGGG
Source organism: Hevea brasiliensis (assembly GCF_030052815.1). Classification (NCBI taxonomy): domain Eukaryota; kingdom Viridiplantae; phylum Streptophyta; class Magnoliopsida; order Malpighiales; family Euphorbiaceae; genus Hevea; species Hevea brasiliensis. The sequence continues at coordinate 91,704,004 of NC_079504.1, read as the reverse complement.
CTTGGGCTAGCAGATTATCAGCCATTTGTTGAAAGAAAGTGGCCATTTGCTGGGCCATTTGTGCAGTAATTTGTGCTGGTAAAACTGGTACAGTCGGGCCTTCGATACTTTGTGGAGTTGGGGCCTCAACTTGTCCATCTGCTATCACAGACTATTCTATTGTCTCATTTTTCTCTTCCATATCTTTTCATAGGATTTTCTATTTCCTATACAACCAACACAAGGAGATTTCCTCCTGTTAGTGCATATTTATAATGTAGTGTACTGTATGTATCAAACAATGACATTGAGCAGTTGTACTATGAAGAAAGAATATTCAAATTACAAGTCAAAACAGAATTAAAAAACTTGCTCTGATACCACTTAAACATGTCACACCCTACCCCTCCGTAAGGCATAACATGATTCCGTAGTATACCTAATGAATTACCAACTTCGTCTACTGATAATCCATTAAATATACTACAAGGGATTTTAAACCTTTTCTTACTTCTTTTTATAGTGGTGAGCGCTATTTACAGGTGTTAAAAAATTTTTTTACTGAAGTGAAACCAGATAACACATTTGAAGTATTAATAATTTCTGTAAAAATTTTGGCAGAGTGCCATCTGTATTTTGAATAAAACAATTCTTCAAAAACCTGTCAAAAGCACTTCCAATATATTTCTCAATCCGAAACTCCAATAAATTTGCTCAACACAATAAATTTCTCAACATTATCAATTCAGTTCAACCATAAATTTTCCATTGTTTCCAAAAGATGAGATAAAAGAAATATGTCACAATATTTTTACAAGCCAAAATAATTTACAATTTTTGTTTACAACTACTCAAGACCAAGTACAATATATATATATATATATATATATATATACAGTGCACATACATTACAACAAAAACTATAAAATATGGTATACTCAATATGCCGGTGAAATCTCAAAATGTAGCACAAGCAGCCTACTCTGCTGCTTTGTCCGTCTGTCTACCTGCGACAGTAATGAAAAAGCTATCGCTGAGTAAAATTTACTCAGTGGTGCACAATAACAATTAAAATGTGGTATGTAAAACTTTATTGACAAATTACAATTCAAATAATTCACAATTTCATGTCACGATTTTCACAGCTCATAGAACACAAATTTGATGAAACCATTGAATAACACAGTGTTGCCAATCAATAACACAACTTAGGTCATGACACAAATTTTCCGAACATGCCGTGTTGTACACCACGACAAGGCATACTCACCCCACTAATCGAAATCAATGAAGGAGGAAGTTAGCAAGATAATGAGTACTCATCCACACTCACCTCAGACTGGCAAGTCAAAGAGGGAGGAATATAATCACACTCACCCTATAAATGGAGGAGGAACATAGCAATATTGTCATGCCAAGTGTGAAATAAAACAATTCCAAATCACAATATTTAAATATTTCATACAAACCACAAATCATATTTTATCTCAAAATTTCCATTTGCAAAGTAGGCAACACAATAATTTCCAAATAATATTCCCAAAGCCAAAACAATAAAAAATTATTCATAACTCATTTTTCCAAATAAATTTTCTAGTAAAAGCTGTAACACCCCTATTTGCATAGCCTGGTAGATATCACTGTTTCGGTGACTGGTGTCAGTCTGGACAATTAAGGGGATTAGAACCACACTTAAGACAACTAGATAAGCCATAAACACAAATAATTAGTAACGTCCAATTAGTTAAGTATAAATAAAAAAAAAAACAGAACATAAGAAGTTAAACGAGCCGAGAGTCACAACGATGGGTGACCGTCTCGGGAACGACTGCGAAGCCATTTTAAACTCAAATTTCGAACCGTAAAATGTGACACTGCGGTCCTTAGGACCATTACGAACACAATGGAAAAGAGAAAATCACAAAAAAGAACTGTTAAGCCAGTCAAATAATTAGGTTAGGGAGCCGGAAGAAATACTGAATTATTTGCAGACCGGGATAAATCGGCAAGGGACAATTTGGTCAATTGATCCCGAGAGCTGACTCCTGACCTAACTGTCAAATAAAATCGGAGAAAAGAAAATTTTTGAATCGAGAATTAAATTAAAGAACTAATAGAAAAATAAATAGAGAAGAAAAAAAAGAAAATGGAAAAGTCAAAAGGTGATAACATTATGCATGACCTCATGCATGATGCCATAAAAACGATACTTAATATATTTACTTAATTGGAATTTTTGGGTCTTCCTAAGACATAAAAAGATAAAAGAAAAGAAAAAAAAATAAAACAAAAGTTATCTTCTTCTCCATATTGCCTTCCAAGTCTCTCTCCTTTCTTTCTCATTTACTCCACCACTTTCAAGCAAGAAAAGCTTTGAAATCTTTGGTTCCTTTCCATAAATCCTCTAAATCCCAACATTAAATCTTACCCTTAGACCTAGATAAACACTTGGGAGCAAGAAGGAAGAGAAAATTTGGAGAATTGAAGAACTAGGGAATCTACAAATTGAGGTAAGTGCAATTTCAAGTTTAGATTCTTATTGAATTCATGAATTTAAGTTTATGTGTGATGAAATTGCATTAGAAATAAAGGAAATCATGCTTAAATAAGGGAAGAAAGAATGTGGCAGCCATGGAACCTTAAGGTTTTAATGGTATTTAGTTAGGTTAAACATGAAATCTTGGTGAATAGATGTTATATATGTGAATTGTATATTTAGATTACATGAATTGTGAAGATTGGACAAACTTAGGGTTTTGGACATTAGGGTTTAGAGACCAAAAATGTGAAAAACTTGTAAATGGTTTCTTTAACCTAATGTGAAGTGAGAAATGGTCATTTGTGACCTAATTAAGTGTGTTAGAAGTGTTGGAATTAAAGTCATATTTGGAGGGAGTGTGGTCATGCTGCTGCAGCATGACCAAGTCAACTTTGAAGGACTAAAGATGAAATTTTACAAGTCCAACTGATATGGGATCAATTGGAGATGAAAATAGACACTAAATAACACAATTTTCATTTAGGAAGCATGCCCAAAAAGTGACTAAAACCTAGTGAACAAATTGACCGAAGTTGAAAAATTGCAGGCTACCCTGTACAAACTAACCAAATAAATAGTGTTTGTCTATTTGGTCATAACTCGAGCTAGGCAGGTCAGAATGACCTGAAATTTTACCAATGGTTAGATGAGATATAGACCTAAAAGTTTCATGAAGAACACAAACCCAAATTATTCCATTAACCCAATCAAATTACTGAGCAAAGTTGAATCACTAAACCTGCAGAACTGCAAATTTAGCATATAAACAGTAAAGTTTCAATGGCTATAACTCTCTCTCGAAAACTCTGATTTAGGTGATTCTTGAACCGATGGAAACCTAAGACATAGTAGAACATTTCATATGAAGAAAATTAGACCAAATTATGGACTTAACTTGATCAAATTACTGAACGAAGTTGGATCAATGAATCTATAGAACTAAATTCTGTAGCATGAACAGTAACCATAATTTGGAAATAACATGAGCTACAAAACTCCAATTGGAGTGATTCAAAAAGGACAATAAACTTAAGATAATAGGGAACATTTTCTATGAAGGAAGTTTTGCCAAATTCCAACAGAAAAGTGACCAATGGAATAGTGCAACCTTAGACACTAAAACTGAAAATTTGGCAATTTTGCCTAAAAGATCTAAGTTTTGAGAAAATGACCAAAACCAACAAGTTTGGTGACCAAAATGTGGTATGTGGGTGAAGTTGGAATTCCAATACCTATTAAGCCTTAGAAAGTCAACAATTTGACTTGAATAGTGTAGTGAATTGTAACCTGAAACACAAAAATTTCAAGAACGTTGAGTTTAGCACATCAGAGCTAGATAAAACTGAAGTTAAATTTATTTTTGGATTTATGCTAATTTATGGTACTGAAACACTGTGAAACTGTGTGTTTCAGCTGAAAAAGACTTTTGACTAAATTGTGTTATTATGAGTTTTGATAAATTGTGAAATGTGATTGAGAAATAATTAAATTGTGTTTTGGCAATGAATGATTTATGTATTGTATTTAAAATTTTTATTGTGCACCACTGAGTATTTTTATACTCAACGATAGCTTATTTTGCTGTTGCAGATAAGAGCAAGGAGAAAGCAGTAGAGTGAGCTGCTACTAATATTGAGGACTACACTGATATTTTTGTACGGGTATTTTTTTACACCCTTGTAGTTATTTTGATATAAATATTGCTATGTTTTATGTATCAATATAAAGTTGAGCAGTTGTATAATAAATTGTAATAATATTATTTTTGGAACTTCTTTTTGTAAATTAAGGTTTGTATTTGTGAATTTCACACTTTATGCATTATGAATGAAGTTATGAAATATTTTGAAATGATAATCCTTGATTGGATTGTGGAATTATTTTGAAGTGGATTGAATTGAGTTGACTTGAGATTATTTAAAGTTTGGGAGCTGTGGAAAATTTATTGGAAGTGTTTTTCATAGGTTTTTGAAGAACTGTTTTCTCAAAATATAGACGGAACTCTATCAAAATTTTTATAAAATTTGCGGAAAAATTAAAATGGACAAAAATTTTTACTAGTATTTAAGCTTTGAAAAAATAATTTTAATTCTTACCAAAATGCTCACCACTTCCAAATCTAAGAAAATTGTTATAAAATCCCTTGTAGGGTACTTAATGAGTTATCGGTAGGTGAAGTTTGGTAGTTCATTAAGTAGTCTACAGGATCATGTCATGCCTTACAGAGGGGTAAGGTATGATATGTTTTAGTGGTAACAGAGCATGGTTTTTCAATAAAATTTGACTATATGTATGAATATTTCTTTGATAAGTACAACTGCTCAAGTGTCTTTAATTCATACATATGACATATTTACATCATGAATATGCACTAACGGAGGTCAACCTCTTTGTGTTTGATCTCAGGAAGTAGAAATTTTGGGAAAACCTAATGGAAGAAAGAGATCATTCTGTGGAACAATCTGTCGAGGCTGAGGTTCCAGGGGAAGCCCCAGCACTCCAGAACGTGAGTGGGTCAGCCACTCTAGCTCCTACTCTAGCACCGCAGTTTCCTGCTCAGTTTGCACGGCAGATGGCTGCATTTTTCCAGCAAATGGCAGGAAATGTGCCACCCTAAGCTCAGATGCAAGCACCTGTAGTACAACCACAGCCCTCAGCTCGGCAATATGAAAAATTGATGAAATTTGGGGCCACCAAGTTTAAGGGCACTGTGGATCCACTGGAGCCAGAACATTAGTTGGAAAGAATGGAATAGGTTTTTAGAAAGCTACAGTGTACTGAAGAATTAAAATTTGAATATTCAGTATCTCTTCTCCAAGGGAATGCATATGAATGGTGGAAGACCATCCCCCACAGCCTGGTAGAACCTCCAGTCCTTACTTGGTCAGACTTTTTGACGGAATTTCGATAGAAGTGGGTCCCTGATGCATATGTGGATATGAAGTTACAAGAATTCTTGAGTTTGAAACAAGGGGACAGAACCATAGCAGAATATGAGAGAGAGTTCTCTCGACTGAGCCACTATGCTAGAAGTTTAGTCTCCGCCCCCGGAGACAGATGTAAGAGGTTTGAGTTCGAGTTAAGGCCGAATCTGAGGATGCAAGTTGTGGGATTTAGACACCAGAATTTTTCTGAGTTGATTTCACAAGCCCTGGAACTGGAAAGGATAGAATCAGAAGGGGCAGTGAAGAAGGGTACACAAGAGAAAGAGAAAACTGAAAAGACTACTGGACAAGCACCTGAGAGTGGTTCAGGGAAGAGAAAACAGTCTGGAGGATCTAGCTCTCACAGATCTGGCAGAGGTAGATTCTCTAGCCAAAGACCACCTTGGTCTGGTCAGTAGACGCAGCAGGCACCCCGAGGAGCTCTATCGGTATGGCAGTGTGAAACTCGTGGTAGAACACACGGTGGGGTTTGTTTTAAGGCCACTGGTGCATGCTATAACTGTGGAGGGAGCGGACATTTCGCTAAGGATTGTACTAGTCCACGCCGGTCTGGACCTTCTGCTACATCTGAAGGATCAGCCCAAGTCTCTGCACCTAGAGGATCATAGCCATCTGCTAGAGGTAGAGGCAGAGGTAGGTGTCTTGGTAACACTCCTGAAAGTCAAAGCACTGTTAACCAGCCAGTATCTAGTGGCGCACCAGTCAAAGTGTATACCATGCGTCAGAGGAGGGAAGCTGAAACATCAGATGTAGTAGCTGGTATTTTCTCCATCCTTGACCAAGATGTACATGTGTTATTTGATCCTGGCTCCACACATTCATATGTTAGTGCTAGTATGATGTGTTCTAATGCTATTCAGTGTGTACCAATGGATTATGATGTGCTAGTAACTAGTCCATTAGGCCAGGAGGTCAGGGTAAATAAATTATATAGGGATTGTCCTTTGGTGATCCAAGGACACACTTTTCTGTCTGATTTAATTGAAATGCCCTTTAGAGATTATGACATTATCTTGGGCATAGATTGGTTAGCCAGGCATCATGCGATGATTGACTGTAGACTGAAGAGAGTTACTTTTAATCTCCCTTTGTACGGTGTTGTGGTAATACATGGGGAGAGGCAGTTATTGCCTTCAAACATCATTTTAGCAGCACTGGCCAGAAAAATGATTAGGAAAGGGCGTGAAGCGTACTTGGCACTTGTGATAGACACCCAAGTGGATAGTCCAACATTGAGGGACATCCCTATGGTATGTGATTTTCCGGACGTATTTCCTGATGAATTGCCAGGATTACCTCCAGAAAGAGAGGTGTAGTTTGAAATTGATGTTATGCTTAGTGTGGACCCAATCTCCTTAATGCCATACAGAATGGCACCAGCAGAACTAAAAGAATTGAAAGTGCAGTTGCAAGAGCTGCTTGACAAGGGCTTTATCCGCCCTAGTGTGTCACCTTAGGGAGCGCCAGTGTTGTTTGTAAAGAAGAAAGATGGCACTCTCCAGTTATGCATTGACTATCGGCAGTTGAATAAGGTGACAATAAAGAACAGATACCCATTGCCCTGCATTGATGACTTGTTTGATAAGTTGAGGGGTGCAGCTGTGTTCTCCAAAATTGACCTGAGATCAGGTTATTATCAGCTAAAAGTACAAGAGCAGAGTATTTCTAAAACTGCCTTCAGAACCCGCTATGGCCATTATGAGTTCTTGGTCATGCCATTCGAGTTAACTAATGCTCCGGCTGCTTTATGGATCTGATGAACATTATCTTCAGACCATACCTTGACTAGTTTGTTGTGGTATTTATCAATGATATAATGGTTTATTCGAGGAATGCAGAAGAGCATGATAGACATCTGCGGAGTGTACTACAGACTTTGAGAGAGAAACAGCTATATGCTAAATTATCGAAGTGTGGATTTTGGCTGAAGGAAATATCTTTCTTGGGGCACGTAGTATCAGAAGAGGGCATCAAGGTAGACCCTAGCAAAATAGAAGCTGTCCTTAATTGGAAGCCACCCAGAAATATCACAGAGATTTGAAGTTTTCTGGGTTTAGCTGGATACTACCGTAGATTTGTGAAGGGATTCTCCATGTTGGCATCTCCATTGACCAAGCTGCTTAGAAAAGATGTGAAATTTCAGTGGACTTAAGACTGCATTAGAGCATCAGAAGTCCTACATTGATTTGAAGAGAAGGGATATTGAGTATGCAGTGGGTGAGAAAGTATTCCCTAAGGTTTCTCCTTGGAAGAGAAATATGAGATTCGGCAGAAAGGGGAAACTAAGTCCTCGTTTCATTGGGCCATATGAGGTTCTGGAAAGAGTGGGTCCTTGGCTTATTGATTGGCACTACCTCCAGAGTTGCAGAAGATACATAATGTCTTTCATGTGTCCATGTTGAGGAGGTATCAATCAAACCCATCTCATGTACTACCAGTGGAAGAAATTGAAGTGAATTCGGACCTCACATATGAGGAAGAACCCATAGTGATTCTGGCTTATAAGGTGAAGCAGCTAAGGAACAAGCAGATACCGTTGGTAAAAGTGCTGTGGAGCCATCATTCGGGCAAGGAGGCTACTTGGGAACGAGAGGAGGACATGAGGAGACAACACCCACGGCTGTTTAGAGATTAATACCAAGTAAAATTTCGAGACGAAATTTATTTAAGGGGGGGGGGAGAATTGTAACACCCCCACTTGCATAGCCTGGTAGATATCGCTGTTCCGGTGACCGGTGCCAGTCCGAACAATTAAGGGGATTAGAACCACACTTAAGACAACTAGATAAGCCATAAACACAAATAATTAATAATGTCCAATTAGTTAAGTATAAATAAGAAAAACAGAACATAAGAAGTTAAACGAGCTGAGAGTCACAGCAATGGGTGACCGTCTTAGGAACGACTGCGAAGCCATTTTAAACTCAAATTTTGAATCGTAAAATGTGATGCTGCGGTCCTTAGGACCATTACGAACACAATGGAAAAGAGAAAATTACGAAAAAGAACTGTTAAGCCAGTCAAATAATTAGGTCAGGGAGCCAAAAGAAATATTGTATTATTTATATACTGGGATGAACCGGCGAGGGACAATTTGGTCAATTGACCCCGGGAGCTGACTCCTGACCTAACTGTCAAATAAAATCAAAGAAAAGATAATTTTGGAATCGAGAATTAAATTAAAGAACTAATAGAAAAATAAAAGAAAATGGAAAAGTCAAAAGGTGATGACATCATGCATAACCTCATGCATGATGCCATAAAAATGATACTTAATATATTTACTTAATTGGAATTTTTAGGTCTTCCTAAGACATAAAAAGATAAAAGAAAAGAAAAAAAAATAAAATAAAAGTTATCTTCTTCTCCATATTGCCGTCCAAGTCTCTCTCCTTTCTTTCTCATTTACTCCACCATTTTTAAGCAAGAAAAGCTTGGAATTCTTTGGTTCATTTCCATAAATCCTCTAAATGCCAACATTAAATCTTACCCTTAGACCTAGATAAACACTTGGGAGCAAGAAGGAAGAGAAAATTTGGAGAATTGAAGAACTAAGGAATCTATAAATTGAGGTAAATGCAATTTCAAGTTTAGATTCTTATTGAATTCATGAATTTAAGTTTATGTGTGATGAAATTGCATTAGAAATAAAGGAAATCATGCTTAAATAAGGGAAGAAAGAATGTGGCAGCCATGGAACCCTAAGGATTTGATGATATTTAGTTAGGTTAAACATGAAATCTTAGTGAATAGATGTTATATATGTAAATTGTATATTTAGATTACATGAATTGTGAAGATTGGACAAACTTAGGGTTTTGGACATTAGGGTTTAGAGACCAAAAATGTGAAAAACTTGTAAATAGTGTCTTTGACCAAATGTAAAGTGAGAAATGGTCATTTGTGACGTAATTAAGTGTGTTAGAAGTGTTGGAATTAAAGTTAAATTCGGAGGGAGTGTGGTCATGCTGCTGCAGCATGACCAAGTCAACTTTGAAGGACTAAAAATGAAATTTTACAACTCCAATGGATATGGGACCAATTGGGGATGAAAATAGGCACTAAATGACACAATTTTCATTTAGGAAGCATGCCCAAAAAGTTACTAAAACCTAGTGAACAAATTGACCAAAGTTGAAAAATTGTAAGCTGCCCTGCACAAACTGACCAAATGAATAGTGTTTATTCATTTAGTCATAACTCGAGCTAGGCAGGTCAAAATGACCTGAAATTTTACCAGTGGTTAGATGAGATATAGACCTAAAACTTTTATTAAGAATACAAACCCAAATTATGCCATTATCTCAATCAAATTACTGAGCAAATTTGAATTACTGAACCTGCAGAACTGCAAATTTACCATATGAACAGTAAAGTTTCAATGGCTATAACTCTCTCTAGAAAACTCCAATTTAGGTGATTCTTGAACCGATGGAAACCTAAGACATAGTAGAACATTTCATTTGAAGAAAATTAGACCAAACTATGGACTTAACTTCATCAAATTACTGAACGAAATTGGATCAATAAATCTGCAAAACAAAATTCTGTAGTATAAACAGTAACCATAATTTAGATATAACCTAAGCTACAAAACTCCAATTGGAGTGATTCAAAGAGGAGAATAAACTTAAGACAATAGGGAACATTTTCTATGAAGGAAGTTTTGCCAAATTCCAACAGAAAAGTGACCAATGGAACAGTGCAACCTTAGACACAAAAACTGAAAATTTGGCAATTTTGCCTAAAAGATCTAAGTTTTGAAAAAATAACCAAAACCAACAAGTTTGGTCACCAAAATGTGGTACGTGGGTGAAGTTGGAATTCCCATACCTATTAAGCCTTACAAAGTCAACAATTTGACTTGAATAGTGTAGTGAATAGTAACTCGAAACACAAAAATTTCAAGAACGTCGAGTTTAGCACATTAGAGCTAGATAAAACTGAAGTTAAATTTATTTTTGGATTTATGCTAAGTTATGGTACTGAAACACTGTGAAACTGTGTGTTTCAGCTGAAAAAGACTTGGAAGCTCTGAGAGACTAAGTCAAGGCATAGAGGCGACTCACGTCAGGTTTGTACACAATAAACCTTATTTGAGCCTTTTGTTATTGAAAAATTGATTTAGTGTGATTTATGAAAATTTTAAGTTAATTATGAATTGTGTTGCCATCTTGTGAATGAAATTATGACTTTAAAAATTTATTGGATTTCTCACGAATCATTTGAATAAATGTTTGAAATTGATTTTTGATTCACACTTAGCATGACAGTATTTTATTATTCCTCCTCTATTTATGGGGTGAGATCGATTATTTTTCCTCCCTCTCAGGTTTACCAGTTGAGGTTGTAGATCGGATGAGTACTCATTAGCTAGCTAGCCACCTCCCTCATTGATTTCAATTAGTGGGGTTGTAGATTACTTTGTCGTGGTGTACAATACGACATTGATCAGAAATTTTGTGCCATGGCTTAAGTTGTGTATGAATCGGCAACACTGTGTTCTTAAATTATTTGACTAAATTGTGTTATTATGAGTTTTGATAAATTGTTAAATGTAATTGAAAAATAATTAAATTGTGTTTTGGCAATGAATGATTTATGTATTATATTTAAAATTTTTATTGTGCACCACTGAGTATTTTTATTCTCAGTGATAGCTTATTTTGCTGTCGCAGATAAAAGCAAGGAGAAAGCAGCACAGTGAGCTGCTACTGATATTGAGGACTACACTGATATTTTTTTACGAGTATTATTTTATACCCTTGTAGTTATTTTGATGTAAATATTGCTATATTTTATGTATCAATATAAAGTTGAGCAGTTGTATAATAAATTGTAATAATATTATTTTTGGAACTTCTTTTTGTAAATTAAGGTTTGTAGTGAATTTCACACTTTATGCACTGTGTATAAAGTTACGAAATATTTTGAAATGATAAACCTTGATTGGATTGTGGAATTATTTTGAAGTAGATTGAATTGAGTTGACTTGAGATTATTTGAAGGTTAGGAGTTGTGGAAATTTATTAGAAGTGTTTTTCACAGGTTTTTGAAGAACTGTTTTCTCAAAATATAGACGCAACTCTGTCAAAATTTTTATAAAATTTGAGGAAAAATTAAAATGGACAAAAATATTTACTAGTATTTAAGCTTTGAATAAATAATTTTAATTCTTACCAAAATGCTCACCACTTCCAAATCTCAGAAAATTGTTTTAAAATCCCTTATAGGGTACTTAATGAGTTATCGGTAGGTAAAGTTCAGTAGTTCATTAAGTAGTCTACGGGATCATGTCATGCCTTACAGAGGGGTAAGGTGTGACATGTTTTAGTGGTATCAGAGCATGATTTTTCAATAAAATTTGACTATATGTATGAATATTTCTTTGATAAGTACAATTGCTCAAGTGTCTTTAATTGATACGTATTACATATTTACATAATGAATATGCACTAACGGAGGTTAACGTCCTTGTATTTGATCTGAGGAAGTAGAAATTTTGGGAAAACAGAATGGAAGAAAGAGATCATTCCGTGGAACAATCTGTTGAGGCTGAGGTTCCAGGGGAAGCCCCAGCACTCCAGAACGTGAATGGGTCAGCCACTCTAGCCCCTACTCTAGCACCGTAGTTTCCTGCTCAGTTTGCACGGCAGATGGCTGCATTTTTCCAACAAATGGTGGGAAATGTGTCACCCCAAGCTCAGATGCAAGCACCTGTAGTATAACCACAGCCCTTAGCTCGACAATATGAAAAATTGATGAAATTTGGGGCCACCGGGTTTAAGGGCACTGTGGATCCACTGGAGGCAGAACAATGGTTGGAAAGAATGGAATAGGTTTTTAGAAAGCTGCAGTGTACTGAAGAATTAAAATTTGAATATTCAGTAACTCTTCTCCAAGGGAATGCATATGAATGGTGGAAGACCATCCCCTAAAGCCTGGTAGAACCTCTAGTCCTTACTTGGTCAGACTTTTTGACGGAGTTTCGATAAAAGTGGGTCCCTGATGCATATGTGGATATGAAGTTACAAGAATTCTTGAGTTTGAAACAAAGGGACAGAACCATAGCAGAATATGAGAGAGACTTCTCTCGACTGAGCCACTATGCTAGAAGTTTAGTCTCCACCCCCAGAGATAGATATAAGAGGTTTGAGTTCGAGTTAAGGCCGAATCTAAGGATGCAAGTTGTGGGATTTAGACACCAGAATTTTTCTGAGTTGATTTCACAAGCCCTGGAACTGGAAAGGATAAAATCAGAAGGGGCAGTGAAGAAGGGTACACAAGAGAAAGAGAAAACTGAAAAGACTACTAGACAAGCACCTGAGAGTGGTTCAGGGAAGAGAAAACAGTCTGGAGGATCTAGCTCTCACAGATCTGGCAGAGGCAGATTCTCTAGCCAATGACCACCTTGGTCTGGTCAGCAGACGCAGCAGGCACCCCGAGGAGCTCTATCGGTACTGCAGTGTGAAACTTATGGTAGAACACACGGTGGGGTTTGTTTTAAGGCCACTGGTGCATGCTATAACTGTGGAGGGAGCGAACATTTCCCTAAGGATTGTACTAGTCCACGCTGGTCTGGACCTTCTACTACATCTGAAGGATCAGCCCAAGTCTCTGCACCTAGAGGATCACAGCTAGCTGCTAGAGGTAGAGGCAGAGGTAGGTGTCTTGGTAACACTCCTGGAAGTCAAAGCACTGTTAACCAGCCAGTATCCAGTGGCGCACCAGTCAAAGTGTATACCATGCGTCAAAGGGAGGAAGTTGAAACATCAGATGTAGTAGCTGGTATTTTCTCCATTCTTGACCAAGATGTACATGTGTTATTTGATCCTGGCTCCACACATTCATATGTTAGTGCTAGTGTGATGTGTTCTACTGCTATTCAGTGTGTACCAATGGATTATGATGTGCTAGTAACTAGTCCATTAGGCCAGGAGGTCAGGGTAAATAAATTATATAGGGATTGTCCTTTGGTGATCCAAGGACACACTTTTCTGTCTAATTTAATTAAAATTCCCTTTAGAGATTATGACATTATCTTGGGCATAGATTGGTTAGCCAGGCATCATGCGATGATTGACTGTAGACTGAAGAGAGTCACTTTTGATCTCCTTTTGTACGCTGATGTGGTAATATATGGGGAGAGGCAGTTATTACCTTCAAACGTCATTTTAGCTGCACTGTCTAGAAAAATGATTAGGAAATGGCGTGAAGCGTACTTGGCACATGTGATAGACACCCAAGTGGATAGTCCATCATTGAGGGACATCCCTATGGTATGTGATTTTCCGGAAGTATTTCCTGATGAATTGCCAGGATTACCTCCAGAAAGAGAGGTGTAGTTTGAAATTGATGTTATGCTTAGTGTGGACCCAATCTCCTTAATGCCATAGAGAATGGCACCAGATGAACTAAAAGAATTGAAAGTGCAGTTGCAAGAGCTGCTTGACAAGGGCTTTATCCGCCCTAGTGTGTCACCTTAGGGAGCGCCAGTGTTGTTTGTAAAGAAGAAAGATTGCACTTTCCGATTATGCATTGACTATCGACAGTTGAATAAGGTGACAATAAAGAACAGATACCCATTACCCTGCATTGATGACTTGTTTGATCAGTTGAGGGGTGCAGCTGTGTTCTCCAAAATTGACCTGAGATCAGGTTATTATCAGCTAAAAGTACAAGAGTAGAGTATTTCTAAAACTGCCTTCAGAACCCGCTATGGCCATTATGAGTTCTTGGTCATGCCATTCGGGTTAACTAATGCTCTGGCTGCTTTATGGATCTGATGAACATTATCTTCTGACCATGCCTCGACTAGTTTGTTATGGTATTTATCAATGATATATTGGTTTATTCGAGGAATGCAGAAAAGCATGATAGACATTTGCGGATTGTACTATAGACTTTGAGGGAGAAACAACTATATGCCAAATTGTCGAAGTGTGGATTTTGGCTGAAGGAAATATCTTTCTTGGGGCACCTAGTATCAGAAGAGGGCATAAAAGTAGATCCTAGCAAGATAGAAGCTGTCCTTAATTGGAAGCCACCCAGAAATATCACAGAGATTTGAAGTTTTCAGGGTTTAGCTGGATACTACCGTAGATTTGTGAAGGGATTCTCCATGTTGGCATCTACATTGACCAAGCTGCTTAGAAAAGATGTGAAATTTCAGTGGACGGATAAATGCCAACAGAGTTTTGATGAATTGAAAAGATGTTTGGTGAAGCTCGATCGACTTTACCTACATCGGGTAAAGAATATACAGTTTATAGTGATGCTTCTCACAATGGGTTAGGTTGTGTGTTGATGCAAGATCGAAATCTCATTGCCTATGTATCACGTAAGCTAAAATTGCATGAGAGGAATTATCCGACACATGAGTTAGAGCTTGCAGCCATTGTGTTTGCTCTTAAAATTTGGAGGCACTATTTGTATGGGGAGAAATGTTACATCTACACAGATCATAAGAGTTTGAAGTATTTGGGCACCCAGAAAGAGTTGAATTTGAGATAGAGAGATGGTTAGAGTTGATAAAAGACTATGATTGTCTAATAGACTATCAGCCAGGGAAAGCTAATGTTGTGGCTAACGCCTTAAGTCGCAAGACTATGGCAATTCTACGGGTTACTCCTTTGTCTATGGTGCATGAGTTGAGATCATTACATGCCAGTTTAGATATTAATGATGAGGGGCAAACATCAGTTGCATGGCATGTACAGCTAGTATTGATTGATCAGATTAGAAAGGCTGCTCAGAATGATCAGAAGTATCAGAAACTGTTGGAAGAAGTAAGGCAGGGCAAGAAATTAGAATTCTCAATTAGAGATGACGGTCTATTGCTACACCAGGGTAGAACGTGTGTTCCTAATGATGTTGATTTGAGGCTGATCATTTTGAAGGAAGCACATAAGTCTCCTTTTGCCATGCACCTTGGTGGTACAAAAATGTATAGAGGGCTAAAGGAGCATTACCGGTGGATGGGTATGAAAAGAGATGTGGCAGAGTTTGTTTCCAAATGCCTAACTTGTCAGCAAGTAAAGGCAGAACACCAAGTACCAACTGGGTTATTACATCCACTACCAGTGCCAAAATGGAAATGGGAGAGAATAACTATGGATTTTGTGATGGGACTTCCAAGGACACAGAAGAGTAATGATGCAGTATGGGTCATTGTTGATAGACTGACCAAGTCTGCTCATTTTTTGCCAGTCCGAATGGACTACAGTTTAGAAAGATTGGCCAAGTTGTACATCGATGAGATTGTGAGACTTCATGGAGCGCCAGTATCCATTGTATCAGACAGAGATCCTAGGTTCACTTCTAGATTCTGGGGTAGTCTTCAGAGAGCCCTAGGAACTAGATTGAACTTCAGTATTGCATTCCACCCACAGACAGATGGCCAGTCTGAGAGAGTAATTCAGATTTTGGAGGATATGCTACGGGCTTGTGTGATTGAGTTTGAGGGCAGTTGGGATACACACTTGCCTTTGATTGAGTTTGCTTATAACAACAGCTACCAATCAAGCATTGGGATGCCTCCATATGAAGCTTTGTATGGCAGAAAATGTAGAGCCCCGTTGTGTTGGGATGACGTGGGTGAAAGAAAGATGAGTGGACCCGAAATTGTTCAGCAAACTGAAGAGAAGATCAGGGTGATCAGAGATCAACTTAAGACTGCATCAGACCATCAGAAGTCCTACATTGATTTGAAGAGAAGGGATATTGAGTATGCAGTGGGTGAGAAAGTATTCCTCAAGGTTTTTCCTTGGAAGAGAGTTATGAGATTCGGCAGAAAGGGGAAACTAAGTCCTCGTTTCATTGGGCCATATGAGGTTATGGAAAGAGTGGGTCCTTTAGCATATCAATTGGCACTACCTCCAGATTTGGAGAAGATACATAATGTCTTTCATGTGTCCATGTTGAGGAGGTATCGATCAGACCCACCTCATGTACTACAAGTGGAAGAAATTGAAGTGAATACAGACCTCACATGTGAGGAAGAACCCATAGTGATTCTGGCTTATAAGGTGAAGCAGCTACGGAACAAGCAGATACTGTTGGTGAAAGTGCTGTGGAGCTATCATTCGGGCAAGGAGGCTAGTTGGGAACGAGAGGAGGACATGAGGAGACAACACCCATAGCTGTTCAGAGATTAATACCAGGTAAAATTTTGAGACGAAATTTATTTTAGGGGGGGGAGAATTGTAACACCCTCGTTTGCATAGCCTGGTAGATATCACTGTTCCGGTGACCGGTGTCAGTCCGACCAATTAAGAGGATTAGAATCACACTTAAGACAACTAGATAAGTCATAAACACAAATAATTAGTAATTTCCAATTAGTTAAGTGTAAATAAGAAAAACAGAACATAAGAAGTTAAACGAGCCAAGAGTCACAGCGATGGGTGACCGTATCGGGAACGATTGCGAAGCCATTTTCAACTCAAATTTCAAACCATAATATGTGACGATGCGGTCCTTAGGACCGATACGAACACAATGGAAAAGAGAAAATCACGAAAAAGTACTGTTAAGCCAGTCAAATAATTAGGTCAGGGAGTCGGAAGAAATATTGAATTATTTACAGACCAGGATGAATCGGCGAGGGACAATTTGGTCAATTGACCCTGAGAGCTGACTCCTGACCTAACTGTCAAATAAAATCAGAGAAAAAAAATTTTGGAATCGAGAATTAAATTAAAGAACTAATAGAAAAATAAATAAATAAAAAAAAAATGGAAAAGTCAAAAGGTGATGGCATCATGCATGACCTTATGCATGATGCCATAAAAATGATACTTAATATATTTACTTAATTGGAATTTTTGGGTCTTCCTAAGACATAAAAAGATAAAAGAAAAGAAAAAAAAATTAAAACAAAAGTTATCTTTTTCTCCATATTGCCGTCCAAGTCTCTCTCCTTTCTTTCTCATTTACTCCACCATTTTTAAGCAAGAAAAGCTTGGAATTCTTTGGTTCCTTTCCATAAATCCTCTAAATCCCAATATTAAATCTTACCCTTAGACCTAGATAAACACTTGGGAGCAAGAAGGAAGAGAAAATTTGGAGAATTAAAGAACTAAGGAATCTACAAATTGAGGTAAGTGCAATTTCAAGTTTAGATTCTTATTGAATTCATGAATTTAAGCTTATGTGTGATGAAATTGCATTAGAAATAAAGGAAATCATGCTTAAATAAGGGAAGAAAGAATGTGGCAGCCATGGAACCCTAAGGTTTTGATGGTATTTAGTTAGGTTAAACATGAAATCTTGGTGAATAGATGTTATATATGTGAATTGTATATTTAGATTACATGAATTGTGAAGATTGGACAAACTTAGGGTTTTGGACATTAGGGTTTAGAGACCAAAAATGTGAAAAACTTGTAAATGGTGTCTTTTGTAACACCCCAAAGTTAGGATGCCTAGAACTACACTTCAATATGAGTGGGAGACATAAAATAATGAAATACAAGAAAAGAAAATACAAGAAAAACAAAGGAAAAACAATAGCAAAGAAATGTGATCAAGTTGAAACCTAGCGATGGGGAAGTCAGGAATACATTTTAGGACTTAAATAGAACCTTATTGAAGAATAAATATCATAAGAAATATCAAAGAAAAATTAAATAAATAGTACAAAGAAAAGTGAGAAATCGAAACAGATAAAAAAAAATCATTATGGTCATTTGACATCCCGAATTATCTTTTGACCTAAATTTCCATTAAAAATAAATAATATTACACTTAGAAAATAAAATGAAAAATTAGTTTAGTGGTACCTAAAGTAAATAGCTAAAATCATGGGTTAAATGTGGAATAAGTGGGAGTTAAGTTTATAAAATGATTAAATTTGTGAGTGGACCACTAATGCATAAATTAAATACATAATAGGGCAGCTGTAACTCCACTAAACCAGCAGAAATAGTCATCTTCTCCAAAACAACCAAAGTTGCCGAATTGAGAGGAAATGAAAAACACCATGGCCATTTTTCATGCAAGCTCTCTTAACCTCCCATTTTCAACTCCAATCCTTTAAGTTCCTTCACAAAAATGGTCTACACATCACAAGGAAGATATTGATACCAATTTTGAGAGGTTTGGTGAAGGTTTAGCAAGTTACAATTAAAGGTAAGTTTGCATTTTTGAGAATTTCCTTGTTAAACTTTATGTTTATGTTATGGGAGTTAGTTTTGTGAAGGAAATTTTGAAGTTTAAATAGTTATTGAGATAGCCATTTTTGGGCAGCCATGGGGTCACACATTTGATGATTTATTATGCATATAATTGATGAGAAATAATGTTGATCATGGTAAATTAATATCCTAATGAATTGTTTCACATATACATGGTGATTTTGGCACTTGAATGAGAATTGATGGATTGTAGGGCAATGTGGTGTTGAAGGACAATTTCGGCAGCCTTGGGGACACTTGAATAAATGTGTATATTCATGGGAGTGTTGACAGAATTGTGGCATTAAGGAATGAAGGATATGTGTATGAAATTATTGTGTAAAGTGTATGTGAGAATTAGTGGTGTTTAGGTGTGTATGTAATGGTATTGAGATATTGTAAATGTGAATTATATTTGGTGTGTTGAGGGTAATGGTAATCTGCCCAAAATAATGTTAATGTAAAGTAGATTATACTGTGGTTAATGTACCAAAAGAGATTGGTAGGGAAGTAAACAAATTGCAAAGTAAATGTGTGTAGTTGATGTGTGTTAAGCAAAGTAATCAAGGGCAGTGTACATTTTAGCCTATAACCTTAAATGTGTAACCTCAATTGGTATGAGACCAATTTGAGGTGAAACTAGGCACAAAATGTGCCAACTTTCATTGAGAAACGATACCAAAATTCTGCTTGCAAGGTGACCTAAGAAAATGACCAATTCGGATTAGGTACACTTGAGACCTAAAAACTGACCATTTGGGCAGCAGTGAGTATTTAGGCCATAACTCACTCAAAACAGGTCCAATTTACCTGAAATTTTAACCATGGATAGTTAAGACCCATACCTACAAGTCTTATGAAGACACCAAAGCCCAGAAATGACCATAAGCAAGTCAAAAAGCTTGCACAAGTTCGGGTCCAAAAACTGGCCGAACCAGAATTGACCAATTTGACCTAAAAATGACCTAATTTGATACCAATTGACCAGCAAGAGTGTAATGACCATAACTTGGTCTACTTAACTCGGATTGACCTGAAATTTTGCACCGCGTGCAATAAGACCTATAAGCTGTGTGTGATTTATTTATGTTTATTGTGAGATTGTGAAATGGATTTAAACTCTCATTGACATATACTGTCTTTTGAATTCAAACATGATCTGACTTATGGAAATCTATTGTGATATTGAGAAATGGAGTTTAAATTCTTATTGACCTTTATTGTCTTGAATTTGACTATGGTTTTAAGTATCCACTATTTACATGATTTATGAATTGTGATTTAAATTGTATTTGGTTAATGTGAGACATTGTCTCGTGATAGCTTGCATATACATCCATTACCTAGTATTATGAGTATACATTTTGCATTTAATGTATGACACTGTATGTATATTTTATTTTTGGTTTTGAGCAGTTGTAAATTCAAGTTGTAACTTGAAGTTGTAAATTAATTATGAGTTATTTGACTTGTAAAAATTGTATTATATTTCCTTATCTCAGACTTTGAAAAATTTCTATGGAATTGAGTTGATAAATTGTTGTGTTGAGAAATGTATTGAAGTTGGGATTTGGAAATTTATTGAATTGCTTTTTTTATCCAAAATACGATGGCACTCTGCCAAAATTTTAAATTCCAAATAAACCAAATGAATTAGTTGTTTCACTTCAGTTCACCAAAGTCCTTAACACTGTAAATAGTGCTCAAAAGAAGTAAGAAAAGTTTTTAAAATCCCTTGTAGTGTATTTAATGGGTTATCAGTAGACGGAGTTGGTAATTCATTAGGTATACTACGGGATCATGTTATGCCTTACAGAGGGGTAGGGTGTGACATCTTTGACCTAATGTGAAGTGAGAAATGGTCATTTGTGACCTAATTAAGTGTGTTAGAAGTGTTGGAATTAAAGTCAAATTCGGAGGGAGTGTGGTCATGCTGCTGCAGCATGACCAAGTCAACTTTGAACGACCAAAAATAAAATTTTACAAGTCCAATGGATATGGAACTAATTGGGGATGAAAATAGGCACTAAATGACACAATTTTTATTTAGGAAGCATGCCCAAAAAGTTACTAAAACCTGGTGAACAAATTGACCAAAGTTGAAAAATTGCTGGCTGCCCTGCACAAACTGACCAATTGAACAGTGTTTGTTCATTTAGTCATAACTTGAGCTAGGTAGGTCAAAATGAACTAACATTTTACCAGTGGTTAGAATAGATATAGACCTAAAACTTTCATGAAGAATACAAACCCAAATTATGCCATTAACCCAATCAAATTACTGAGCAAATTTGAATCACTAAACCTGTAGAACTGCAAATTTGCCATATGAACAATAAAGTTTCAATGGCTATAACTCTCTCTAGAAAACTCCGATTTAGGTAATTCTTGAACCGATGGAAACCGAAGACATAGTAGAACATTTCATATGGAGAAAATTAGACCAAATTAAGGACTTAACTTCATCAAATTACTGAACGAAATTGGATCAATAAATCTGCAAAACTAAATTCTGTAGTATAAACAGTAACCGTAATTTAGATATAACTTAAGCTACAAAACTCCAATTGGAGTGATTCAAAGAGGACAATAAACTTAAGACAATAGGAAACATTTTCTATGAAGGAAGTTTTGTCAAATTCTAACAGAAAAGTGACCAATGGAACAGTCTAACCTTAGACACCAAAACTGAAAATTTGGCAATTTTGCCTAAAAGATCTAAGTTTTGAGAAAATGACCAAAACCAACAAGTTTGGTGACCAAAATGTGGTATGTGGGTGAAGTTAGAATTCCCATACCTATTAAGCCTTAGAAAGTTAACAAATTGACTTGAATAGTGTGGTGAATAGTAACACAAAATACAAAAATTTCAAGAACGTCGAGTTTAACACATTAGAGCTAGATAAAACTGAAGTTAAATTTATTTTTGGATTTATGCCAAGTTATGGTACTGAAACACTATGAAACTGTGTGTTTCAGCTGAAAAAGACTTGGAAGCTCTGAGAGACTGAGTCAAGGCCTAGAGGCGACTCACGTCAGGTTTGTGCACAATAAACCTTATTTGAGCCTTTTGTCAATGAAAAATTGATTTAGTGTGATTTATGAAAATTTTAAGTTAATTATGAATTGTGTTGCCATCTTGTGAATAAAATTATGACTTTGGAAATTTTTTGGATTTCTCACAAATCATTTGAATAAAATGTTTGAAATTGATTTTTGATTCACACTTAGCATGACAGTATTTTATTATTGCTCCTCTATTTATGGGGTGCGATTGATTATTTTTCCTCCTCTCTGGTTTACCAGTTGAGGTTGTAGATCGGATGAGTACTCATTAGCTAGCTAGCCACCTCCCTCATTGATTTCAATTAGTGAGGTTGTAGATTGCTTTGTCGTGGTGTACAACACGGCATTGATCGGAAATTTTGTGTCATGGCTTAAGTTGTGTATGAATTGGCAACAGTGTTTTCTTAAATTATTTGACTGAATTGTGTTATTATGAGTTTTGATAAATTGTGAAATGTGATTGAGAAATAATTAAATTGTGTTTTGGCAATGAATGATTTATGTATTGTATTTAAAATTTTTATTGTGCACCACTGAGTATTTTTATACTCAGCGATAGCTTATTTTGCTGTCGCAGATAAGAGCAAGGAGAAAGCAGCAGAGTGAACTGCTACTGATATTGAGGACTACACTGATATTTTTGTACGGCTATTATTTTATACCCTTGTAGTTATTTTGATGTAAATATTGCTATATTTTATGTATCAATATAAAGTTGAGCAGTTGTATAATAAATTGTAATAATATTATTTTTGGAACTTCTTTTTGTAAATTAAGGTTTGTATTTGTGAATTTCACACTTTATGCACTGTGAATGAAGTTATGAAATATTTTGAAATGATAAACCTTGATTGGATTGTGGAATTATTTTGAAGTGGATTGATTTGAGTTGACTTGAGATTATTTGAAGGTTGGGACTTGTGGAAAATTTATTGGAAGTGTTTTTCACAGGTTTTTAAAGAACTGTTTTCTCAAAATATAGACGGAACTCTGTCAAAATTTTTATAAAATTTTCGAAAAAATTAAAATGGACAAAAATGTTTACTAATATTTAAGCTTTGAGTAAATAATTTTAATTCTTACCAAAATGCTCACCACTTCCAAATCTAAGAAAATTGTTTTAAAATCTCATGTAGGGTACTTAATGAGTTATCGGTAGGTGAAGTTCGGTAGTTCATTAGGTAGTCTATGGGATCATGTCATGCCTTACAGAGAGGTAAGGTGTGACAAAAGCAGTGAATATAAAAGGTATTGTGTACAGACCTGGTTTGAGTCGCCTCTAGGCCTTGAATCAGTGTTCCTTATGCTTCTCAATATCCTTTTCAATTGAAACAAACAATTTAAAGTGTTTCAGTACTCAATGAATTTGTTTCTAACAATAAAATCCAATATTTAAATTTTCTTAGTACTATTCCGTTCAATTCATTTCATTAGTCAACCTATAATGTTGACCCTTGATGCACTCTAAGTGAGTCAATTCTAATGTTACCAATATGTCACATTTTATAGCCCTTTAGTGTTGGTATATGTTATCAATTTCATTTTCAAGTGTATTGCATATTATTGCAATTTATCGGATTTCAGTGTAGTATTTTGACCTAGCCGGATGACCTAGTTCCCTCGGTTTTCGGGTTTCGGTCCAAACTACAAACTTGTAGATCTATGTCTTATTGCACGCGAGGCAAAATTTCAGATCATTCTGAGTTGTGTAGACCAATATATGGTCAATTTACCAATGCTGTACATAATGCACTAAAATGGTAGGCTTAGGTCATTTTTAGGTCACTTTTGGTTCGGCCAGTTTTGGTACCTAAATTTGTGCAAGCTATTTGGCTTGGTTCTAGCCATTTCTGGGCTTTGGTGTCTTCATAAGAATTGTAGATCTATGTCTAGCCATTCATGGTAAAAATTTCAGGTCAATTACACCTGTTTTGAGTAAATTATGGTCAAAACACTAACTGCTGCTCAAATGGTCAATTTTTAGGCTTTCAAGTCACTAATCCGGATTTGGTCATTTTTTAAGTCACCTTCTAGGCAGAATTTAGGTAAGCTTTCTTCATGAAAGTTGGCACATTTTGTGCCTAGTTTCACCTCCAATGGTCTCATATCAATTGAAGTCACACACTTAAGGTTCTAAGCTAAAACATACACTGCCCTGCTACACATTCTTCATCACATGCCAATTACACATTCTATACTTATCAAGCTAACCCTTTCATGCCAATTCTGGTTCGTACCATACCATTAACATACTTAACAACACATTTTGGTCATTTTGGATAGCTTGTAACCATACTCAATATACACACTATAACATAGAATTTTCCAAAGTCCATTTACACAATTTAACTGCATGAACATACCTCATTTACATGTCCAAATCCAAACAATTATTCACATACACATGATGCCACCATAAGCAACATAATTCAACAATATTTCATGAACTTAAACACTTCAATCTTCTTCATGAGGCTGCTACAAGTTTACACATGCCCATCAACTTCCATTTTCACTTTTCAAGCTTACAAATCAAACTTTACACATGGAATTCAACTTCAATACAATTAAACATTTAAATCAACATCCAAAAAACCACTTACATGCAAGGACAAACTGTTCATGGTGAGGTTTCATGGCTGCCGAAATGGCTCAACTACAATAATTCATCAAACATAAAAAATTCTTTCATAAATCAACTACCCACAACCTTTGTTACACTTTTAATGAAACAAGAATTGAAAACACCCACTTACCTCTTTTGGACTTCTTCAAAACCTCACCAAAACTTATCTTTCTTGCTCCCTTATTGCTGCCTAAGGTGTGTAGACAAAGATTAATGAAGGAAGTTCAAGAATTTAGCTTGAAATGAAGGTGATCTCAAGCATGCATGGGTGGTTTCCATGAAGGAAAGTTGGGACACCATTTTCGGCCATGGGAGAGCTTGGTGAGGATGATGAAGTGAGTGGAAGATTCTGCCCTCATTTTAAGTATTAATGTATCCACTTGGTGCTCCACTAAACCTAGATTAATGATATTATAATATAAGGTTTCAAAAATTGCAATTTTAACCTTAATTTCTCTTAATTTACATTTTATCTTTAATTCCATTTTTCATTTGATTTTCCCAAATGTAATACCATTTATTTTTCATTGACATTTAGGTCAAAAGGCAACTTGGGGTGTCAATTGACCATAATGCCCGTATTCGGGTTGCTTTTCAGCTTTTTCGGTAACACCGATTTTCATCGGTTTCTCGATTTTTCATTTTTCTTTATACTAATTAATTAATTTTTCTTTGATATTTCTAATGAAATTTATACTTCAATAAGTCTTAAATTTTGTTTCGAAACTAAATTCCGAGGGTTCCCTACAGTCCTAGGGTCAGCTATTGCCTGCGTCGTAACTTCCCCGTGGGGTCACCCATCGCTACAGTGCTGGCTCGTTTAACTTAGTTTCATTTTATTGCTATTATTTTTTCTTTGTTTTTTTCTTGTATTTTCCTCTATTGTACTTCACTACCTTATATCTCCACACTAATATTTAAATATAATTCCAACCATCCTAGCTGTCGGGACAGATAATGTCACCAGAATAGTAGAACGCACTACCAAACATAGGGGTGTTACAGCTAAAAATCATCTCTGAGGACAAAATAACCAAAATGCCCTCTTAAATGGCTTATTGAGCCAAAATCTTCTGTATCGATCGAAAAATTTTTCTAAGCCTTTTCTTAGCATTCTAATGCCATAGAAACCTCAATAACTCTTCTCTGGAGTCCCAAAAATTATTTCATGAATTTTCTCGTGGGTTTAGGGCTTCTAGCTGTGAAAGCAGCAACTTCCCACTAGGTTATCCATCGCTAGGGAACCAGCTCATTTAACTTGGTTGTATTTTATTTCTAAAATTTTTTCTAAATTTTTCTTATTAATATTTGAGTTAATTATGATTCCTCACTTTAGTCTAAATATTTTTCTAGACGTTCTAGCTGTCCGGACCAACACCGGTCATCGAAACAGTAGAATATACGGAATTGCTACAGTGAGGATATTACAACTCTTCCCCTCTAATTTAAATTTTCTCCTCGAAATTTACCTGGTGTAAATAGTCGAGGAGCTGCTACTTCCTTATTTCTTCACCTTACCAGAGAAAATAGATCTGCATTAGTGTCACCTCGACTCATATAAATGCAATGCATGTTATGTACACAATCTTATTCTATCTATCTATGCCTAGGAATGCCTAAACCGTGCTCTGATACCACTAAATGTGACACTCCTTACCTATTTATAGTGTAGCCAAGCAAGATATGCCACACAGCGTACTGGAATACTATATTTTATCTCAATTATTTTTATCCTTCCTTAATTTATTTCTTGAATATTACATTCTGCCTGGGCAAAATGACCAAATGTATAGTGTTCATTCATTTAGTCATAACTCCATGTAGAAAGGTCTAATTGACCTGAATTTTTACCAGTAGAAAGTTGAGACATAGTCCTACAACTTTCATGAAGAAAACAAGCTCAAATTTAGACCATAACATATCCAAAAACTGACCTGCAGTCATTGTACAAAAAACTACAGAATTGATTCTGCCCATAAATTCTGGAAAAATTATAATCCGGCCCATTATGGTATTTAGGCCATAACTTGAGCTACAAAACTCCAAATGGAGTGATTCAAAAAAGTAAATGTAACTAGACACAATAAGGAACAACTTTGATGAAGAACATTTGGCCAAATTCTCACTGTAAGATGGCCTAATGGAACAGTGAACTCTAGCACCCAAAAACTGAAATTTTGAATTATTCTCCAATGGTTAGAAGTATGGAGTGGCAACTAATGCCAACACTTTTGGGAACTAAAATATGGTAAATCTATGTGATTAAAACTCATGTAACTATTATATATGAGAAAGTCAATATTTTGACTTAAATGATCAATTGAATGGTAATCTTACATGTTAAGTACAAATATTCAAGAAATAACTTTGTAATATGCCCTAGTAGGCCTAATGTGATTGGTTTGGATAGGTTGACATGCCAATAGGATTCTGAGAGCAATACTGCGTATGATGTATCGCTCCATGCCATTCTGTGATATGATAGCCTATGGCTATACTGATTATGATATTATACTTGACTTTATGCCTTATTGCTTTTATGGCTTATTAGCCATTCTGTTTGCACACCAGGAGACACATTGTAACCGATGGTGTGATGGCCCGAGGTACCTGGTACCTAGTGCTAGTTTACCCATTTATCCAGTTCGATCAATTTGTATAGGTTACTTGGGCATGAAAAATTATAAATGTAATTGAATTGATTATTAAAGAAAATAAGAAAATTAAATATCAAGATAAAGAATAAGAATGATTATAATAAAAAGAAGCTAAAAATCATCAAGAAAATGATTAATAAAATGCTAGAACGAGTTAATATCATAAAACATAATTAGCCTTCGACTAAACAATAGGTTAATAATTATTTATTTCTTATAAACACAATAACTAGGAAATTTTTACCTTTATTTGTATATTATATTTTCTTGTATTATTGGCACCCCTAAGCTTTATGCTTAGCGTGTCACTTTTGCAATGCGTAGGTACTAAAGATTTGGACAGAGAGCCTAGTAGACCACAAACTAGGTGAGGCCGTTCATAGTTCTGCATAATATCCGTGTCACCTCACAAGCTACAGTGTATTGGTAGGACACTAGGTCCCATTTTGATATTTTATACTGTTTGTACTGTTTGTAATCAAACTTTTATTTTCTCATGTATAAATTGAAACTTATGTAATATAATTTGGTATGAATGTCAGTATTTGTAAATTTGTGTTTATAAATGAAATGTATATGATTATGATGTTAAAATGAATGAATGGAAAATGGAAGAATTTTGAGAATTGATGTGAAGATTGGGGAGTTGTGGAATAGAATGACTATTGGAAGTGTTTTTCACAGGTTCCAAAGAACTGTTTTCTCCATTTTTAGCCGGTACTCTACTGGATTTTCTATAAAATTTTTGGAACCTCAAATGAATTTAAAATTTCAATAAATGACTTAAATGAGATAAATTCCACAAATTACACTTCATAATCATGAAGAAATAAATTAAGGAAGGATAAAAATAATTGAGATAAAATATAGTGTTTCGGTACACTGCGTGGCATATCTTGCTTGGATACACTGTAGACGGGTAAGGGGTGTCACATTTAGTGGTATCAGAGCACGGTTTAGGCATTCCTATGCATAGATAGATAGAATCAGATTGCGTGCATAACATGCATTGCATTCATATGAGTCGAGATGACACTAATACAGATATGTTTTCTCTAATAAGGTGAAGAGATAAGGAAGTGGCAGCTCCTTGACTATTTACACCAGGTAAATTTCGAGGACGAAATTTAAATTAGAGGGAAAGAGTTGTAATATCCTTACTGTAGCAATTCCGCATATTCTACTGTTCCGATGACCGGTGTTGGTCCGGACAGCTACAACATCTGGAAAAATATTTAGACTAGAGTGAGGAATCATAATTAATTCAAATATTAATAAGAAAAATTTAGGAAAAATTTTAGAAATAAAATATAACCAAGTTAAATGAGCTGGTGCCCTAACGATGGATAACCTAGTGGGAAGTTACTGTTTTCACAGTTAAAAGCCCTAAACCCGGGAGAAAATTTATGAAATAATTTTTGGGACTCCAGAGAAGAGTCATTGAGGTTTCTATGGCATTAGAATGCTAAGAAAAAGCTTAGAAAAAGTTTTCAATCGGTACAGAAGATTTTGGCTTAATAAGCTAAACGGAGGGCATTTTGGTCATTTTGTCCTCATATATGATTTTTGGCCGACTTGTCCAGTTAAGTATGTAACACCGTAGGCAAATCCCACATTGGCAAAACACGGGAGAGATTCTGGGTTTATAAGTTGGTGGTCCGTAACCCCTAGTGATGCGTTTTAGAACTGTGAGGGCTTCGGCCCAGAGCGGACAATATCACTAGTGAGCTGGGCCATTACATTTGTGGTATCAGAGCTGAACTCCCTCTAGTATGGTGTGTGGTGCGAGGATGCACCAGGTGGAAGCTGGTGGGCTTGTCATGACCCAGGGATGGGGTTGGGACGTGCTTGTTCAACCAGCTACGCACTGGGGTGGATTCGTGTCCCACATCGGAAACGGGAAGGAAAGATTTGGGCCATATATGTGGGAGCCTTCCTCACCTGGTAAGCTCACTTTTGGGAATGAAACCTCCCAAGGGACAAATCCGTGAGGCCCACGGGCCAAAGCGGACAATACTGACTAGAGATGGATTGGGCTGTTACATTGAACAAATGTAATGGCCCGGCCCACTAGTGATATTGTCCGCTCTGGGTCGAAGTCCTCATGGTTTTAAAACGCGTCACTAGGGGTTACGAACCACTAACTTATAAACCCAGCATCTCTCCCGTGTTTTGCCGATGTGGGATTTGCCTAGGGTGTTACACTAATACTCCCAACATACCACATTTTGCATTCTAAAATTGTTGGTATTGGTTGCCAATACCATTTCTAAGCTTAATGTTACTTATTCAAAATTTTCAGATTTCAAGCCTCATATTTACTGTTCCATTGGTCATTTGTACAGTAGGAATTTGGTAAAATTGTCTACATGAAAGTTGTTTTTTATTGTGTATAGTTACATTTCCTTTTTTAAATCACTCCATTTGAAGTTTTGTAGCTCAAGTTATGGTCATTTTACCATAACTGGCTGGATTGACCTGTACCCAAAATTTCTGGGCAATTTGGTTCTGCCAGATTTGGTGACCTAAGTTTGGATAGCAATTTGACTAGGTTATGATCAGAATTTGGATTTGTATTCTTCATAAAAGTTGTAGGGCTATGTCTCCTCTTTATTTTGGTAAAATTTCAGATCAATTGAACTTTTCTACACTGAGTTATGACCATTTGAACAAACACTGCTCATTTGGTCATTTTCGAGGGATAGCATGTTGGTCACCTGGATTAGGGTAATTTTTAGGTCAACTTAATTTGGTTTTCTGGGTAGGATTTCTTCACCAAAGTTGTGTCATTATGTGTCACCAAAGTGGTGTCATTATGTGTCTAGTTTCATGTCTAATTGTTCTTGCATCAATTGAACGTATACAACTCCATTTATAACTGCCCAAACCTGCTGAACTCACAACCGGTCCTACAGGTCACCAAGGGCAGCATGCCTAAGCTTAATTCCAACATCCTTACTCACTTCAATTCCTCCTCACACACATTCAAATGGTCACTAATTGACCATTACAAGGTTAATATACCATTTCATGAGCAAACCCTAATTTTTTTCACAAACCCTAATTTCCAAGTGTCTATTTCATGCTATCATGCCATCTAACACATCCAACACACATAATCCAACATCTAACTCAAGTTTTCTCATCACCAACCACTTTTAAACAATTCAATTCATACAAATCAACAAATCTCATCCTTCTCCCATGGCTGCCAATTCTCATACATACTTTAATATAATTGTTTTGTTCAATTCTACAACAAATTCTCATTTAATTTGTCTTCCTAACAAAGATTAAAAAGATAGGGAAGTAAGTATAGGCACTAACCTTGATTTAGCTAATTTCCAAAGCTTGAGAACTCTTATTTTTCTCTTTCTTTTTGCTGCCCAAGACTTGCTCTAGGTGTAAGGGTAAATAATTGTGAAGGGAAACTAGGGTTTTGGGGTGATTTGTGTGGTGAACTCAAGCTTGGTGAAGTTTTAATGGAGTTTTCCTTCCTCTCTCTCTCTCTCCACGTTTTTTGGCTGCCCAAAGGTTGAAGAAGCAACTGATTTTTCTTTCTTTTTTTTTGCCCATTAAGTCACTTTAAATAAGTTAATGCGATGTGTCAAAGTTTGATTGGGTGGGAGGATTTTTAGTGACTTCATAATGATGTCATAATTCTAATTCCTTTAATTTTCTTTCCTTTTCTTGTCTACTAAATTTCAATTTAATTTTTAGCAATATTTATTCACATATTATGTCATAATAATTATTTACTTAACTGAACAAGCCGGTCGAAAATCATCTCTGAAGATGAAATGACCAAAATGCCCTCTGTTTGGCTTAACAGACTAAAATTATCTGTACCGATCGAAAAAATTTTCTAAACCTTTCTTTGCATTCTAATGCCATAGAAACCTCAATGACTTTTCTCTGAAGTCCCAAAAATTATTTTATGAATTTTTCGCTCGGTCTAGGGCTCCTAGTTACGAGAACCGCAACTTCCCACTAGGTTACCCATCGCTAGGGCACCAGCTCATTTAACTTGGTTGTATTTTATTTCTAAAATTTTTTCTAAATTTTTATTATTAATATTTGAGTTAATTATGGTTCCTCACTTTAGTTTAAATATTTTTTCAGACGTTAAATATTTTTCTGGACGTTCAAGCTATCCGGACCGACACTGGTCACCGGAACAGTAAAATGTACAAAGTTGCTACAGGGAAGGTGTTACAACTCTTCCCCTCTAATTTAAATTTCGTCCTCGAAATTCACCTGATGCAAACAGTTGAGGGAACTGTTGCCTCATCATCTCTTCACTTTCCCAAGCTGCCTCCTCGGTGTTGTGGTGCCTCCAAAGCACTTTCACCAATGGAATCTGCTTATTCCTCAAATCCCACATCGGCAAAACACGGGAAAGATGCTAAGTTGGTGGTTCGTAACCCCTAGTGACGCATTTTAAAACTGTGAGGGCTTTGGCCCAGAGCAGACAATATCACTAGTGGGCCGGGCCATTACATAAAGCGTGACAAAATCCAATAATTAATTCATATATACTTAATTCTAGCCCCAACATACTTAAACTAATGTTCTTAGAAATTTTCATTTTGGGGTTACTATTCACGACATTATTCAAGTCAATTTGTTGACTTTCTTATTGTAACACCCTCCTTATAGCAAATCCGTACATTCTACTGTTTCGGTGACCAGTGTCGGTCCGGACAGCTAGAACGTCTGGAAAAATATTTAAACTAAAGTGAGGAACTATAATTAACTCAAATTTTAATAAGAAAAAATTAGAAAAAGATTTTAGAAATAAAATACAACCAAGTTAAATGAGCCGGTGCCCTAGCGATGGGTAACCTAGTGGGAAGTTGCGGTTCTAGCAACTAGGAGCCCTAGACCAGGGGAAAAATTCGTAAAAATAATTTTTGGGACTGCAGAGAAGGGTCATTGAGGTTCCTATGGCATTAGAATGCCAAGAAAATATTTAGAAAAATTTTTCAATCAGTACAGACAATTTTGGCCCGTTAAGCCAAACGGAGGGCATTTTGGTCATTTCGCCTTCAGAGGTGATTTTTGGCCGACTTGTCCAATTAAGTAAATAAATTATATAACATAAAATGTGAATAAATATTCCTAAAAATTAAATTAAAAATGAGTAAAAAAAGAAAGAAAAAGAAAAATGAAAGTAAATGCTTAAATATGCCATCATGCTTAAGTAAGCATGATGCAATTAAATTTTCCCACCAATTGAAATTTGACAAGCACACATTAAAACAATTAAAAAGGGAAAAAATGGACAAAAATTCAGTTTTCTTCTTCATTTGTTTCAGCTTGCCGAATCCCTCCATTGAAGCACTCTCCCATTTTTCTTCATTTACCTCAATTCTCTCACTCTACTCACCATATTTCCTCTATATTCCAATATTAAAAATTACCCTAGACTCTAGCTAAAGTGTTTGGCAGCCAAGGAAACAAAAGAAAGTGAAGAATTAACAAGAGAAAATTCTGCCCTACTAAGGTTAGTGCCATCTTTCTCTCTCTTTCTTTGGATATCCGTGTGGGAATTGAAGAGAATTATGCATGCTAAGGTATATGGTAAATTTTGGCAGCCTACTGGGGGTGGTGATTTTGATTGTTTTGATGGGTTTAGAGTGGATTAGAGATGGTGTTTGAAGTGTATAAATTGATAATGAACTAGTATGTTTAATTAATGTATGTTGTGTGAATTGGAATGGGGAATTAGGGTTTTGGAGAAAATTTTGGGCTTTACTTATGTAATGGTGAATGAACATTCTAATGGTCAATTAGTGACCATTTGAGGTAAATTGACCATAACTTGGAGTGAATTGTAGCATTAAAAACTAATTTGGTATGCTGCCTTATGTGACCTGCAGGTTGGATGTGAGTCCAGCCTGTTTGGACAGCCATAACTTGGGCTGTGTAGGTTCAATTGGTGTTTGGCCAATTGGACATGAAACTAGACACATAATGGCACAACTTTGGTGAAGAAACCATGCCCATAAGTAAATATACAAATACTCAACGAAAATTTATTTGCAATGAGATATCAATATATTCACTGCATATTTATTTTCTGTTATTTATTTTTATTTTATTATTGGAACCACTAAGCATTATTGCTTAGCGCGTTGCTTTTGCCACGCGTAGGTTCTGGAGATACTGACCGAGAGCCCAGTAGACCACAGACTGGGTGAGACCTCTTGCAGCTCTGCATAGTATCCGTGTCACCTCACTATCTTCAGTGCATTGGTAGGACACTAGGTTTCATTTTGGTATTTTGTAACTAACTTTTACTTTCTCATATGTAATTGAAACTTATGTAATGTATTTTGGTATTAATGTATATAGTGGAAATTGTGTTTGTGAATGAAAAAGTGAATATTTATTTATGACTTTTACATGATTATCATATGAGATGAATGATTGAGAAATGGAAATGTTGTTGAAAAACATATTGAGATTTTGTTGATGAAATGGAGTTTGGGATTGATTAGAAATGATTATTGGAAGTGTTTTTCATAGGTTTCGAAGAACTGTTTTCTCCATTTTTAGCCGGTACTCTGCCGGATTTTCTATAAAATTTTTGGAACCTCAAATAAATTATAATTTCAATAAATGACTTAAATGAATTATATTTCATAAATTATATTCAAAACTATGATAAAAATAAATTAAGGAAGAATAAAAAATGATTGAGATAAAATAGAGTGTTCCGGTACACCGTGTGACATATCTTACTCGGATATACTGTAGACGGGTAAGGGGTGTCAAATTTAGTGGTATCAGAGCACGGTTTAGTTGTTTCTAGGTCTAGATTGAGTCCATACCATGCATTGCATTTGTAAGAGTTGAGGTGACACTAATGCAGATCTATTTGTCTTTGTTATTTTAAATAGGATATGGACCCTACATCTCAGAGGGCAGTTGAGGAGGAAGTGGAGAGTCATGCTCCACCTATAGTAGTTGAGACTGGAGGTAGGGGAGAACCTGCTCCACCAGCTCCATCAGAGCCAGCTCAACCTCCACAGGCCGTGTTCCAGCAAATGGCCGAATTCTTCAAACAAATGGCTGGGGTAATGCCACCACCACCACCACCTCCACAGCAGAAATCACACTTGGAAAGACTAAGAAAATTTGGAGCAGTGGACTTCTTTGGCAAGAGAGAAGATGATTACATTGCGTAGAAAATTGGTTGAATGCAGAGCAGTGAGTTTTAAAACAACTCCACTGCACTCAAGAGCAAAATCTAGAAGCTGCTGTATCTCTATTGCAAGATGATGCATATGAATGGTGGGATACGGTGTCCAGTGAAGTACAGCCAGAAGTAATAACTTGGGACTTCTTCCTCTCCGAATTCAAGAAGAAATATGTGGGTAGTGTATACCTGGAAGAGAAAAGAAGAGAGTTCATGTGACACCCCTTACCCGACTACAGTGTAGCCGAGCAAGTTATGCCACTCAGTGTGCCGAGCTCTCTATTTTATCTTAATTCATTTTTATTCTTCCTTTTGAATATAACTTGTGAAATATAATTTATTTAAGCCTTTTATCGAAATTATAATTTATTTGAGGTTCTGAGAATTTTAAAGAAAATCCGGTAGAATACCGGCTAAAGATGGAGAAAACCGTTCTTCGGAACCTGTGAAAAAACACTTCCTATATTCATATTCAATCATCTCAATTCCATTTATCCAAATCTCAACATTTTTCAACCATTAATTTCTCAATCATTCATCACATGTGATAATCAAATATAAATTACAGATAAACATTCACTTTTTCATTTATAAACACAATTCTCATTATTTACATGAACATCAAATTACATTTCATAATTTCATTTACACATGAGAAAATAAAATCAATTACAAAATACCAAAATGACACCTAGTGTCCTACCAATGCACTGCAGATGGTGAGGTGACACAGACACTATGCAGAACTGTGAACGGCCTTACCGAATCTATGGTCTACTGGGCCCTCTGTCCAAATCTTCAGTACCTACGCGTCGCAAAAGCGACGCGCTAAGCATAAAGCTTAGTGGTGCCAATAATACAAGAAAATATAATATGCAAATAAAAATAATAATTTCCTTGCTATTGTGTTCATAAGAAATGAATAATTACTAACTTATTGTTTAGTCGAGGGCTAATCATGTTTTATGATATTAACTTCTTCATGCATTTCGTTAATTATTTTCTTCATGATCTTGAGCTTCTTTGTATTTTTGTAATTATTCCTGATACTTAATTTTCGTATTTTCTTTAATAATCAGTTCAATCACAGTTATATTTTTCCATGCCCAAGTAACCTATACTGGACGACTAGACTGGATAACGGGTCGTTGGCACTGGACACCGCGGTGTCTCGGGCCGTCATACCATGGGAAGCAGAACGTCAACCATGTATGCAGTCAATATGGCATAAAAGCCATGATATCACATAATCGGGCATAAAAGCCATGAATACCGGTATAAAAGCCATGAATACGGGCATAAAGCCATGAATACGGGCATAAAGCCATGAATACAGGCATAAAGCCTTTCGCAGTACTGCTAAAACAATACCCTATTGGCATGCCAAACTATCCAATCCAACACACATGTCTAGGCAATACAAGGGCACATAATATCATTAAATGTTCATAAGTTTTATTATTTCATTTTATGTTCCAATTATCGTTCATAGTATTTTAATTTTATTTATAGTAGAAGCATAAATCTTCAAATCTCATTTTTATATAATTTATGCATTCATCACACCATTCACGTTAATTGCAATTTACATCAATCGATTTTCATGTACCATTTTTACATCGAAATATTTCCATTTCTCTCATGATGAGAGCAATTAACCCATTTACACATCCATGTGATTCATCTAATCGTTACAATATTTATATGAATTAGTATTCACATTATTACCTCTCATGTACTAATTTTTGTATAAGGTATTATAATCCTATTTGAAACAAAGACGTAAATCCTAATGATAACTTTATTTCATTTATACTCTAAACAATCCATTTGTGTTAATTACATTTTATATTTCAAGTTGTATTACTTATGTAATATGTGTCATTTTGTTTACTATTCACCTTACTAGTCAACCAAAATGTTGACTTTTTCATACACAATAAATTTATTGAACCTAAGTTCTCAAAGATACCACATTTTGCATTTAAAACTTGTTGGAATAAGTCACAAATACCATTTCCAAACTTAAAACCAAGAGGGCAGAATTTTTAGTTTTTGTGACCCAACTTTACTGTTCCATTAAGCCCTGTTGCAGTGGGAATTTGAGGAAATGGTAAACATGAAAGTTGTTCTTATTTTGTCTAGTTGAATTTCCTTTTTTGAATCACTCTATTTGGAGTTTTGTAGCTCCAGATATGGTCCAAAAACCACAGCTGGCCGGATTGCCAAACTGCATAATTGACCATATCTACAGTAACATGAACAGTGACTGCCACTGCCATTTGGGTTAGGTTCTGGTCATAATTGGGGGTAGGTTTCTTCATGAAAGTTGTTTTTCTATGTCTTAATTGCTGTAAAAATTTTAGGTCAATTGACCATATCTACAGTGAGTTATGGCCAAATGAATAGTTACTGTTCATTTGGTCATTTCTGCAGGTGCTGTTGCAGGGTATCCGGATTGGGGCCAACTTTTGGTCCTCTTGCTTTGGTCTTTTGGGCATGGTTTCTTCAGCAAAAATGTGCCATTATAAGCCTAGTTTCATGTCCAATTGGCGAAACACCAATTGGACCAACACAGCCAAAGTGATGGCTGTCCAAGTGGGCTAGAATCACAGCCTCATTGCTGCTGTCATTAGGCAGCCTACCAATTGGGTTTGTAACACTTTAGTTCACTTTAAATTATGATTAAATTGCCTTAAATGGTCACTAATTGACCATTAGAATGTCCATTAATCATTTCATAAGCCAAAACCAAATTTCACTCCTCAAAACCCTAATTCAACAATTCAAAACCATGTATAATCATTTCATTTATGAATTCATTTATAAGTAACACTTTAAGGGCAGCCATACTTGCATATTAGATTCCCAAAAATTATCACCATATCACCTTAACCTTGGCTGCCCAAAATTTAGGGTTAGCAAACCAATGTCTTTTATCAAAATTTCTTTGCCATTTAATCACCTATATAGCTCTTAAACATGAAATTGAAGTGAGATTTAAAGTTTAGGGCACTAACCTTATTAAAGCTCCCACTTGAGCTTGTCAATCTTTAAAATTTCTCCCTCTAATGGCTGTCTAAATATGATTTAGGGTGTGAGGATAAATTTTTGTGAAGTGAGGATGAGGTTTTATGGTGTAAAGGGTGAGGTTTTAGCAAGAAAAAGAGAAAGTTTTAATGGAGATTGTGAGGGAAATAGGGGCTGCCGGAAATGGAAGAAGATGAGCAGAAAAATTTCTCAAATTTGAACTCCTTTTTGACCTTTTTTAATTGGTTTAAGAGTGCTTGTTGAAATTTGATTGGTTGGGAGAAAGTAAATGACATCATGTGATGTCATTATCCTTAATTTCCACTATTTTTCTTTTCTTTTCTTTTCTACCACATTTCAATTTAATTTTTAGCAATATTTATTCATATTTTGAGTCATAATAATTATTTACTTAACTGGACAAGTCGGCCAAAAATCACCTCTGAAGGCGAAATGACCAAAATGCCCTTCGTTTGGCTTAACGGGCCAAAATTGTCTGTACCGATTGAAAAATTTTTCTAAATATTTTCTTGGCATTCTAATGCCATAGGAACCTCAATGACCCTTCTCTAGAGTTCCAAAAATTATTTTATGAATTTTTTCCTGGGTCTAGGGCTCCTCGTTGCGAGAACCGCAACTTCCCTCTGGGTTACCCATTGCTTGGGCACCGGCTCATTTGACTTAACTGTATTTTATTTCTAAAATTTTTACTAAATTTTTCTCATTAATATTTGAGTTAATTATGGTTCCTCACTTTAGTTTAAATATTTTTTTCCAGAAGTTCTAGCTGTCCGGACCGACACCGGTCACCGGAACAGTAGACTGTGCGGAATTGCTACCGGGAGGATGTTACAGTTCATTAACCTGAGGCAGAGACAGCTGACAGTGGCCGAGTATGAAAAGGAATTTGTCAGATTAAGCCGTTACGGAAGGGAGATAGTCCCTAATGAAGCCAAAAGGTGTAAGAGATTTAAAGAGGGATTAAATGACAACATAATGATCATGATCACTGCCTTGGGAATCACCGACTTCGCCAAGTTAGTGGAAGCTGCAATAAAAGTTGAAAAAGTAAGAATAAGTGAGCAGACCAGAAGAGAGAGATAGCAGAAGAGGGGCCCAGGTCAGTCTAGTTCATCTCCTGCATCTGGGAAGAAGTTCAAGGGTCCATCTGCATAGAGTTCAGGTCAACCACAAGGTCAGGGTCAGTCTCAGGGGCTCAGGCCACAGTTTACCCCTAGGAGAGGTCAGTCCACACCTTCAGTGGGCAGCTCTCCAGGGATGGGGTTCAGGGGACCAGCCCCAGCATCTTCTGCATGTCCACATTGCTTGAAGTGGCATAAGGGGGAGTGTTGGAGAGTGACTGGTGCCTACTTAAGGTGTGGGTCAACAGAGCATCAGTTAAGGAACTGTCCACGCAGAACTACTACAGCTGCTCCAACACAAGCAGACAGACCTGCTCCTGCACCACAAAGAGGTAGGAAATCTGGCAAATTTGAGGCAGTGGGACCATCATAGAGGCCTGCATCTGAGCCAGCAGAGAGGCCTGAGAGCAGACCACCATCCAGAGCCTATGCCATGAGAGCCCAGGAGGAGCAAGATTCCCCGGACGTCATCAGGGGTACATTCTCCCTCTATAATACATTTGTGCATGCATTAGTGGATCCAAGATCCACTCATTCATACATATGCATCAACCTACCCGTAGAAAGGGGGATACTAGTAGGGGAGAGTGACCAAGACATTCTGGTCACTAATCCGTTGGGCCACAGTGTTGTGGTGAACAAAGTGTATAAGGGTTGCCCGTTAAGGATTCAGGGGTATGAATTCTTGGCAGACTTGATTGAGTTGCCTTTCCATGAGTTTGATGTGATTTTGGGAATGGACTAGTTGTCACGTCATCAGGCAATAGTTGATTGCAAATTGAAGAGAATTTCTCTGAAAACTTTTGAGGGTAATGAGATCACTGTTGTGGGTGAAAGGACATATTTCCTGTCCAATGTTATCTCAGCCATAGCTGCAAGAAAACTGATGAGAAAAGGCTATGAAGCCTACCTAGCACATGTGGTGGATACTAGGCAGGCTAAGCCAAATCTGTGTGACGTACCCACAGCAAAAGACTTCCCAGATGTGTTCCCTAAAGAATTGCCTGGTTTGACACTAGAAAGAGAAGTTGAATTTGCTATTGAGGTACTGCCGAGTACAGCACCAATCTCTATTGCTCCTTATAGGATGGCACCCACAGAATTGAAAGAACTAAAAATCCAGTTACAAGAGTTGCTGGATAAGGGGTTCATATGCCCCAGTGTGTCACCATGGGGAGCTCCAGTGCTCTTTGTGAAAAAGAAGGATGGGACTTTGAGGTTATGCATTGATTACCGGCAATTGAATAAAGTGACAGTGAAGAATAAGTATCCATTGCCTAGAATTGATGATCTGTTTGATCAATTGAAGGGAGAAGGAGTATTTTCAAAAATTGATCTCAGATCAGGGTATCATCAGTTGAGGGTGAAGGATGCAGATGTGCCAAAGACTACATTCAGGACCCGGTATGGGCATTATGAGTTTCTGGTGATGCCTTTTGGCCTAACAAATGCACCAGCGGATTTCATGGACCTTATGAACCGTATCTTCCATCCATACCTAGATCGGTTTGTAGTGGTCTTTATTGATGATATTTTGGTGTATTCCAAGACCAGGGAAGAACATGATGAGCATTTGAGGATTGTTCTGTAAACCCTGAGAGAAAAGAAGCTGTATGCTAAGTTGTCTAAGTGTGACTTCTGGTTGAATGAGATTGCATTCCTTGGACACATAGTGTCAGCTGATGGGATTAGAGTGGATCCCAAGAAAATAGAAGCAGTAATGGAATGGAAGCCTCCCAGGAATACAACTGAGGTCAGGAGTTTCTTGGGGCTAGCTGGGTATTACAGAAGATTTGTGAAGGGATTTTCCTTAATAGCTGCTCCAATGACCAAGTTGTTACACAAGAATGTCAAATTTGACTGGAATGACAAGTGTCAGATTAGTTTTGAGAAGTTGAAGGCTATGTTGACAGAGGCACCGGTGTTAACACAGCCAGTGTCAGGAAAGGACTTTATGGTCTACAGTGATGCCTCTCATAATGGGTTAGGGTGTGTATTGATGCAAGAGGGGAAGGTGGTCGCTTATGCTTCCAGGCAGCTAAGGCCACATGAACAGAATTACCCTACCCATGATTTAGAACTTGCAGTAATTATCTTTGCACTAGAGATATGGAGGCATTACTTGTATGGTGAAAAATGCTACATTTATACAGACCACAAAAGCCTGAAATACTTGCCAACCCAGAAGGAGCTCAACCTTAGACAGAGACGATGGATTGAGTTCCTGAAAGACTATGATTGTGTAATTGACTACCATCCTGGGAAAGCAAATGTAGTTGCTGATGCTTTGAGCAGAAAATCCATCACAGCTTTGAGATCATTGAATGCCCGTCTATCTTTGGTTCGAGATGGAGCTATTTTGGCTGAGTTGCAAGTGAGGCCAAACCTGCTACAGCAGATTTTAGATGGGCAAAAGGTAGATGAGAAGCTAAAGGCTATTATGAGAAAAATCCTAGAAGGGAAAGCAACTGACTATGAGGTGAAAGCAGATGGGTGTCTGTACTACAAAGGAAGACTGTGTGTACCAGATGATGGGGAATTGAAGGCTAGTATTCTAAAAGAGGCACATACCAGTGTTTATGCTATACACCCAGGAAGTACAAAAATGTATCATGATTTGAAGCTTCAGTATTGGTGGCCTGGTATGAAGAAGGACATAGCTGACTATGTGACTAAATGCTTGACATGCCAGCAAGTCAAGGCAGAACATCAAGTTCCATTAGGTTTGCTACAGCCTATACGCATACCTGAATGGAAATGGGATCG
The DNA here is from genome assembly GCF_030052815.1 of Hevea brasiliensis. Taxonomy (NCBI): domain Eukaryota; kingdom Viridiplantae; phylum Streptophyta; class Magnoliopsida; order Malpighiales; family Euphorbiaceae; genus Hevea; species Hevea brasiliensis. Next base: position 91,662,875 of record NC_079504.1, on the reverse strand, counting down.
GGTCACCATGGATTTTGTAAGTGGTCTACCTCTCACCCAGAAGAAACATGATGCAGTATAGGTGATAGTAGATAGATTGATGAAGTCAGCGCACTTTCTGCCAGTTAGGACTGACTACTCACTGGAGAAGTTAGCAGAATTGTATATCAGTGAGATAGTTAGATTGCATGGAATTCCACTTTCTATCATATCTGATCAAGACCCAAGGTTTACATCGAGATTCTGGAAGAAGTTGCATGAGTCCTTGGGTACACAACTCCACTTCAGCACAGCTTTCCATCCTCAGACGGATGGGCAATAAGAAAGAGTAGTCCAGGTAAACAATTGAAACCAACTAAACTAATAAATATATTGAACCGAAATGGTAATAATAATGTGAAATATATGTCAGGTCCTTGAGGATATGCTGAGGAGTTGTGTCATTGAGTTTGAGGGAAGTTGGGATAGATACCTCCCACTGGCAGAATTTGCATACAATAATAGCTACCAAGCTAGTATCCAAATGGCCCCGTATGAAGCACTGTATGGGAGGAAATGTAGAACTCCAGTGTGCTGGACTGAATTAGGCGAAGACAAACTGGTAGGGCTAGACTTGGTGAAACAGACTGAGGAGAAAGTAAAATTAATCAAAGCCAATCTGAAGGTTGCCTCAGATAGACAGAAATCTTATGCCGACCTGAAGAGAAAAGAAATAGAATATGCGGTTGGCGACAAAGTGTTCCTCAAGGTGTCACCGTGGAAGAAGGTATTGAGGTTTGGAAGAAAAGGTAAGTTAAGCCCTAGGTTCATTGGCCCATATGAAGTCATTGAACGTGTGGGTCCAGTGGCCTATAGGCTAGCTTTACCACCAGAGCTGGACAAGATCCACAATGTGTTCCACGTGTCTATGCTAAGAAGATACCGCTCAGATCCTTCACATGTCATCTCCATGGAAGAAATTGAAGTACAACCGGATTTGAAATATGAAGAAGAACCCATAAGGATCCTGGCTCGAGAAGTGAAAGAGTTGAGGAATAAGCAGATTCCACTGGTGAAAGTACTTTGGAGGCACCACAATACCGAAGAGGCAACATGGGAAAATGAAGAGACGATGAGGCTACAGTTCCCTCAACTGTTTGCATCAGGTAAATTTCGAGGACGAAATTTAAATTAGAGGGGAAGAGTTGTAACACCCTCCCTGTAGCAACTCCATACATTCTCTTTAGGTGACGATTGTGTCGACAAACTAGAACGTCCGAAAAAATATTTAAACTAAAGTAAGGAACTATAATTAACTCAAATATTAATAAGAAAAATTTAGAAAAAAATTTTAGAAATAAAATACAACCAAGTTAAATGAGCCGGTGCCCTAGCGATAGGTAACCTAGTGGGAAGTTGCGGTTCTAGCAACTAGGAGCCCTAGACCAGGGGAAAAATTCATAAAATAATTTTTGAGACTCCAGAGAAGGGTCATTGAGGTTCCTATGGCATTAGAATGCCAAGAAAATATTTAGAAAAATTTTCAATCGGTACAGACAATTTTGGCCCGTTAAGCCAAACGGAGGGCATTTTGGTCATTTCGCCTTCAGAGGTGATTTTTGGCCTACTTGTCCAATTAAGTAAATAAATTATATAACATAAAATGTGAATAAATATTGCTAAAAATTAAATTAAAAATGGGTAAAAAAGAAAGAAAAAGAAAAATGAGAGTAAATGCTTAAATATGCCATCATGCTTAAGTAAGCATGATGCAATTAAATTTTCCCACCAATTGAAATTTGACAAGCACACATTAAAACAATTAAAAAGGGAAAAAATGGACAAAAATTCAGTTTTCTTCTTCATTTGTTTCAGCTTGCCGAATCCCTCCATTGAAGCACTCTCCCATTTTTCTTCATTTACCTCAATTCTCTCACTCTACTCACCATATTTCCTCTATATTCCAATATTAAAAATTACCCTAGACTCTAGCTAAAGTGTTTGGCAGCTAAGAAAATAAAAGAAAGTGAAGAATTAACAAGAGAAAATTCTGCCCTACTAAGGTTAGTGCCATCTTTCTCTCTCTTTCTTTGGATATCCGTGTTAAGACACTAAGTTAGGCTAGGAATTTATGGGAATTGAAGAGAATTATGCATGTTAAGGTATATGGTAAATTTTGGCAGCCTATTGGGGGTGGTGATTTTGATTGTTTTGATGGGTTTAGAGTGGATTAGAGATGGTGTTTGAAGTGTATAAATTGATAATGAATTAGTATGTTTAATTAATGTATGTTGTGTGAATTGGAATGGGGAATTAGGGTTTTGGAGAAAAATTTGGGCTTTGCTTATATAATGGTGAATGAACATTCTAATGGTCAATTAGTGACCATCTGAGGTAAATTGACCATAACTTGGAGTGAATTGTAGCATTAAAAACTGATTTGGTATGCTGCCTTATGTGACCTGCAGGTTGGATGTGAGTCCAGCCTGTTTGGACAGCCATAACTTGGGCTGTGTAGGTTCAATTGGTGTTTGGACAATTGGACATGAAACTAGACACATAATGGCACAACTTTGGTGAAGAAACCATGCCCATAAGGCCAAACCAAGTGGACCAAGAGCTTGCCCCAATCCGGGTGTCCTGCAATCTGTTTCTGCAGAATGACCAAATGAACAGTGATTGTTCATTTTGCCATAACTCAGTGTAGAATGGCCCAATTGACCTGAAATTTTACCAGCAACAAGCTAAGATATAGACCAACAACTTTCATGAATGAACCCACCCCAAATTATGACCAGAACCTATCCAACAAGGGTGTTGCAGTCACTGTTCACTGCATTGTAGATATGGTCAGTCCAGAAAAATTCCAATCCGGCCAGTTGTGGTTTTTGGACCATAACTTGAGCTAAAAAACTCCAAATGGAGTGATTCAAAAAAGGAAATTCAACTGGACAAAATAAGGAACAACTTTCATGTTGACCATTTTGCCAAATTTTTACTGCAAGATTGACTAATGGAACAGTAAAATTAAGGCATAAAAACTGAAAATTCTGCCCACCAAACTTTAAGCTTAGAAATGGTATTGGCAACCAATACCAATAAATTTTGAATGCAAAATGTGGTATGTTGATGATATGAAAACCAATGTACCTATTGCCTATGCAAAAGTCAACATTTTTGTTGACCAATGAATGGAATAGTAACACTAAAACTTAAATTCAAAAAATTGTGAAACTTAAAAGTGCGAAATGCCCTAGTATACCTAACAAGATTGGTTTGGATAGCTTGGCATGCCAATAGGGTTCAGTTAGCAGTACTGCACATGGCATTATGCCATTCTGTGATTTCATGGCTTTTAGCCATTCGGACATTGTGTTGAGACTTGGCCTTGTGCCTAATGTTATTACAGCTTATTAGCTGTTCTGTTGCACACCGGGAGATACATATGTGACCGATGGTGTGACGGCCCAAGGTACTTGATACCCAGTGCTAGTTTACCCATTTATCCAGTCCAGTCGTCTAGTATAGGTTACTTGGGCAACCAAAAATGAAAATGGATAAATTTAATGAAATAATGAATATAACAAGAAAAAAAATAAGTAAATCTACAAATACTCAACGAAAATTTATTTGCAATGAGATATCAATACATTCACTGCATGTTTATTTTATGTTATTTATTTTTATTTTATTATTGGCACCACTAAGCATTATTGCTTAGCGCGTTGCTTTTGCCACGCGTAGGTTTTGGAAATACTGACCGAGAGTCCAGTAGACCACAGACTGGGTGAGACCTCCTGCAGCTCTGCATAGTGTCCGTGTCACCTCACCATCTTCAGTGCATTGGTAGGACATTAGGTTTCATTTTGGTATTTTGTAACTAACTTTTATTTTCTCATATGTAATTGAAACTTATGTAATGTATTTTAGTATTAATGTATATAGGTGAAATTGTGTTTGTGAATGAAAATGTGAATATTTATTTATAACTTTTACATGATTATCATATGAGATGAATGATTGAGAAATGGAAATGTTGTTGAAAAACATATTGAGATTTTGTTGATGAAATGGAGTTTGGGATTGATTGGAAATGATTATTGGAAGTGTTTTTCACAGGTTCTGAACAACTGTTTTCTCCATTTTTAGCCGGTACTCTGCTAGATTTTCTATAAAATTTTCGGAACCTCAAATAAATTATAATTTCAATAAATGACTTAAATGAATTATATTTCATAAATTATATTCAAAACTATGATAAAAATAAATTAAGGAAGAATAAAAAACGATTGAGATAAAATAGAGTGTTCCGGTACACCGTGTGACATATCTTACTCGGATATATTGTAGACGGGTAAGGGGTGTCACACTTATACTTAATAGGTATGGAAAATTCAATTATACTCACATACCACATTTTGGTTACCAATTTTGTTGGTTTTAGTTGCTCGTTAGATTTTTAGGTTTCCTAGGCACAATTTTAAAATTTTTAAATTTGGTGTCCTGTTTTGTACTATTCTATTGGTCATGTTGCTGTTAGAATTTGGCAAAGTTTTCTTCATAGAAGTTGTTTCTTATTGTCTTAAATTTAATTCCCTTTTAAAATCACTCAATTTGGAGTTTTGTAGACCAACTTATGGCTATTTGAACATGGCTGGCCGAATTTGGTGTTACCTAAAATTCTGGGCATTTTCTGAATATTGGCAGTTTTTGGTATGTTGATTGCAGGTGGTTTTTCAGATGGGTTATGGTCAAAATTTGGATTTGTTTTCTTCATCAAAGTTGTAGGGCTATGTCTCAGCTTTCCATTGGTATAAAATTTAGGTCATTTGGACCTTCCTAAACCAAGTTATGGTCATTTAAGTAATTATTGTTGATTTGGTCATTTTTATACAGATCAGTGTGCCCTAATCCGGATTTGGCCTAATTGTTCACTAAGTTATGGTCATTTTTTGGGCATGATTCCTAAATGAAAAATGTGCCATTTTGTGTTTAATTTCATTCCCCATTGGCTTCACACTAATTGGGTTCATAAATTTTTAGTTTTGGTCCTTAAAATGGACCTAGGTTAAGCTGTTTGAATACTGACCCTAACCAATCCCAATTGAAACTTACTTCTAACAATTCACACACACCACAAATGGTCACAATTGACCATTTCTCAACTCAAGTAAGGTCAATAGCATCAATTGACTAATTCTTAACTTTTTCTCTAATTTGTCAAAATGCTCAAAATCCTAATTACATAGAGTTCAAATCTAATGCATTCAAAATATATACCCATACTTCACATACACAACTCAATCTAACCAACCATTCAAACACCTCAAAATCATTCATATCAAATCCTAAATAGGCTGGCCAAAATTTCCTTTTTGATCCCCCAACAAGTGTTTTCTTTTGATTTTAAGTTAATTTCTAAGTTACTTACACCAAGAACACAAGTATTAAACTCGAATTTTCAATTTAACTCACTAACCTTAACCTTTGAAGTTCAATCTTCAATTCCACTCCTCTTTCCTTCTTTATGTCTTATTCAATCCTCTTTTCAAATGAGGTTATCAACTTTTAATGGATTAATTTGGGGTCAAGGTAAGGTTTAATGGTTGGAAGCAAGCTTAAAGCATGCTTTAATAGAGGTTTTTAGTGAGAGAAAAAATGGGATATGGGAATGAGGAGAATAAGAAGAAAAAATTTTTCTTTTTAATTTTGTTTTTATCCCTTTAATTGACTTAGTCAAATAGACTAATCAAATGGTAATTATTTTTGAGGTAATGCTTAGATCATGTAGGTGATGTCATTATTCTAATTTTATTTTTTTTTCTTTTTCCTTTATTTTTCCATAGCTTCTCAATTTAATTCCCGATTTTGAAATTTTCTTTTCTCTGATTTTATTGGACAGTTAGGTCAGGAGTCAGCTCTAGGGGTGAATTGACCTAATTGCCCCTCGCTGGTTCAATCCGGTTTGCAAGTTATTCGATATTTCTTCTGGATCCCTAACCTAATTATTTGACCTGCTTAACAATTCTTTTTCGTGATTTTCTCTTTTCCACTGTGTTTGCAATAGTCCTAAGAACCGCAGCGTCACATTTTATGGTTCAAAATTATGGTTTAGACTGACTTCGCAGTCACTTCCTGATAAGGTCACCCATCACTGTGACCCTTGGCTCATTTAACTTTTTATGCTTTATTTTTCTTATTTTTGCTTTTCCATCTAGTAATCACTATTTATTTTCGATCAGGGCTTTTCTATATGTCTTAAACATAATTCTAGTCCTCTTAATTGTCTAGACTGATACCGGTCACCAGAACAGTAAAATATATCAGGCTATGCAAATAGGGGTGTTACAATTCTTCCCCCCTTAAAATAAATTTCGTCTCAAAATTTTAGCTGATACCAGTCTCTGAATAGCTATGGGTGCTGTCTCCTCATGTCCTCTTCATGCTCCCAAGTAGTTTCTTGACCTGAATGATGGTTCCACAGTACTTTAACCAATACTATTTACTCATCGATTGCTCACCTCATGTGCCAAGTTTCTTTTGAGCATCTATCATAAGTTAGATTCAAATTCATTTCAATTTTATAGGTAAGCAAATTTGTATGCTAGTGGATCCACTTTTTCTAGGACCTCATGTGATCCTAGATAATAGAACTTAGTCTTTCTACTTTTTACATAATCTTATAATCTTTATTCCTTTGAGTCTGTGTAAGACTTCTAACAATCTCATGTACCATTTAATTTGTTTGTACAAACATAATGTTTTCTTACTGTTGCTTTAGCAATTATTTTCCTTTATAGTCTTTTTTTTATTTATTTTTTTTATAAATGACCTTGTTGGTCATATATGAACTACTTATCTCTTTATTGGCCACAGGTCCATAAACCATTATCTTACCATCTCTATTTATGACTAAGGCCTATGTGCCATTTTGCACTATCTTGTTTGCTTTTGTTTAACTTATTTCTTTCTTGATAAAATAGTTCGGGATATCGTTACGCGTCTTAAGTAGGTTGTTTGCCCTGGTGGTAATTCCTCATCTAGTGTTTTTCTCATTTCATACTGTTCTATTTGTTTCTTTTTTTTTTTTTTCATTCCACAACTTAACTTTAATTATTTTATTCCTCAATCTTATCTTCTTCCTTAACTTGACTATTGAGTTATGATTTAGCATCTCTTATCATCCCTAATAAATCCGTTATACTTTAATATTACTTTGATTTGGTCCTCTGACCATTCTAGTCAACACTTTAACTAATATTCATAACGTTTCTTTATTATATTTGCACCAACTATTCTAATTTTTACTTTCATAACTCTTTTATCTATCGATATTCTATAGCTTATTTTGCACTGATGTGTAGTCATTACTTCCTTTTGTACTGAACTATAACCTTTCGATATTCTAACTTTAGAGTTTTAAATCCCAGGTTTGGATTTTCAAACTCCCTTCGAATAAAAAAATTCTATCCCGGTAGAATTTTACCAAAACAGATATCGTTTGCAACTATTCTTATCTTGGTACACTATCGGGTAGTACATAGCTCTACACAATAAATCCCAAGTCAGTACTATAATCTGCAGCTTACAGCACAAACATCAAGAATATTGCATAGTTACTAGGATTCATCCCAATAGATCAAACTTCCCTATATCTTATTTCTTTCAAATCTATTAATATCTTAAACTTATTTTGATTATGGTATCCACTGACATCTATCAGCAATAATACCCTTACCCGCATCTAAGGTAGCTATATTACTATAACTTACTTTTAGGTCCTCTTGCCTTACCTAATTGAGCTTACTAATTAACTTTATAATTTATCGTAGTCTAGGAGATGTCTCTCACTAGAAACTTTTCCAAAATTAATTCCAATCACGCTTATTATCATAATTCTTATCCTAAAAGACTAATCACTAACACATCAAAATTTATCTCCATGTACGAGAATAGCAGTAGAACATATAATTTTAGCATTAGCATATAAATAAGTAGAGCCAGAATCAAATAGTACATAATTATTCCTTTCAAAAGGTAAGAACGTACTGGCAACTACATCTGAAGTCTCTATTTCTTCCCCTCGATGCATGGCGTTCCATCTTTCTAGTGTATTCCTCTGCTCGAGCTGGTCCATTGTGCTAGGATTACCCGAAGTGCTGTCTCTACTTCTACCTCTGCCCCTGCTGACTATTAATGAGCCTCTAAAATCAGAACCTTGGACTGATTCCTCTATTGTAGTATGTGGCATAAATCGACATGCGCTAGTACAATCTCGGGCGTAATGCCTAATTCCAGCACAATTGAAGCAGGCTCTAGTAACCTTATAGCAAATACCCTCGTGTAACTTGCCACATACTTTACAAACATGGATAGGGTAGGAACTTCAAATTCTTTGCCAATAGGTTCTCGATTGCTTACACCCTGAAGATCCACCTCTGTCATATTTATAAATTTAGGGTTCCTCAAATTCTTTTCTTTTCCCCAATTACCTATTCGAATTCTAACCCATAGATTTCTCACTCTTTTCTAATTTATACTGCCCTTGTAGGAATTGAGTCTGTACTTGGGCTTGAGCTTGGGTTTGAGCTTGGGCTGACAAACTATCAGCCATTTGTTGGAAGAAGGTGGCCATTTACTGTGCCACTTGTGCGGTGATTTGTACCAGTGGAATTGGTATAGTCTAGCCTTCGACACTTCGAGAAGCTGAGGCCTCCTCTTATGCCTCAACCGTATCTAATTGTTCCACTGGTTTATTCCCCTCTTCCATTTCTATTTAAAAAATTTTCTTTTCTTGGGATAACCTACAGAAAGGAGATTTCTCTCCATTAATTCATATTTATGATGTAAATATGTCATATGTATCAATTTAGGATACTTGAGCAGTTGTACTTATCAAAAGAAATATGTACATGCACAATCAAAATTCATTTCAAAACCATGCTCTGATACCGCTAAAACATGTCACACCCTACCCCTCAGTAAGATGTAACATGATCCCGTAATACATCTAATGAATTACCTTACTTCACTGACCGGTAACCCATTAAATATACTACAAGGGATTTTAAAATAATTTTCTTACTTTTCAAGGTTGCGAGCACTTTTGGTAGGAATTAAAAACTTTTACTTAAAGTTTAAAGACTAGTTAAAATTTTTTTCCATTTTTATTTTTACGTAAATTTTAGAAAATTTTCAACAGAGTGCCGTCTATATTTGGGAAAATAGTTCTTCAAATACCTATAAAAACACTTCCAATAATTTATTTCAATCCAATTACAACCACCAAAACTCGAATCATCACAAATCAACCCAATCTCCACAATTCGAAACAAAATTGGCATCTCAAATATTTCAAATTAATTTATACACATTGCATTCAAAATAAATAATTTGCAATCACAATTAAATTTACAGGCATAAAAATTCAAAAGATAATATTATTATAATTTACTGTACAACTGCTCAATTTCACATTAACACATATGACACTAAACTATTTACATCAAAATAAATTACGAGAGTATAACTAAATACCCGTACAAAAACCTCAGTGTAGTCCCAACAATCAGCAGCTCACACTGCTGCTTTTTCCTTGTTTCTATCTGCGACAGCAAAGAAAGATATCGCTGAGTATAAAAATACTCAGTGGTGCACAATAAAATATAAAATGCAAAATATAAAACATTTGTTATTAATTCACAGTTCAAATATTTCACAATCATATTTCAATTTTCAAATCACATTTATCACAATTTAAATATTTCACAATTTTCAAAGCTTAATACAAATTTGATCAAACAATTTAATAAACACAGTGTTGCCAATCAATAACACAACTTAGGCTATGACACAAAATTTCCAAACATGCCGTGTTGTACACCACGACAAGGCAAACTCACCCCACTAATCGAAATCAACGAGGGAGGTGGCTAGCTAGCTAATGAGTACTCATCCCAACTCACCTCCGACTGGCAAGTCAGAGAGGGAGGAATATAGTCAAACTCACCCCATAAATGGAGGAGAAACATAGTGATATTGCTATGCCAAGTGTGAATCAAAAACAAATTAAATCAAGTTATTCAAACATTTCACGCAAAACACAAATCAATTTCCAATTCAAATTTCCATTTATAAAATGGCAACACAGCATTTCTCGAAACCCATAATTAGTACAACTAATTCACAATGCGTAGCTAAATAAGTTTTCAATTAGAAAACAATAAATTAAAGTTTATTGTGCACATACCTGATGTGAGTCGCCTCTAGGCCTTGACTTAGTTTGCCCTATCCTTTTCCAGGTCTTTTTCAGCTGAAACATGCAATTTATAGTGTTTCAGTATCTTATCTCACAATAAATCCAATAATTAATTCATATATACTTAATTCTAGCCCCAATATGCTTAAACTAACGTTCTTGAAAATTTTCATTTTGGGGTTACTATTCACGATACTATTTAAGTCAATTTGTTGACTTTCTTATGCTTAATAGGTATGAGAAATCCAATTATACCCACATACCACATTTTGGTTACCTTTTTTTTTTTTTTTTTTTTTTAGTTGCTCCTTAGATTTTTAGGTTTCCTAGGCACAATTTCAAATTTTTTAGATTTGGTGTCCTGTTTTGGACTGTTCCATTGGTCATGCTGCAATTAGAATTTGGCATCTTCATAGAAGTTGTTTCTTATTGTTTTAACTTTAATTCCCTTTTTGAATCACTCAATTTGAAGTTTTTTAGCCCAAGTTATGGCCATTTGAACATGGCTGGCCGAATTTGGTGTTACCCAGAATTATGAGTATTTTTGGAATATTGGCAGTTTTTGGTGTGTTGAATACAGGTGGTTTTTCAAATAGGTTATGGTCAAAATTTGGATTTATTTTCTTCATGAAAGTTGTAGGTTTATGTCCCAGATTTCCATCGGTATAAAATTCAGGTCATTTGGACCTTTCTAGACCAAGTTATGGTCATTTAAGTAACTACTATTCATTTGGTCATTTTTGTACAGGTCAGTGTGCCCTAATCCGGATTTGGCCTAATTGTTCACTAAGTTATGGTCATTTTCTGGGCATGATTCCTGGATGAAAAATGTGCCATTTTGTGTCTAATTTCATTCCCAATTGACCTCACACAATTGGGTTAGTAAATTTTTAGTTTTGGTCCCTGAAAGAGACCTACATCAAGCTGTCTGCATACTGACTCTAACCAATCCGAATTGAAACTTATTTCTAATAATTCACACACACTACAAACGGTCACAATTGACCATTTCTTAACTCAAGTAAGGTCAATAGCATCAATTGACCAATTCTCAACTTTTTCTCTAATTTTTCAAAATGCTCAAAACCCTAATTACATAGAGTTCAAATCTAATGCATTCAAAACATATACCCATACTTCACATACACAACTCAGCCTAAATAACCATTCAAACACCTCAAAATCATTCATATCAAACCCTAACTAAAGCTGGCCAAAATTTCCTTTTTGATCTCCTAACAAGTGTTTTCTTTTAATTTTAAGTTAATTTCTAAGTTACATAAACCAAGAACACAAGTATTAAACTAGAATTTTCAATTTAACTCACTACCCTTAAACTTTGAAGTTCAATCTTCAATTCCACTCCTCTTTCCTTCTTTCTTTCTTGCTCAATCCTCTTCTCAAATGAGATTATCAAGTTCTAATGGATTAATTTGGGGTCAAGGTAAGGTTTAGTGGTTGGAAGCAAGCTTAAAGCATGCTTTAATGGAGGTTTTTGGTGAAAGAAGAAATGGGATAGAGAGAGCTACGGGAATGAGGATAAGAAGAAGAAAAAATTTATCTTTTTAATTTTGTTTTTATCCCTTTAATTTACTTAGTTAAATAGAATAGTTAAATGGTAATTATTTATGAGGTAATGCTTAGGTCATGTAGGTGATGTCATTATTCTAATTTTCTTTTTCTTTTTCTTTTTTCTTTATTTTTCCATAGCTTCTTAATTTAATTTCCGATTTTGAAAATTTTTTTCTCCAATTTTATTGGACAGTTAGGTCAGGAGCCAACTTTAAGGGTGAATTGACCAAATTGCCCTTCACTGGTTCAATCCGGTTTGCAAGTTATTCGATATTTCTTCCGAATCCCTGATGTCACACCTTACCCCTCCGTAAGGCATAACATGATCACGTAGAATACTTAATGAACTACCGAACTTCACCTACCGATAACTCATTAAGTACCCTACAAGGGATTTTAAAACAATTTTCTTACATTTTGGAAGTGGTAAGCATTTTGGTAGGAATTAAAAACCATTTATTCAAAGTTTAAATACTAGTAAAAATTTTTGTCCATTTAAATTTTGCCACAAATTTTATAAAAATTTTCACAGAGTTCCGTTTGTAATTGGAGAAAACAGTTCTTCAAATACCTGAGAAAAACACTTCCAAAAATTTTTCACAACTCCCAACCTCTAATAAATCTCAATAAACTCAATTCAAATCACTTCAAAGTAATTCCACAATACAAATCAAAATTCATCATCTCAAAATATTTAATACTTCATTCACAAGGCATAAAACATGAAATTCACATGTATAAATATTAAATTTACAGAAGGAAATCCAAAATAATATTATTTCAATTTATTTACAACTGCTCAACTTACATTGATACATACAACATTTCTACATTTACATCAAAATTATCTACAAGGGTATAAAATAATACCCGTACAAAATGATCGATGTGGTCCACAATTGGTCAAAGATATCATTTATACATTTCTCCAAAATTTAGTTCACAAGCCCTAACATTCAAACCCTAACTTATTCATCTCATACATTTAACTACATTTAATGGTTTTAGTGCTAATCATTCAACTAATGGAGATCCATAAACTCATTTAAACTCATTAAATTCATGCAATTCATACTCCCTTCAACCAGACCAAAATTTCAGCAATGGTCCTTCCCCCATATTTGTTTCATTTAATCAAGTTCTAAGCTCTCTTTCACAACTAATTATGCATTTGAAGAAGTAAAATGGTAAGTTAGCACACTAACCTTTCTTAAATCCTTCAAACCCTATCTTTAACTCTTATTTCTTCTCGGAATTCTTCTTCTCAAGTTGTAATAACAAGCTTTAGTGAAGTTTTTAGGGAAGTTATAAAGGTTAAATGGAGAAAATTAAGCTTAAGTGTAAGCTTAATGAAGAAACTTCCATGGAGAATTTTGGAAGGAGTGGGGCGGCAAAGAGAGGTGGAAGAAGAAAGGATTTTTGTTTTTTTTTTTTCTTTTCTTTTCTTTATTTATTGAGGCTTATGGAAGACCACAAAAAGTCCAATTAAATAATTCAACTAATTAATTTATTTTTGGCATCATGCATGATGTCATCACTTTTGACTTTTCCATTTTCCTCTTTTTTTTCTTTTTTTTTTTCTATTTTTCTATTAGTTCTTTAATTTAATTCTCGATTCTGAAATTTTCTTTTCTCCGATTTTATTTGTGATTAGGTCAGAGTCACTCGGGTCAATTGACCAAATTGCCCCTCGCCGGTTCATCCCGGTTTGCAAATAATTCCATATTTCTTCCGGCTCCCTGACCTAATTATTTGACTGGCTTAATAGTTCCTTTTCATGATTTTCTCTTTTCCACTGTGTTCATAATGGTCCTAAGGGCCGCAGCGTCACATTTTACAGTTCGAAATTTGAGTTTAAAACGACTTCGTAGTCGTTCCCGAGGAGGTCACCCATCGTTGTGACTCTCGACTCGTTTAACTTCTTATGTTCTGTTTTTCTTATTTATACTTAACTAATTGAACATTACTAATTATTTGTGTTTATGGTTTCTCTAGTTGTCTTAAGTATAGTTCTAATCCCCTTAATTGTCCGGACCGACACCGGTCACCGGAACAGTGAAATATACCAGGCTATACAAATAGGGGTGTTACACCTGACCTAATTATTTGACCTGCTTAACAATTCTTTTTCATAATTTTCTCTTTTCCACTGTGTTCGCAATAGTCCTAAGGACCGCAGTGTTACATTTTTTGGTTCGAAATTCGGGTTTAGACTGACTTCGCAATCACTTCCCAATAAGGTCACCCATCGCTATGACCCTTGGATCATTTAACTTTTTATACTTTATTTTTATTATTTTTACTTTGTCATCTAGTAATCACTATTTATTTTCTATCAGGGCTTTTCTATATGTCTTAAACATAGTTCTAGTCCTCTTAATTGTTCGGACCGATACCGGTTACCGAAACAGTAAAATATACCAGGCTATGCAAATAAGGGTGTTACAGTGTATGGGCATATGGGCATGTATTGGCTCCTACTAGTTATATATGGAGGCAGGTGTTGATCAAGATGGAATCTGTTACCCTAAGTAAATATGGATAAAATCCTATGTTCATTTGATTGTTCTTGATGTTTCAAGTTCCTAGACAGGACAAATAGATTTAATCAGAAAAGAGTTTCTAATGAGAAAATATTTTTAATCAAGAACTAGAATTAAAAGAGAACATAATATTCATAGCAAATGGGGTTTGACATAAACCATGACTCCAGCTCGAACTGGGATTTTATAACAAAGAGATTCTAGTGCATGGTAACATGTGATTATAGGTTCATTTAAGGTAAACCTTATTACTGATTGGGTGGCTATGGCATGCTATGCTAGGTGTTAGCCATAGTCTATGAGCTGCCTAAAATGATTTAGAGAAATCATTTATGGTAAGAAAGAGTTCTGATAATATTAAGAGTTGATATCATATCTAATTGCCAATTAGTGATGAGCCTAGTAAGTCATACACATACACAAGTAATCTCTAAGTTAAATGTGATTTAATTACTTAATTAAAGAGTTTAATTGATTAATTAAATAGGTTTGGTTTGCAATTAAATTGCAAAGTCCCTAGCATGGCTTGAAACCAAATCTAGGTTATTGGATGTATAGTATAAGTTAAATTTATATTTAAAGTGTTTAAATATGAATTTAATTATGAGAAATTAATTAATAAAGATTAATTAATTAATTTATATTTGATATAAATTGATTAAAAGAAGAGAAATAATTATTTTGGTTTGAGAACTCAAAATTAAGACACAAGGGTATTTTGGTCATTTCACAGGGTGACATGTGGCACCATGTAACACCCCTATGTTCGGTAGTGCGTTCTACTGTTCTAGTGACCAGTGTTGTCCGGACAGCTAGGATGCCTAGAACTACACTTAGATATGGATGAGGAGACATAAAATAATGGAATACATGAAAAGAAAATACAAGAAAAATAAAGGAAAAATAATAGCAATAAAATGTAACCAAGTTAAACGAGCCAAGAACCCTAGCGATGGGTGACCGCACCGGAAAGTTGCGGCGTGGACCGTTGACTAGCCCTGGACCGCGGAGAACCCTAGAAAATATTTTTAAGACATAATTAAAAACCTATTGAAGTATAAATATCATTAGAAATATCAAAGAAAAATTAATTAATTAGTACAAAGAAAAACGGGAAATCGAGAAAACAACAAAACTCGGTGTTACCGAAAAATCGGGAATGCAACCCGAACAGGGGCATTGTGGTCATTTGACACCTCGAGTTGTCTTTTGACCTAAATGTCCATTAAAAATAAATGATTTTACACTTAGAAAATATCATGAAAAATTAAATTGTGGTATATTATAATAATAGTGCAAGAAATGGGGTATAATTTGAATAACTAAAACTTTAACATATAATATTGTTAATTAAACTAAAGTGGAGCACTAAGGGGTGTTTAAACTCATTAAGAGACATGTGTATGTCCACAAAGTGATTCAGTTTCTGCTTCATCTTCTTCATTTCGAATTGGGGTCCCAAATTCCTCCATAGCCGAAACATTCAAAAGCTTCACATTCTTCACCATTTTCAACTTAAACCCCAAAGCTTGCTTCATTAACTTTGCTCCCCACATCACAAGGAAGACTTAGATAGCAATTTTAAGAAGTTTAGTGAAGGTTTTGAAGAGTTTCAAAAGTGGTAAGTATGTATTTCTAATTATTGTTTCATTAAACCTTGAATGGATGTTATGGGTAGTTGAATTGTGGAAGATTTTTGAAGTTTGATGAGCTAAGGGAGAGGTACATTTTTGGCAGCCATGGAACTTCAATAAGTGCAGTTTATCCTTGCATGTAAATGGTAGATTAAAGTGTTGATGTAAGTGTTTATGTGTGTAGGAATAAATTGGATAATGTATACTAAATGTATGTGTGATAGTACACTTGATTTTGGAAGCTTGGAAACTAATTGAAGAAGATGTACAATCGGCAACTTTGAATTGTAGACCAAAATGTGTTGTTTCATGGTTTGGTTTATGGAATTATATTGTTGAATTATGGTGCTTGTTATGGTAGCATGCATATGTGTGTAAAGGTTTGAATGTGGACATGTAAATGAGCTCTGTCATGTGGTTAAATTGTTTGTAATTGGACTTGGAAAATTCTGTACCATAATTTGCATATTGAGAATGGTTATAAGCTTCCAAAATGACCAAAAATGAGTTGCTAAATGTGTTTATGTTTTGGTACAAACCAGAAATGACATGGAAAAGTGAATTTGGTAAGTATTGGATGTGTAATTGGTAAGGATGAATAATGTGCAATAGGGCAATGTATGTTTTGGCTTAGAACCTTAAGTGTGTGGCTCCAATTGGTATGAGACCAATTGGAGGTGAAACTAGGCACAAAATGTGCCAACTTTCATGAAGGAAGCTTACCAAAATTCTGCTTGGAATGTGACTTGAAAAATGACCAAATCCGAATTAGTGCTTTGAAAACCTGAAAATTGACCATTTGGGCAGCAGTTAGTATTTTGGCCATAACTCACTCAAACCAAGTCCAATTGACCTGAAATTTTTACCATGAATAGTTGAGACATATATATACAATTCTTATGAAGACACCAAAACCCAGAAATGGCCAAAACCAAGCCAAATAGCTTGCACAAGTTCAGGTCTAAAAACTGGCCAAACCAAAAGTGACCTAAAAATGACCTAAAGTGACCATTTTGATACATTCAGTCCAACATTGGTAGATTGACCCATAACTTGGTCTACACAACTCAAAATAACCTGAAATTTTGCCCCGCGTGGAATAAGACATAGACCTATAAGTTTGTAGTTTTGACTGAAACCCAAAAACCGAGGAAACTAGGTCATCTGGCTAGGTCAAATTAGTATACCGAAATCCGACAAACTGCAATAAAATGCAATATACTTGAAAATGAATTTGGTAACATGTACCAATACAAAAATCTATAAAATATGACATTTTGGTAACATTAAAACCTAATTCACCTAGACTGCATTGAGAGTCAACATCTTAGGTTAACTAAGGAAATAATAGAATTCAACAAATTAAGTATTAAGTTTTATTCTTAGAGACAGTTTAAATGAGTACTGAAACACTTCAAATTGTTTGTTTCAGTTAGCAAAGACTCAGGGAAGGTGAAAGAAACACTGAGTCAGGCCCAAGAGATAGTTATCAGAGGTTTGTGCACAATAGTTATTTCTTTTGAATTTTCAATTAAAATAAGTTACGACAATTTGTCTGTTACTGTTTAAATTGTGAAAATTTGTTTAAATTATATTTGATGGATACTTATTGCTTGAAAAACATTGTAAATGGTTTGAAACCACAGCTATCATGTATATTGATTGAATTCCTCGCTAGCTTGTCTAGTGGGACGAATTGACTTTAAATTCCCTCTCTAGTTGAAGTGTTGAGGGGTGTACCTGTTGAGGACGAATAGAATGAGTATTCATATTATTGCTAGCTAGCTATGTTATTCCTCACTAGCCATAGGCTTTTGGGACGAATTGAACTTTGGAACATGATTAAGCTGTGTGTGTGATTTATTGATATTTATTGTGATATTATGAAATGGAGTTTAAATTCTTTATGACGTTCATTGTCTTTGAATTTAACTATGGTTTTAAGTATCCACTATTTATGTGACTTATGAATTATGATTTAAAGTTGTATTTTGTTAATGTTGTGCACCACTGAGACATTGGCTCAACGATAGCTTTTCTTTGCTGTCGCAGGTAGACAGACTGACAGGACAGTAGACTAGGCTGCTAGTGCTTCAGTGAGAGTTCATCGGGTATATTGAGTATACCATATTCTGCATTTTATATTGTAATGTATGTTCACTGTATGTATATAGTGTTCTTGGTTTTAAGCAGTTGTAAATTAAAATTGTACATTGAAGTTATAAAATAAATTGTAAATTATTTTGGTTTGTAAATATTGTGATATATATTTCTTTTATCTCAGCCTTTGAAAATACTGAAAAAAAAAAATTATTGTGGATTTGAGTTGAGAAACATATTGTGTTGATTAAAGGTTAGAGTTTGAGATTGAGAAATATATTTGAAGTGTTTTTATAGGTTTTTGAAGAACTGTTTTATTCAAAATACAGATGGCACTCCACTAAAATTTTTACAAAAATTACTAATAAATCAAATGTGTTAGCTATTTTACTTCGGTTCAAAAAAATTTTAACACCTGTAAATAGTGCTCACCACTGTAGAAAGAAGTAAGAAAAGTTTTAAAATTCCTTGTAGTGTGTTTAATGGGTTATTAGTAGACGAAGTTAGTAATTCATTAAGTATACTACGGGATCATGTTATGCCTTACAGAGGGGTAGGGTGTGACACACCATGAGATGATGACACATGGCACTATACATAAGCTTGCTAATTGTCTTTTAATCAAGTAAGATGATCAAAGTCAAGATTAAATCTAAGTTTGACACTTGGCACAATGTGATTTGGTCAATTAAACTAAGAGTCAATCAGAAGGTGACATGTGGCAAGGGTTTAAGTGGTGACCTAGCTATATAATGTGTTGTTATCAAAGAATAAAAACATAGGCTACTGTTCTTCTTTGGTGCTGCCACCCAATTAACATCTCCCCTTTCTTCTTCTTCACTTCTCATCAATTCAAAGAGAATTGTCAACATTCTCTCGAATTAAAATTGCTAGAAATCATTTTTAGTGTCCTGTATACATCTATAATCTCTCTAAAGGCAAAACATAATTTTCTAATTAATTAAAAAGGCTTGAGAAGCTGTTCAAGAGGCTGCTATTGGTGATCTTGGTGTGGACAAGCTAGAGGGACAACATCTGGTGTCCTAGGTGCATCCCAAAGGTGCCAAACACAACTGCAGTGCATCAAAAGGTTAGTGCACTTGTTCTTGATCTAATCTAGGGTTGTTAATCTATTAATTCTAAAATCTTAAATGGCAAATATAGATCAAAAATATATTAAAAGAGTTTTAATATGTTGTTTATCATTGAAATCAAATAGATAAAAATAAATCTTGCATAATGCATGAGACCCTAAGAGAAAAATTTTTGAATTCAATGATTTAAACTTATGTTTTTCATTCTTCCGCTCCTTCAGTATATAGGACACTAGAAATAATTTCTAGCAATTTTAATTCAAGAGAATATGGGCAATTCTCTTTGAATTGATGAGAGATGAAGAATAAGAGAAAATGAAAGCTTCAAGGGTGGCAGCACCTCTTTGATAAAAATCAGAATGTGCTTTATTCTTTCATCCTTTCCCTTTCATAATTAGGTCACCACTTAGAACCCTTGCCACATGTCACATTCTGATTGCATCTTAGTTTAATTGGCCCAATCACATTATGCCAAGTGTCAAAGCTAGATTTAATCTTGACTTTTATAATCTTACATGATTGGAAGACAAATGGCAAGCTTATATGGTGCCATGTGTCACCATCTGATGGTGCCACATGTCACCCTGTGAAATGACCAAATTACCCTTGTGTTGTAATTTTGAGTTCTCGACACAAAATAATTATTTCTCCTCTTCTAATTAATTATATCAAATATAAATTAATTAATTAATCTCTATTAATTAATTTCTCATAATTAAATTCATATTTAAACACTTTAAATATAAATTTAACTTATACTATACATCCAATAACCTAGATTTGGTTTCAAGTCATGCTAGGGACTTTGCAATCTAATTGCAAACCAAACCTATTTAATTAATCAATTAAACTCTTTAACTAATTAATTAAATCACATTTAACTTGGTGATTACTTGTGTGTGTGTGTGACTCACTAGGCTCATCACTAATTGACAATGAGATATGATATTTACTCTTAATATCATCAGAACTCTTTCTTACCATAAATGATTTTCTCTAAGTCATTTTAGGCATCTCATAGACCATGGTTAATACCTAGCATAGCATGCCATGGCCACCCAATCAGTAATAAGGAATACTTTAAATGAACCTATTATCATATGTTACCATGCACTAGAATCTATCTGTTACAAAATCCCAATTCGAGCTGGAGTCATGGTTTATGTCAAACTCTATTTGCTATGAATATTATGTTCTCTTTTAATTCTAATTCTTGATTAAAAATATTTTCTCATCAAAAACTCTTTTCTAATTAAATCTATCTATCCTGGCCAGGAAATTAAAACATCAAGAACAATTAAATGAACATAGGATTTTATCCGTATTTACTTAGGGTAATAGATTTCATCTTGATCAATACCTACCTCCATATAAAACTAGTAGGAGCCAACACATACCCATATACCCATGTACAGTACAAGTATGAAAGTAGTATCAAACTCAAACCACCTATATACAAGATAATTGTGCTATCTCAGGTCTAAAGATTATATGCACTAATATGATTTATGACAATGCAATGATAAGAGTAAACTCCATGTGCTTGTCATAAGTGTCATTGGTTCGGCCTACTTATCATGCATAAGTGCCTATCATGTTTGTTATATGGCGTAAGACTCACCATTCCATCTTATTTACATCTCATATAAATAACTTGGGAAAAAACATGATTATAATCTTTTTGGATAAGTCATGTCCTTATTGTGAAATATTCTCGATTGTGAACCAATTTATGATACTTTTTGCTGGAAATACTGTCACTCATATTCTTAACAACTTAAGAATATAATTTCTAACAAAATATCAATGGACCTTTTCTATTACACATAAATAAATTATGTAAACAGAAAAGTGAAAATGCCTTTTTATTAATAAAATATGAACAAGATACATACTAAATGATATGCTCTAGGGCATACTACTAACAATCTCCCACTAGTACTTGAGCCATTCATTAAAATATCTTAGACCCATCTTCTCAAGACGTTAGTCTAACTGAGCTTGTGACATAGGCTTAGTGAATGGATCAGCTGGATTTTAAGCTGATGCTATTTTCTACATGGCTACATCGCCTCGCCCAACTATCTCTCTAATAATGTGGTAGCGCCTTTCTATGTGTTTGGATTTCTGGTGAGACCGAGGTTCCTTAGCCTGTATGACTGCTCCATTGTTGTCACAGTGGAGTGGAACTGCTGACTCAATGGAAGGAACTACTGCAAGTTCTATCACGAACTTCTTTATTCAAATAGCTTCCTTTACAGCATCTAATGCAACAATATACTCAGCCTCGGCAGTGGAATCTGCAGTCGTACTCTATTTGAAACTTCTCCAACTGACTGCACCTCCATTATAAATGAATACATACCCAAAGGTAGACTTTCTATCATCGATATCTGATTGGAAATCAGAATCAGTATAACCATCCAATTGCAAGTTACCACCTCCATATATTAAGAAGAAATCCTTAGTTTTTCTCAAGTACTTAAGGATATTCTTGACAGCTATTCAGTGTTCCAAACCTGGATTGGATTGAATCCTGCTAGTTAAACTAACAGCATATACGATATCCAGCTTAGTACACAATATTGCATATATCAAACTTCCAATAGCCGAAGCATATGGAATCCTGGCCATTTTATTGCTTTCTTCAGGTCTCTTTGGAGACATCTCTTTAGAAAGGTGGATACCATGTCTCACTGGCAACAATCCTCTCTTGGAATCAAGTATGTTAAACCACTTTAACACCTTTTCCAAGTATAGACTTTGAAATAAACCAATTATT
This sequence comes from Hevea brasiliensis, assembly GCF_030052815.1. NCBI lineage: Eukaryota > Viridiplantae > Streptophyta > Magnoliopsida > Malpighiales > Euphorbiaceae > Hevea > Hevea brasiliensis. The sequence goes on along the minus strand of NC_079504.1, from coordinate 91,640,934 downwards.
CTTTTCTCTCTATCTCTATAGATTTGAATCCCAAGAATATAGGTGGCTTCCCCTAAGTCTTTCATGGAGAATGTATTTGACAACCATACCTTTACAATTGCCAATATACCTGTGTCATTACCCATCAACAAAATGTCATCCACATATAAGAAAAAAAAGTAACAGCACTATCACTAAACTTCTTATATACACATGGCTCATCCTCATTTTTTATAAAACCAAATGACTTAGTGGCTTAATCAAAACGGATGTTCTAATTCCTCAAAGCTTGTTTTAACCTATAAATGGATCGCTTTGGCTTGCATACTTTGGAACCATCTTGGGATTCAAAACCTCTAGGTTGTTCCATAAAAATGTTTTCTTTAATGTATCCATTGAGAAAAGCTGTTTTGACATCCATCTGCCAAATCTCATAGTCATAGTGTGTAGATATTGCTAATAAAATCCTAATTGATTTAAGCATGGCAACAGGTGAGAAAGTCTCCTCATAGTCGATTCCTTGCCTTTGGCGAAACCCTTTCGCTACTAGCCATGCTTTATAGGTCTCTACCTTTCCATCAGAATCAATTTTCTTCTTGAAAACTCATTTATTCCCTATAGGTACAATACCTTTAGGTGGATTAACAAGATCCCAAACTTGATTCTTATACATGGAATCAATTTTAGATTTCATAGCATCAATCCATTTTGAAGAGTCTATATCTGATATAGCTTCTTCATATGAAAGTGGATCATCTCCATGATCTACTTTTTCATGAGTAAACAACTCTTGTTCTTCTTCATGAAGAAAACCATATCTCACTAGTGGGTGAGATATCCTGGTTGATCTATGAGGAATAGCTGTAGATGTTTCATCAATAGGTGTAGGTTGACTAGATGGATCCATATCCATCTGATCTGTTAGTTGGTCAGAATTCTCCAATTCTAACTCTATTTGTCTTCCTTTGCCTCCTTCTTGAGCAAACTGTTGTTCAAGAAATGTGGCATCTTTACTTACCACAACCTTTTGTGATGTAGGAAAATAAAATAATATCCAAAACTCTCTTTTGGATATCCAATAAATCGACCCTTTTTTGATCTAGTTTCCAATTTATCAGTGTTCAGCTTTTTGATATAAGCTAGACAATCCCAAATCTTAACATGCTTAGGTTTTCTTCTATGCCATATCTCATAAGGTGTGGAAGATACTGATTTTGATGGAATCCTATTCAGAATATGCAAAGCTGATTCTAATGCAAATCCCCAAAAGGAGATTAGCATATCAGTATAGCTCATCATACTATGTACCATATCCAATAGGGTATGATTTCTCCTTTCAGATACACCATTCAGCTATGGTGTTCTTGAAGGAGTCAGCTGGGAAACAATGCCATGCTCTTTCAAGTATTCATCAAATTTAATACTCAAGTATTCACGTCTACGATCTGATCGAAGAGCTTTAATACTTTTTCTTGTTTAATTTTCTACTTCAGATTTAAATTCTTTGAACTTTTTAAAGGATTCATGTTTGTATTTCATCAAATACAAATACCCAAACCTTGATTTATAATCAGTAAAGGTAATAAAGTAATGAAAACCACCTCTAGCCATTTCTTTAAATGGATCACATACAACTCTATGTTTTAGCTCCAAAATATTTTCAGCTCTTAGTCCTTGTCCTACAAAGGCTGATCTAGTCATTTTTCCTTGAAGGCAGGATTCACAAGTTGGAGTAGGTTTAGAACCCAATAAGGATAGAATCCCCATTTTCTTTTGTTTTGCAATCCTATCTTCTGTAACATGACCTAACTTTAAGTGCCAAGTATATTTTGAACTTGAGTTGATTTTCATCATGGCATTGCATTCTTTTATATTACTTGCATTCAATTTGTGTTTGTCATTATTATCCAAATAATAAAGACCATCATGCATATAACCCGAGCCAACATATTTATTTCCAAAATAAATATTGCAAACATCATATGTGAACTGAAATTCATAGCCATTTCTAGTCAAACTAGATATAGAAATTATGTTCTTAAAAGCATCAGGTGCATATAAGATATTATTCAAACACAAAACATGTCCAGACATGTACAAAGATTTAGATCCTATGGCTAAAGCTTCAATAGTTGAGCCATCGCTAATCCAGAGTTTAACATCTCGAGAACACAAGCTGCTACTATTTGCTAGTTCTTACATATCATAAAAAATGTGAGAACTGGCACCAGTATCTAAAACCCAAGCTGTAGATAAACTGTGAGTATCATCCGAATCTAAATAACAAGATATGGACATACCTTCCGAAGGTGTATCCTTCTTGTCCTTCAGAGAAGCAAGATACTCTGGGCAGTTTCTTTTCCAGTGCCCATCCTTTTGGCAATGGAAACACTTTCCTTTGCCTCCATCAGCTTTGGTCTTCCCTTTCTATTTAGCTGTCTTCTTGGAAGGACTAGGAATTTAAGGTTTCTTTTTCTTATTGCCCTTCTTCTTATTGGACTTTCCAGCAGAAGAAGATGCAATCAAAGCTACCTCTTTTCCTTTATTGCCCGGCATATTCTTTTGGGCAATAACTAGCATGTTAAGTAAACCAGCCAAGGAATATTCCTGCTTAGTCATATGGAAATTTGTTACAAAATTCCCAAATGACTCAAGAAGGGACTGAAGGATCAAATCCGTCTGTAGTTGGAAATCCATGTTAAAGTCAATATGTTCCAGCTACTAGCCGAATCATCATGTGGACATGATCCCCAACATTTTGTCCCTCAGACATCCTCATGCGAAATAGCTACCAAGATATTTTACTCTTATGACAAGCACATGGAGTTTACTCTTATCAATGCGTTATCATAAATCATATCAGTGCATATAATCTTTAGACCTGAGATAGTACAATTATCTTGTATATAGATGGTTTGAGTTTGATACTGCTTTCATACTTGTATTGTGTATGGCATATGGGCATGTGTTGGCTCCTACTAGTTATATATGGAGGTAGGTGTTGATCAAGATGGAATCTGTTCCTCTAAGTAAATAGGGATAAAATCCTATGTTCATTTAATTATTCTTGATGTTTCAAGTTCCTGGCCAGGACAGATAGAATTAATCAGAAAAGTGTTTCTGATGAGAAAAGTCTTTTAATCAAGAATTGGAATTAAAAGAGAACATAATATTCACAGCAAATGGGGTTTGACATAAACCATGACTCCAGCTCGAATTGAGATTTTATAATAGAGAGATTCTAGTGCATGGTAACATATGATTATATATTCATTTAAGGTAAACCTTATTACTAATTGGGTGGCCATGGCATGCTATGCTAGGTATTAACCATGATCTATGAGGTGCATAAAATGATTTAGAGAAATCATTTATGGAAAGAAAGAGTTCTGATGATATTAAGAGTTGATATCATGTCTCATTACCAATTAGTGATGAGCCTAGTAAGTCACACACATACACAAGTTATCACCTAATTAAATATGATTTAATTAATTAATGAAAGAGTTTAATTGATTAATTAAATAGGTTTGGTTTGCAATTAGTTTGCAAAGTCCCTAGCATGACTTGAAACCAAATCTAGATTATTGGATGTATAATATAAGTTAAATTTATATTTAAAGTGTTTAAATATGAATTTAATTATTGAGAAATTAATTAATAGAGATTAATTAATTAATTTACATTTGCTATAAATTGATTAGAAGAAGAGAAATAATTATTTTGGATTGAGAACTCAAAATTAAGACACAGGGGTATTTTGGTCATTTCACAGGGTGACATGGCACTACACATAAGCTTGCTAAATATATTTTAATCATGTAAGATGATTAAGATCAAGATTAAATATAGGTTTGACACTTGGCACAATATGATTGGGTCAATTAAACCAAGAGCGTAAGGATGACCTAGCTATATAAGTGACATATGGCAAGGGTTTTAAGTGGTGACCTAGCTATATAAGTGTAAGGATGTAAGAACAAATTATACAAGTTGCTCATTCTCTTTGTGCTGCCACCCTTGGCTGCCACTCCTTTCTCTTCTTCTTCATCTCTCATCAATTCAAAGAGATTAGACAATAATCTCTTGAATTAAAAATACTAGAAATCATTTCTAGTGTCCTGTTTACATCTGTAATCTCTCAAAAGGCAAAACTTGATTTTCTAATTGATTGGGAAAGTTTTAGAAGCTGTTCGAGGGCTGCCATAGGTGATCTTGGTGTGGACAAGCTAGAGGGACAACATCTGGTGTCCTAAGACGCATCCCAAAGGTGCCAAACACACTGCAGTGCATCAAGAAGTTAGTGCACTTGTTCTTGATTTAATCTAGGGTTCTAATAATTAATCTGATTAATTCTAAAATCTTAAATGGCAGATGTAGATCCAAAACTTATTAAAAGAGTTTTAATATGCTATTTATCATTGAAATCAAATAGATAAAAATGAATCTTGCATGATGCATGTGACCCTAGGTGAAAAATTTTTGAATTCAATGATCTAAACTTGTGTTTTTCATGCTTCCGCTCCTTCAATTGGTATCAAAGCCACTATATTTGCCATTTAGATTGTTGATTATATGATTTAATTGTGTGGTTTGATCATGAGATAATAGATCCATTGCTGGTTGTAAAGAAAAAGTGGCAGCATGGTGATGAACACCAATAGTGCGCACACTTTGTGGTCTCCAATGGTGTGTGCAAGGTTTGGTTTTTGAATCTACAATTGTTGTATGATCTAAGGTTTATCCTATGACTAATTAAAATGTTTAATTACGTGTTTTAATCACACAATTAAATTTTAATTCAGATCTGAATTTTAAAAGTTGTTTGAATGTGATTCAAATTTGAATTTTTAAAGTTGTTTGAATGTGATTCAAATCTGAATTTTAAAAGTTGTTTGAATGTGATTCAAATTTGAATTTTTTTAAAGTTGTTTGAATATGATTCAAATCTGAATTTTAAAAGTTGTTTGAATGTGATTGAAATCTAAATTTTTAAATTTGTTTGAATCATATTCAAATCTAGATTTTTAAGTTTAATATGAGATATTCAATTTAATTTAAGTATGTATGTTTTATTTAATTGTTAAATAGTGATATGCATGATGGATGATCATGGACCATAAAAAGCCCAATGTGATTGGATTAATTTCTTTTATGTTTCTTTGGGTTGTAAATTAATTAATTTATTTTAATTTATTTTGGGCATGTATTATAAAGGTTGTAATATTTTTGGGTTGTAATTTTATTAATTTTGTTCTTGTAAATTCGCCTTGGTATGCCAAGGATTACTATGTAATTGGATTGTAAGAAGTTCAAGGAGGTCAAGAGCATTAGTGAGACCAGTGGGAAGAATTCAAAATCAAGTGTTGATTATGTACTCCTTCAACAACTCTTATAAAATGAATGAATGAAATGCACCTAGGAATGCCCTGATTCAATTCTTGGTGGTTCAGAATTGAATCCCTTAGAAAGTTCATGATCATACCATATTTATTTATTATCTATGAATGCATGAGATGTATGGGAATGTATGCAAGTATATGATATATGCATGCTAATTGGATAATGTGCAAAATGAGACCTTAATAGTAATTAGGACGACCACAAAATCTTCCAAACAAATTATTAAGTTGAAAATGGTATAATTAAAGGTAATTATATAATGGGCCCTTCATTGAGGCAATTATTTTAAGAAATTTTAAATACTTGAATATGATGCAATTAATTTAAGAGATTTTCTTAAGAATAATTGTTAAGCATGAGATGTTGTAAATATGTAAATGGTTTGGTGGCCAATATTGGATGTACCTGAGGACATTAAAATTATTTGCATAATTACTGGCTCAATGGGATCAATATAACTAATGCAAGATAAGTCAATAATGGATGTACCTGAGATTTTAAGCATTAGAGGCTAGGTAAAGGATTGAACCTCACATGAGATGTGATGGGCAAGGAGTTGCTTACATATAGTTTATTGTAATTCCAATAATGGATGTACCTGAGGATGATCAATAGAATTATAAGAATTCAATCACCCACTAGAAATCCATCCAACTAGGATTTCCGTTTTCTACTTTGGAAGTGTAGGATTCACTAAGTTAGTGGAGGACCAATTTGATTAAAAGACCATAATCATTTTGGTTAATTACATGATACATTTACTAATTAATCTGGTTATTTTGTAACACCCCTATGTTCAGTAGTGCGTTCTACTGTTCCGATGACCAGTGTCGATCCGGACAGCTAGGATGCCTAGAACTACACTTAAATATTGGTGAGGAGACATAAAATAATGAAATACAAGAAAAGAAAATATAAGAAAAAAAAAAGAAAAAATAATAGCAATGAAATGTAACCAAGTTAAATGAGCAGAGAACCCTAGCGATGGGTGACCACATCGAAAAGTTGCGGCGTGGACCGTTGACTAGCCTTAGACCGCGGGAAACCCTGGAAAATATTTTAAGACATAATTAAAGACTTATTGAAGCATAAATATCATTAGAAATATCAAAGAAAAATTAATTAATTAGTATAAAGAAAAATGAGAAATCGAGAAAACGACAAAACTCGGTGTTACCGAAAAATCAAGAATGCAACCCGAACAGGGGCATTGTGGTCATTTGACACCCGAGTTGTCTTTTGACCTAAATGTCCATTAAAAATACATGATATTACACTAGGAAAATGTCATGAAAAATTAAAATGGTGGTACATAATCTAAATAGAAAAAGATAGGAGGAAAATGTGGGAAATTGGAAATATTTGAATAAACAAACATTTTAATTGATTTAGTGGTCTACTAAAGGGATTAGTGGACATATAATATATCATATTTGGGGCAGAAACCACTTCATCTTTAACCTCATAACAAACAGCCATATGAACCACCATTAAAGCTCCATTGCTGTCCATGGAGCAAGCCACATGCACTCCCATTCCAAGCTTCATTTCACCATAGTTCCTTCACTAAAAGTGATCACCACACCTTGGGCAGCAATTAGGCAGCAAGAAAGTTAAGTTTTGGTGAGGTTTTGAAGAATTTCAAAAGTGGTAAGTATGTATTTTTAATTCTTGTTTCATTAAACTTTGAATGGGTGTTGTGGGTAGTTGAATTGCGGAAGGATTTTTGAAGTTTGATGAAATTAGTGGAAATGTAAATTTTGGCAGCCATGAAACCTCACTATGAACAACTTGTTCTTGTATGTAAATAGTGGTTTGGATAATGATTTAAATGTTTAATTGTATTGAAGATAAATTCCATATGTAAGGTTTGATTTGTAAGCTTGAAATGTGAAAATGGAAATTGATGGGTATGTGTAAACTTGTGGTAGCCTCATGAAGATGATTGAAGTGTTTGAGTTCATGAAATATTGTTGAATTATGTTGCTTATGATGGCAGCATATGTATATGAATAATGGTTTAGAATTGGGTAGGTAAATGAGGTATGTCATGTGGTTAAATTGTTGTAATTGGACTTGGAAAATTCTGGGTTATAATGTGTATGTTGAGAGTGGTTACAAGCTGCCAAAATGACCAAAAATATAAAGTAAAGTGTGTTAATGTTATGGTACATACCAGAATTGGCATGTAAGAGTTAACTTGGTGAGTGTTTAATGTGTAATTAGTAAAGTATGAACAATGTGTAATAGGGCAGTGTATATTTTGGCTTAGAACCTTAAGTGTGTGACTCCAATTGGTATGAGACCAATTGGAGGTGAAACTAGGCACAAAATGTGCCAACTTTCATGAAGGAAGCTTACCAAAATTCTACCTAGAAGGTGACTTGAAAAATGACCAAATTCGGATTAGTGCTTTGAAAGCCTGAAAATTGACTATTTGGGCAGTAGTTAGCTTCTTGACCATAACTTACTCAAAACAGGTCCAATTGACCTGAAATTTTTACCATAAATAGTTGAGACATATATCTACAACTCTTATGAAGACACCAACACCCAGAAATGACCATAACAAAGCCAAATAGCTTGCACAAATTCAGGTCCAAAAACTGGCCGAACCAAAAGTGACCTAAAAATGACCTAAAGTTACCTTTTTGGTGCATTCTGTCCAGCATTGGTAAATTGACCATATCTTGGTCTACACAACTCAGAATGACTTAAAACTTTGCCCTGCGTGCAATAAGACATAGACCTACAAGTTTTTAGTTTTGACCAGAACCCGAAAATAGAGGGAACTAGGTCATGCGGCTAGGTTAAATTTGTATACCCAAATCCAGCAAATTGCAATAAAATGCAATATACTTGAAAGTGAATTTGGTAACATGTACCAATACTAAAAGGCTATAAAATATGATATATTGGTAACATTAAACCTAATTCACCTAGAGTACATCGAGGGTCAACATCTTAGGTTGACTAAGGAAATAATAGAATTCAATAAATTAATTATTAAGCCTTATTGTTAGAGACGGTTTAAATGAGTACTGAAACACTTTAAATTGTGTGTTTCAGTTAGAAAAGACTCAGGGAAAGGGAAGGAAACACTGTGTCAGAGCCAAGAGACATTTATCAAAGGTTTGTGCACAAAAGTTATTTCTTTTGACTTTTCAATTGAAATAAATTATGACAATTTTTGTATGTTATTGTTTTGAATTGTGAAAAATTGTTTGAATGGAAATTTGATGGATAATTATTGATTGAAAAGCATTGTAAATGGTTTGAAACAATAGCTATCATGTATATTGATTGAATTCCTCGCTAGCTTGTCTAGTGGGATGAATTGAATTCCCTCTCTAGCTGAAGTGTTGAGGTGTGTGCCTGTTGAGGATGAATAGAATGAGTACTCATATTATTGCTAGCTAGCTATGTTATTCCTCACTAGCCATCGGCTTTTGGGATGAATTAAATTCCTCACTAGCCATCGGCTTTTGGGATGAATTGAACTTTGGCAACATAATTAAGCTGTGTGTGTGTGATTTATTGATTTTTATTGTGATATTGTGAAATGGAGTTTAAATTCTCTATGACATTCACTGTCTTTGAATTTAACTATGGTTTTAAGTATCTACTATTTATATGACTTGTGGTTTAAAGTTGCATTTTGTTAATGTTATACACCACTGAGACATTGGCTCAGTGATAGCTTTTCATTGCTGTCGCAGGTAGACTGACTGACAAGGCAGCAGATTAGGCTACTAGTGCTTAATTGAGAGTTCATCGGGTATATTGAGTATACCATATTTTGCATTTTGTATTTTAATGTATGTTCACTATATGTATATAGTGTTCTTGGTTTTGAGCAGTTGTAAATTAAAATTCTAAATTAAAATTGTACATTAAAGATGTAAAACAAATTATAAATTATTTTAGCTTGTAAAATTTGTAATATATTTCTTTTATCTCAACTTTTGAAAATACTGAAAAATTATTATAGATTTGAGTTGGCAAATATTGAGAAACATATTGTGTTGATTGAATATTGGAGTTTGGGGATTGAACAAAATAATTGAAGTGCCTTTTTACAGGTTTTTGAAGAACTATTTTATTCAAAATACAGATGGCACTCTGTCAAAATTTTTGTAAAAATTATTAATTATTCAAATTTATTATCTGGTTTCACTTCAATTCAAAAAATTTTTTAACGCCTGTAAATAGTGCTCACCACTGTAAAAAGAAGTAAGAAAAGGTTTAAAATCCCTTGTAGTGTATTTAATCGGTTATCGGTAGACGAAGTTGGTAATTCATAAGGTATACTACGGGATCATGTTATGCCTTATGGAAGGGTAGGGTGTGACATATTGTAACACCCTCACTGTAACAATTTCGCACATTCTATTATTTCGGTGACCAGTGTCGGTCCGGACAGTTAGAACGTCTGGAAAAATATTTAAACTAAAGTGAGGAACTATAATTAACTCAAATATTAATAATAAAAATTTAGGAAAAATTTTAAAAATAAAATACAACCAAGTTAAATGAGCCGGTGCCCTAGCGATGGGTAACCCAGTGGGAAGTTGCGGTTCTCGCAACTAGGAGCCCTAGACCCGGGAGAAAATTTATAAAATAATTTTTGAGACTCCAGAGAAGAGTCATTGAGGTTTCTATGACATTAGAATGCCAAGAAAAGGTTTAGAAAAATTTTTCAATCGGTACAGACAATTTTAGCCCGTTAAGCCAAACGGAGGGCATTTTGGTCATTTCGTCTTCAGAGATGATTTTTGGCCGACTTGTCCAATTAAGTAAGTAATTATTATGAAATAAAAAAAAGGAATAAATATTGATGAAAATTAAATTAAAAATGAGTAAAAGAAAGAAGAAAGAAAGATAAACCGACAACTCGGTAAGAGCAAAATTTGGTCAATTAAATTTGAGGGTCCAATATTGACAAAAAATGATGATTATTAATTTAATGAAGCTAAAATAATTTAATTAATTGAAATTATGAAAATTAAAAATAATTATTGGAAAGTCAAATTATAATGATTATAAACTTCAAAATAATTTCAAATTTGCCATTCTACTTATTTACCATATTGCCATTAAATATTTAATTATTATATAGGTTAATTATTGAACCAAAAATCTGCATTTTTCCCTTCTTCTTCCCGTCACTTGCCTTCTTCCCTTCTTCTCTAAAATTCTCCATTAAAACCCAAAATCCAAACCTTAAAACCCTAAGTCTCAACCAAATTTTTTCTTGGAAAAATTATAGCCCACCCTAAACTAAAGCCTAATTAGTAGAAAGCACTCAAGAAAACCAAAAAAAAAAATTGAGTTTGGGGCAAGAGGAATTTCAGCCAAGGTGGACCAAGAAGGAGCTTCAAGTTTTTGATTGATTAGAAGGTTGAATTGAAGTTGAGTGAAGCTAAGGAATAAGGTTAGTGCTAGAAATTCTCTTGGAATTTAAAATTTATGCAAGTTGATTTAGGGTTTGCTCAAATATGTAATTTTGTGTTGTGACTTGAATTTGATGATGTTGAGGTTGATTATTGACTATTAGAAGTATTATAAATGTGAATTGAAGTTTGGAAGTTGGGTGAAATTGAAAATTGGGAGTGCTTCTCTTATGCAGGAAATTTGGACCTATGAGTCCAGGGTATTGTTTGACCTATAACTGAGGTTGTGTGACTCCAATTGGTATGAGGCCAATTGGAGGTGAAACTAGACACATAATGGCATAACTTTGGTAAAGAAACTATGCCCAGAAAACAAAACCAACTTGACCAAAAGTTTGCCCTAATTCGGGTGACCTGCAATCTGCCTGGGCAAAATGACCAAATGAACAGTATTTGGTCATTTGGCTATAACTCAATGCAGCAAGGTCCAATTGACCTGAAAGTTTACCAGCAACAAGTTTAGATATAGACTAACAACTTTTATGAAGAAACCTGACCCAAATTATGACTATAACCTAGTCAAATTGCCAACCAAACTTGAGTTACCAAATCTGGCAGAAACAAGTTTACCCAGAATTTTGGGTTCTGCCCAATCCGGCCAGTCATGGTTTTTAGGCCATAACTTGAGCTACAAAACTCCAAATGGAGTGATTCAAAAAAGGAAATTCAACTAGACAAAATAAGGAACAACTTTCATGTTGAACATTTTTCCAAATTCTCACTGCAAAATTGACAAATGGAACAGTAAATACAAAGCATGAAAACTGAAAATTCTGCCCAATTAACATTAAGCTTGGAAATGGTATTGGCAACCAATACCAACAAATTTTGAATGCAAAATGTGGTATCTTGGAGAACTTAGGTTCAATAAATTTATTATTTATTAAAAATTCAACAATTTGAGTGAATAGTAATGTGAATAGTAGTACAAAGACACAAAGTATAATAACTAAATTGGTGGAGGAAATTAAGGTATGAAATTTGGAATCCATAAAACATTCATGGATTACTTGGAATAGAAATAGTAATTCACCTAAATGACTCAATGAACATTTAAGTTATGTGAGTATATAGTTAAGAATTGTATTCCCATTACTAGTAGGTCTAATAAAACATGAGTGATACCACTTGAATATAAAATGAAATTAAACTAGATGGATTGTTGAGTATAGATAGGATGAGGTTTACATTAGGATTTATGTTTCCATTGCAAATAAGATAATAACACCTTGTACGAGTTATGAATCCATATAAATATTGTAATGAATAAATGAATCACATAAAAATATGAATGGAACATTAGTTTTCTTTATAAGAGAAAGGAAGAACATTTTAAGTACAATGGTATATGAACACCATTGTTATGAATTGTGATCAATATGAATGATGTAAGGAATGTATGAATATTATAATGAATGTAAAAATTATGAAATTTATCATGAAATAACAAAGTCATAAAACACAATATATTAATATTTAATGATATTATGTGCCCTTGTATTGCCTAGACATGTGTGTCAGATTGGATAGTTTGGCATACCAATAGGGTATTGTTTTAGCAGTACTACGAAAGGCTTTATGCCTGTATTCATGGCTTTATGCCTGTATTCATGGCTTTTATGCCCGTATTCATGGCTTTTATGCCCGATTATGTGATATCATGGCTTTTTAGCCATACTGACTGCATACATGGTTTACGTTCTGCGTCCCATGATATGACGGCCCGAGGCACCGCGGTGTCCAGTGCCAACGACCCGTTATCCAGTTTAGTCAGCCTGTCATAGGTTACTTGGGCAGTGAAATTTATTGAAATAAGTAACGAATCTTAGTAATTAAAAATATTAGAAATTAAATAAATGAGTAAGATGACCTAAAATAAATTAGAATAGTTATTTATTAGAAAGAATCGAAATGAACTGGACCTATATCAAAATTTACTTATCATGAAATAATCTGAGACAACCTAGCAAGTATAGAGAAAATGCTAAAAGATTAGCAAAGAAAATTATAACATAAATAAATATTACAAATGTGACTTATATAATAATATAAGCATAAATTTATTATTTTCAGATCATTTTTTCTTTGTACATTGGCGAAATAAACACTTTCAAAGAAGACTAAATTAAGATAAAACTTATTAAAATTTAGAAACCGCATGTGAAGTATAAACAAATCTTAATTATTTGAATTATGTTTTATTTCTATCTCTGTTTGTATATTATTTCCTTGTTATATTACTGCACCACTATGCAGCAATGCTTAGCGCGATGGAATTGTTTCCTTCGCGCAGGTACTGAAGCTAGAACCCAATGGACGTTTGACTGGGAATTTTGAGAGTTTTGATATGCAGAGTGTCAAAGCTTGTCACCTCCTTAGCAATGCATGTAGATAGGGCCCATATAGATCATATTTTGTATTTTGTATAAAATGCCAGATATTGTATTATAATGTAGATTATGAACAGGTAATTAATAGGAATGCGATGTAAATTAATTAGTTAGCTTTTTCATATGTAATTAATTTATATATTATGTAAATTATGAAATTTTGTAATTATTTTGTAAATTATGTAAATTAAGGAAATTTGAAAATTTTGCTTATGTAATTTGAGAATGTTTACATATGAATTAAGTATGAATGGAAATGTATGGAAATGATTATGAAATTGAAATGTATGGATGAGATTTGAAATATGAGAAAATTATGAGAATGATTGATGAGATAATTATGATTAGCATGGATAAGATTTTATTTTAGAAATATTGTTGAATTGAATTTCAAACAGGTGAATATTGAAATACGACAAACGATAATAAAATAGGGGAAACTCCGCTGGTTTCTCCATCAAAAAATAATTGATATTAAATTAAATGAATTCAAAATTATTTAGAAAAAAATAAAGTAAGATAAGTTAGGGTGCTTCGGCACCGATTGTAGCATGCCTTGCTCGGTTACACTGTAGTCGGGTGAGGGGTGTTACATTTATTGGTATCAGAGCACGGTTTAGGCGTTCCTAGGCATAGATAGATAGAATGAAATAGTGTGCATAACATGCATTGCATTCATATGAGTTGAGGTGACACTAATGCAGATCTATTTTCTTGGTTATTTTAGGTTAAGGTATGGACTCAGAATTGCAGAGGGCAGTAGAAGAAGAAGTAGTAAGCTGTATTCCGACTGGGAGTGATATTGGAAATCGGGGAGATCCTGCTCCACTAGTGCAAGAGGTGCCAGTACATCCCCAATAGGCCTTGTTTGAGCAGATGATTGAATTTTATCGACAGATGACTGGGGTTATTCCACCACTGTCTCAGCAGAAATCACCTCTAGGAAAAATTAGGAAGTATGGAGCTGTAGATTTTAATGGTAAAAAAGAAGACGATTCTTCAGCAGCTGAGTATTGGTTAGAAAGGACTGAAAGAGTCCTGCATCAGCTCCATTGCACACCAGAACAGAGTTTGGAGTGTGCAGTTTCATTGTTACAAGAAGCTGCATATCGGTGGTGGGATGTTGTAACCAAGGTAGTGCCACCAGCCGACGTAACTTGGGAATTCTTTTTGATAGAGTTTAGAAAGAAATATATTAGCTGTGTTCATGAAGAGGAACAGAAGAGGAGTGGTGATCAGCAAAAGAGGAAATTTGGACAGTCTAGTAATAAGAGGCTGAGAGAACAGTTAAGTCAGACATCTAATCAAAGTAGGAGATTTAAACCCAGGCATATACCTAGAAGAGATCAACCAGAAACACTAATACTGAGTGCGCCAGGACTAGCAAGAAAATGTGGCCATTGTAACAAGTGGCATAAAGGTGAATGTAGGGGAGACTTAGTTTTCTTCCATGCCATATCTCATAAGGTGTGGAAGATATTGATTTTTTTGGAATCCTATTCAGAATATACAAAGCCGATTCTAATGCAAATCCCCAGAAGGAGATTAGCATATCAGTATAGTTCATCATACTACGTACCATATCCAATAAGGTACGATTTCTCCTTTTAGATACACCATTCAACTGTGATGTTCCTGGAGGAGTGAGCTTGGAAACAATGCCATGCTCTCTCAAGTATTCATCAAATTCAGTACTTAAGTATTTACCTCCACGATCTAATCGAAGAGCTTTAATACTATTTTCTGTTTGATTTTCTACTTCAGATTTAAATTCTTTGAATTTTTCAAAGGATTCATGTTTGTATTTCATCAAATACAAATACCCAAACCTTGATTTATCATCAGTAAAGGTAATGAAGTCATGAAAACTACCTTTAGCCATTTCTTTAAATGGACCACATACATCCCTATGTATTAGCTCCAAAATATTTTCAACTCTTAGCCTTTGTCCCATAAAGGGTGTTCTAGTTATTTTGCCCTGAAGACAGGATTCACAGGTTGGAGTAGGCTCAGAGCCCAATGAGGATAAAATCCCAATTTTCTCTAATTTTGCAATCCTATCTTCTATAACATGACATAACCTTAAGTGCCAAATATATTTTGAACTTGAGTTGATTTTCACCATAGCATTGCATTCATTTAGATCACTTGCATTTATTTTGTGTTTGTCATTATTATCCAAATAATAAAGTCCATCATTCATATAACCCGAACCAACATATTTATTTCCAAAATAAATATTGTAAACATTATTTGTGAACTGAAATTCATAGCCATTTCTAGTCAAACTAGATATAGAAATGATGTTCTTAAAAGCATCTGGTACATATAAAATATTATCCAAACACAAAACATGTCCAAACATGTAAAAATATTTAGATCCTATGGCTAAAGCTTTAACAGTTGAGCCATCACTAATCTGGAGTCTAACATCTCGAGAATGCAAACTGCTACTATTTGCTAGTTCCCGCATATCATAAGAAATGTGAGAACTGGCACCAGTATCTAAAACTCAAGCTGTAGATGAACTATGAGTATCATCAGAATCTAAATAACAAGATATGTACATACCTTCCAAAGGTGTATCCTTCTTAGCCTCCAGAGAAGCAAGATACTCTGGACAGTTCCTTTTCTAGTGCCCATCCTTCTGGTAATGGAAACACTTTCCTTTGCCTCCATCAGCTTTAGTCTTCCCTTTGTGTTTAGCTATTTTCTTGGAAGGACCAGGAATCTGAGGTTTCCTTTTCTTATTGCCCTCTTCTTATTGGACTTTCCAGTAAAAGAAGATGCAATCAAAGCTACCTCTTTTCCTTTATTGCCCGGCATATTCTTTTGGGCAATAACCAGCATGTTGAGTAAACCAGCCAAAGTGCATTCCTGTTTAGTCATACGGAAATTTGTCACAAAATTTCCAAATGACTCAGGTAGGGATTGAAGGATCAAATCCATTTGCAGTTAGAAATCCATGTTAAAGTTAAGATGTTCCAGCTGCTCAATCAGCCGAATCATCTTGTGGACATGATCCCCAACATTCTGTCCCTCAAACATCCTCATGCAGAATAGCTGCCTAGATATTTCATACCTAGCATTTCTGCTGTGCTCACCATATAACTCTTGTAGGTGAAGGAGGATCTCACTTGCACTCTGCATGTTCTCATACTGCTTTTGTAACTCATTACTCATAGAAGCAAGCATGTAACACTTGGCTCTCATATCATGCTCCTTCCACTTGTCCAAAGGTTCATGTTCCTCTTGTGTGGCCTCTAGAGGTAAGGGACCAGGAACAATTGAGTCTAGAACATATCCTATATGTTCAAGGTTCAGGACAAGTTTCAAATTTCTTAGCTAATCAGATAAATTAGGTCCTGTCAACCTATTGCGATCAAGTATGCTTGCAAGGATATTGGATGGTGGTGCTTGTTTTGTGCTCATTTTTATTATAAAATTTAACTATAGAAAATAACCAGATTAATTAGTAAATGTATCATATAATTAACCTAAATGATTATGGTCTTTTAATCAAATTGGTCCTCCCACTAACTTGGCGAATCCTACACTTCCAAAGTAGAAAACAAAAATCCTAGTTGGATGGATTTCTAGTAGGTGATTGAATTCTTATAATCCTATTGATCATTCTTAGGCACATCCATTATTGGAATTACAATAAACTATAAGTGAGCAACTCCTTGCCCATCACATCTCATGTGAGGTTCAATCCTTTACCTAGCCCCTAATGCTCAAAATCTTAGGCACATTTATTATTGACTTATCTTGCATTAGTTAAGTTAATCCCATTGAGCCAGTAAACATGCAAATAATTTTAATGTCCACAGGCACATCCATTATTGGCCACCAAACCATTTACATATTTACAACATCTCATGCTTAACAATTATTCTTAAGAAAATCTCTTAAATTAATTGCATCTTATGCAAGTATTTAAAATTTCTTAAAATAATTGCCTCAACAGAGGGCCTATATTATAATTACTTTAATTATAGCATATCCATCTTAATCATTTGTTTGGAAGATTTTGTGGTCATCCTAATTACTATTATGATCTCATTTTGCACATTATCCATTTAGCATGCATATATCATATACTTGCATACATTCCCATACATCTCATGGATAAACAGTAAATATGGTATGATCATGGACTTTCTAAGGGATTCAATTCTGAGCCACCAAGAATTGAATCAGGGCATTCCTAGGTGCATTTCATTCATTCATGTTACAAGAGTTGCTGAAGGAGTACATAATCAACACTTAATCTTGTATTCCTCCCACTGGTCCCACCAATGCTCTTCACCTCCTTGATCTTCTTGCAATCCAATTATATTGCAATCCTTGGCATACCAAGGCGAATTTAAAAAAACCAAATAAATGAAATTACAACCCAAAAATATTACAACCTTTATAATACATGCCCAAAATAAATTAAAATAAATAAATTAATTTACAACCCAAAGAAACATAAAAGAAATAAATCCAATCACATTGGTCTTTTATAAGCCATGATCATCCATCATGCATATCACTATTTAACAATTAAATAAAACATACATACTTAAATTAAATTGAATATCTCATATTCAACTTAAAAATTCATATTTGAATATGATTCAAACAAATTTAAAAATTCAGATTTGAATCACATCCAAACAACTTTTAAAAATTCAGATTTGAATAAAAATTTAATTGTGTGATTAAAACATCTAATTAAACATTTTAATTAGTCATAGGATAAACCTTAGATCATACAACAATTGTAGATTTAAAAACCCAAACATTGCGCACACCATTGGAGACCACAAAGTGTGCGCACCATTGGTGTTCGTCACCATGCCGCCACCTTTCCTTTGCAACCAGCAATGGATCTTTCATCTTATGATCAAACCACACAATTAAATCAATAATGAACAATCTAAATGGTAAATATAGTGGCTCTGATACCAATTGTAGGAGCAAAAGCATGAAAAACATAAGTTTAGATCATTGAATTCAAAAATTTTTCATCTAGGGTCACATGCATCATGCAAGATTCATTTTTATCTGTTTGATTTCAATGATAAACAATATATTAAAACTCTTTCAATATGTTTTTGGATCTTCATTTGCCATTTAAGATTTTAGAATTAACAGATTAATTTATTAGAACCCTAGATTAGATTAAGAACAAGTGCACTAACCTTTTGATGCACTGCAGTGTGTTTGGCACCTTTGGGATGCGTCTTAGGACACCAGATATTGTCCCTCTAGCTTTTCCACACCAAGATCACCTATGGCAACCCTTGAATAGCTTCTAAAGCTTTTTCTATGAATTAGAAAATCAATTTTTAGTATTTTTAATTCAAGAGATTATTTGCTAATCTCTTTTAATTAATGAGAGATGAAGAAGAAGAGAAGAAGAGTGTTCTTTAGGTAGCGGTACAAAGAGTGAGTGAGCAGCTTGTTATGCTTTTCTTTTCATAACAACACTTATATAGCTAGGTCACCACTTAAAAACCTTGCCACATGTCACCTTTTGATTAGCTCTAGGTTTAATTGACCCAATTACATTGTGCCAAGTGTCAAACCTATATTTAATCTTTACTTTGATCATCTTATATGATCAAAAGACATATGGCAAGCTTATGTGTAGTGCCATTTGTCACCATCTCATGGTGCCCCATGTCACCCTGTGAAATGACCAAATTACCCCTGTGTCTTAATTTTGAGTTCTCAACGCAAAATAATTATTTCTCTGCTTCTAATCAATTTATATCAAATATAAATTAATTAATTAATCTCTATTAATTAATTTTTCATTAATTAAATTCATATTTAAACACTTTAAATATAAATTTAATTTATACTATACATCTAATAACCTAGATTTGGTTTCAAGCCATGCTAGGGACTTTGTAATCTAATTAAAAAGCAAACCTATTTAATTAATCAATTAAACTCTTTAATTAATTAATTAAATCATATATAATTTCGTGATTACTTATGTTTGTGTGTGACTTATTAGGCTCATCACTAATTGGCAATGACACATGATATCAACTCTTAATATCATCAGAACTCTTTCTTACCATAAATGATTTCTCTAAATCATTTTATGCATCTCATAAGCCATGGTTAACACCTAGCATAGCATGCCATGGCCACCCAATTAGTAATAGGGTTTAACTTAAATGAACCTATAATCATATGTTACTATGCACTAGAATCTCTCTGTTACAAAATCCCAATTCGAGCTGGAGTCATGGTTTATGTCAAACCCCATTTCCTATGAATATTATGTTCTCTTTTAATTCCAATTCTTGATTAAAAAGATTTTCTCATCAGAAACTCTTTTCTGATTAAATCTATCTGTCCTGGCCAGGAACTTGAAGCATCAAGAATAATTAAATGAACATAGGATTTTATCCCTATTTACTTAGAGGAATAGATTCCATCTTGATCAACACCTACCTCCATACATAACTAGTAAAAGCCAATGCATGCCCATAGACCCATGCACAGTACAAGTATGAAAGCAGTATCAAACTCAAACCACCTATATATAAGATAACCGTGCTATCTCAGGTCTAAAGATTATATGCACTGATACGATTTATGACAATGCATTGACAAGAGTAAACTCCATGTGCTTGTCATAAATGTCATTGGTTCGACCTACTTGTCATGTATAAGTGCCTATCATGTTTGTTATATGGCATGAGACTCACCATTCCATCTTATTTATATCTCATATAAATAACTTGGGAATAAATAAGATTACAATCTTTGTAGATAAGTCATATCCTTATTGTGAAGTTTCCTCGATTGTGAACCTATTTATGATACTTTGTGCTAGAAATACTATCACTCATATTCTTAACAACTTAAGAATAGAATTTCTAATAAAATATCAATGGACCTTTTCTATTACACATAAATATATTGTATAAACAGAAAAGTGAAAATGCCCTTTATTAATAAAATGTGTACAAGATACATACTAACTGATATGCTTTAGGGCATACTACTAACAATCTCCCACTAGCACTAGAGCTATTCATTACAATATCTTATACCCATCTTCTCAAGATGTCTATCTAACTGTGCTTGTGACAAAGTCTTAGTGAATGGATCAGCTGGATTTTCAACTGATGCTATTTTCTACATGGCTACATTGCCTTGCCCAACTATTTCTTTGATAATGTGGTAGTGCCTTTCTATGTGTTTGGGTTTCTAGTGAGACCTGGGTTCCTTATATCCAAACAACTTCTTTTTCAGCATCTGATGCAGTAATATACTCAGCCTCTGCAGTGGAATCTGCAATCACACTCTGTTTGGAACTCTTTCAACTGACTATACTTCCATTACAAATGAACACACATCCAGAGGTAGACTAACAATATAAAATAAAATAAATAAAATAAAATAAATATGCAGAATGTATGTTTACATTTTATGTAGACTTAATTTGACATTTATTGCAGTATTATTTGATTAAAATTTGATAAGATTTTTTTTAATTGCCCGAGTAACCTATACTAGTGGACTGGACTTGAAAAACGGGTAAATTGGCACTGGGTACCAAGTACCTCAGACCATCACACCATTGGTCACATTGTGTCTCCCGGTGTGCAACAGAATAGCTAATAAGCTGTAATAATTATCAGGGATAAAACCCAAGTAAAACAACTCAATGAACATAGCCAATGGCTATTATATCACAGAATGGCACGTGAGGCCATAAAACACAGAATTGCATGAAGCCATATGCAATAATACTAATAGAACCCTATTGGCATGCCAACCTATCCAAACCAATCTTGTTAGGTGTACTAGGGCATGTTACACTCTTAAATTGTACAATTCCTAAAATTTAAGTTTAGGTGTTACTATTCATTTCATTAGTCAACTAAAATGTTGACTTTTGCATAGGCAATAGGTACATTGGTTCTAATACTCCCAACATACCATATTTTGCATTCTAAAGTTGTTGGTATTGGTTGCCAATACCATTTCTAAGCTTAGTGTTGGTTGTTCAAAATCTTCAGATTTCAAGCCTTGTGTTTAATATTCCATTAGTCATTTTTACAATGGAAATTTGGCAAGGTTGTTAACATGAAAGTTGTTCCTTATTGTGTCTAGTTATATTTCATTTTTTGAATCACTCCATTTGGAGCTTTGTAGCTCAAGGTATGGCTTAAACACCATAACTGGCTGGATTGCAAACTTCCCAGATTTTCTGGACTGACCAAATCTATAGTGTTTTGTGGAGTGACTACAGGTCACCTTTTGAACATGTTATGGTCAAAATTTGGGTTTGGTTTCTTCACACAAGTTGTAGGTTTATGTCTCAGCTACTTTTTGGAAAAATTTCAGGTAAATTGGACATTTCTACACTGAGTTATGACCAAATGAATAAACACTATTCATTTGGTCATTTTGCTCAGGCAGAATGCAGGTCACCCAGATTAGGGCAATCTTTAGGTCAACTTGGTTTGGTTTTCTGAGCAGGGTTTCTTCACCAAAGTTGTGCCATTATGTGTCTAGTTTCATGTCCAATTGGCCTTGGACCAATTGAACCTACACAACTCCAGTTATTGCTGCCCAAACCTGCTAGACTCATACCCAGTCTTGCAGGTCACCAAGGGCAGCAACTCTAACTTCAATTCCTACTAAACAAACCACTTCATTTCTTATTCATATATAGCCAAATGGTCACTAATTGACCATTAAAACTTACTTTCACCATTACATGATCAAAGTCTCAATTTTATACCGAAACCCTAACTCAACTATCTCAAATCATGCATTCACTTACATTTCATTATCCTAAACAATAGCTTAATGTTAGAGGGCAGCCACAATACCATTTTAATTCCATGAAATCCCCAAAGCCCTACCAAGTTCAAGGCTGCCAAAAATATTGGGGAAGGTATGCTTACGATTTTATTTAAATTTCTTTGTAAATATCCACTAATTCTACTCCTTCCACATGAATTTAAAGAAAGAAAACAAGTTTAGTCACATACCTCTAATGGAGTTAATCTCAAACTTGTAAAAGTTCCTCCTTTCTGCTTCTTTTTGTTATCTTTAGCTTGCCCAAGGTGTAGTGAATTTGTTTTGTGAAGACAAGTATAGCTTTTATGGTGAAAAGCTTGAAATACTCAAGTTTGAAAGAAAAAAAATGGTGGAGTGCTTAGGAAGAGGTTTCGGCCGCCATGGATGGAAGAGGAAGATGAAGTGATCTTTTGGTCTTCCTTATCCCTTATAAAATTTTTATTAAATTTTGATTGGTCAAAGCATTTTAGTTAACTTATGCTTACATAAGCATGAAGTAATAAATCCCATTTTATTTTCATTTTCTTTCTTTTTCTTGTCTACTTAATTTCAATTAAATTTTTAACAATATTTATTCACGTTTTATGTCATATAAATTATTTATTTAACTGGACAAGTTGGCCAAAAATCATCTCTGAAGATGAAATGACCAAAATGCCCTCCGTTTGGCTTAACGAGCTAAAATTGTTTGTATTAATTGAAAAATTTTTCAAAGTATTTTCTTGGCATTCTAATGCCATGGAAACCTCAATGACTCCTCTCTGGAGTCCCAAAATTTATTTTATAAATTTTCTCCCGGGTTTAGGGCTCCTAGTTGCGAGGACCGCAACTTCCCACTAGGTTACCCATCGTTAGGGCACCGGCTCATTTAACTTGGTTGTATTTTATTTCTAAAAATTTTCCTTGATTTTTATGAGCAATATTTGGTTTATTTGTAACTCCTCACTCTAGTCAATTTATAATTTCAACTATTCTAACTGCTCAAATCGACATT
Source organism: Hevea brasiliensis (assembly GCF_030052815.1). Classification (NCBI taxonomy): domain Eukaryota; kingdom Viridiplantae; phylum Streptophyta; class Magnoliopsida; order Malpighiales; family Euphorbiaceae; genus Hevea; species Hevea brasiliensis. Next base: position 91,617,886 of record NC_079504.1, on the reverse strand, counting down.
GGTCACCGGAATAGTAGACTGTATGGACTAGCTAAAGTGACCCCTTTAATAAAATTTCGTCCTCGAAATTTACCTGATGTAAACAGTTGAGAGAACTGTTGCCTCATTGTCTCTTCACTTTCCCAAGTTGCCTCCTCGGTATTATGATGCCTCCAAAGCACTTTCACCAGTGGAATTTGTTTATTTCTCAGTTCCTTCACTTCCCGAGCCAGGATCCGTATGGGTTCTTCTACATATGTCAAGTCTAGTTGGATTTCAATCTCTTCCATGGAAATGACATGTGAAGTGTCTGAGCGGTATCTTCTTAGCATAGACACATGGAATACATTATGGATCATATCTAGTTTGGATGGTAAAGCTAGCTGATAGGCCACTGATCTCACACGTTAACTTCATATGGGCCAATGAACCTAGGGCTTAACTTACCCTTTCTTCCAAACCTCAGTACTTTTTTTCATGGTGAGACTTTGAGAAACACTTTGTTGCCAACTGCATACTCTATCTTTTCTCTTCAAGTCGGCATAAGATTTCTGTCTATCCGAGGCAACCTTCAAATTTGCTTTGATTATCTTCACTTTTTTCTCAGTTTGTTTCACCAAGTCTAGTCCTACCAGCTTATATTCACCCAATTCAGTCCAACACACTGGGGTTCTACACTTTCTCCCATACTGTGCTTCATACGGGGCCATTTGAATACTAGCTTGGTAGCTATTATTATATGCAAATTCTGCCAGTGGGAGATATCTATACCAACTCTCCTCAAACTCAATGACACAAGTCCTCAGCATATCCTCCAGATCTATTACATAATTCACATAGTTACTATCATTTCAATTTATTAGTTATAAAAATTCAATTAGTTTTTAGGTTTACCTAGATTACTTACTCTGACTGTCCATCCGTCTGATGATGAAAAGCCATATTAAAGTGGAGTTGTGTGCCCAAGGCTTCTTGTAACTTTTTCCAAAATCTCGATGTAAACCTTGGGTCTCCATCAGATATGATGGAAAATGGGATTCCATGCAGTATAATTATCTCACTGATATACAACTCTGCTAGCTTCTTCAGTGAGTAATCAGTCCTAACTGGCAGAAAATGTGCTGACTTCGTCAATCTATCCACTATCACCCACACTGCGTCATGCTTCCTTTGGGTGAGAGGTAGACCACTAACAAAATCCATAGTGACCTGGTCCCATTTCCATTCAGGTATGCTTATAGGTTGTAGCAGTCCTGATGGAACTTGATGTTCTGCTTTAACTTGCTGACATGTCAAGCACTTAGTCACATAGTCTGCTATATCCTTCTTCATACCAGGCCATCAATAATGAGGCTTCAAATCATTATACATTTTTGTGCTTCCCGAGTGCATAGCATAAATACTAGTGTGTGCTTCCTCAAAATATTAGTCTTCAATTCCCCATCATCTGGTATCCACACTCTTCCTTTGTAATACAGACACCCATCTGCTTTCACGTCATAATCAGTTTCCTTCCCCTTTGAGATTTTACCCACAATAGCCATTAATTTTTCATTTGCCTTCTGCCCATCTTGTATTTGCTGTATCAGGTTTGGCCTCACTTATAACTCAGCCAAAATAGCTCCATCTTGAGCTAGGGACAGACGGGCATTTAGCGATCTTAAAGCTGTGATGGACTTTCTCCTCAAGGCATCAACAACTACATTTGCCTTCCCAGGATGGTAATTTATCACACCATAATAGTCCTTTAGGAACTCAATCCATCACCTCTATCTAAGATTGAGCTTCTTCTGGGTTGGCAAATATTTTAGACTTTTGTGGTCTGTGTAGATATAACATTTTTCACCATACAAATAATGCCTCAATATCTTCTGTGTGAAGATAATTGCTGCTAACTCTAGGTCATGTGTAGGGTAGTTCTGTTCATATGGCCTTAACTGCCTGGAAGCATAGGCGACCACTTTCCCCTTTTGCATCAATACACACCCTAACCCATTATGCGAGGCATCACTGTAGACCACAAAGTCTTTTCCGACACTGGCTGTGTTAACATTGGTGCTTCTGTCAACATAGCCTTCAGCCTCTCAAAACTGGCTTGACACTTGTCATTCCAGCCAAATTTCACATTCTTGTGTAACAACTTGGTCATTGAGCAGCTATGAGAGAAAATCCCTTCACAAATCTTCTGTAATACCCAGCTAGCCCCAAGAAACTTCTGACCTCAGTTGTATTTCTGGCATGCTTCCATTCCATCACAACTTCTATCTTTTTGGGATCCACTCTAATCCCCTCTGCTGATACTATGTGTCCAAGGAAGGAGATTTCACTCATCCAGAAGTCACACTTGGACAGTTTAGCATACAACATCTTTTCTCGCAGGGTTTGCAGAATAATCCTCAAATGTTCATCATGTTCTTCACTAGTCTTGGAATACACCAGAATATCATTAATAAAGACCACTACAAATCGATCTAAATATGGATGGAAGATACGATTCATAAGGTCCATAAATGCTGCTGGTGCATTTGTTAACCCAAACGGCATCACTAGAAATTCATAATGCTCATACCAGGTTCTGAATGCAGTTTTTGACACATCTGCATCCTTTGCCCTTAACTGACAATACCCTGATCTGAGATCAATTTTTGAAAATACACCGGCTCCCTTTAACTGATCAAACAGATCATCAATTCTAGGCAACGGATATTTATTCTTCACAGTTACTTTGTTCAACTGCCGGTAATCAATGCATAATCTTAAGGTTCCATCCTTTTTCTTCACAAACAACACCGGAGCTCCCCATGGTGACACACTGGGATGTATGAACCCCTCATTGAGTTACTCCTGCAACTGAATTTTCAACTCTCTCAATTCAGTGGGTGCCATCCTATAAGGAGCAATGGAAATTGGTGTTATACCCGGCATTACCTCAATAGCAAATTCGACTTCCCTTTCTGGTGGTAAACCAAGTAATTCTTCAGGAAACACATCGGGAACTCTCTTACTATGGGTATATCATACAAGTTCGGCTTAACCTGCCTAGTATCAACCACATGTGCAATGTAAGCTTCACAGCCTTTTCTCATCCATCTTTTTGCAACTGTGGCTGAGATAACATTAGACAAGAAATCTGTCCTTTTACCCACAACTGAAATCCAATACCCTCAGGAGTTTTCAAAGAAATCCTCTTCAGTTTGCAATCAACTATTGCTTGATAACGTGACAACCAGTCCATTCCCAAAATCACGTCAAACTCATGGAAGGGTAATTCAATTAAGTCTGTTGAGAATTCATACCCCTGAATCCTCAACGGGCAACCTTTATACATGTCACACCCTACTCCCCCATAAGATGTAACATGATCCCGTAGTACACCTAACGAATTACCGTACTTCACCTACTGATAACTCATAAGATATACTACAAGAGATTTTAAAACAATTTTCGTGAAATTTAAATCATCGATTAAAATCTGGTGTTATAAAATTTTTTTCAAAATTTCGGCAAAGTACCGGCTGTATTTTGAGAAAACAGTTCTTCAATCCTGCAAAAGAAAATGCTCCCAATATGTTTTCTCAAATGCAACTCCAATAACTTCATTTCAATTCACAATTCAAATCTCAATAAACAATCAATTCATTTTCAAACTAATCTCATCATAAAGAAACATTTCATTGATTGCAAGACTCAAAATTTATATTGCAAAACTATTCAAGTAAATGAAATCTCAAATTTACATTTACAATAATTTACATTTAATTCAACTCAACTTAACTCAACTAAGCCTTTATCCCAAAAATTTGGGGTCGGCTATATGGATTCGCTGTCTCCACTCTAAATGATTTTGGGTTAAATCCTTAGAAATGTGTAATGCTTCTAGGTCATGTTGTACTACTCTCCTCCAAGTCAATCTAGGTCTACCCCTTTTTTTCTTTCTATCCTCTAACCTAATGTGCTCTACTTGTCTAACTGGAGCCTCCGTATTTCTACGCTTCACATGACTAAACCACCTCAATCTCCCTTCTCTTAACTTATCTTCAATTGACACCACTCCTACCTTTTCTCTAATACTCTCATTATGAACTTTATCTAATCTAGTATGGCCACTCATCCACCTTAACATTCTCATCTTTGTAACTCTTATCTTAGACGCACATGACTCTTTCAGTGCCTAACACTCACTACCATATAACATAGCCGGTCGTATGGCTGTACGGTAAAATTTTCCTTTCAACTTATTGGGAATCTTATGATCACATAAAACTCTCGTGGCACGTCTCCACTTCAATCATCCGGCTTTAATCCTATGACTAACATCTTCCTCACATCGCCCATTTACTTGAAGGACTGAGCCTAGATATTTAAAGTGATTACTTTGGGACAGTACCACTCCATTCAAACTAACTCCTTCCCTATCACCAGTTTGGCCTTCACTGAACTTGTAATGCATGTATTCTGTCTTCGTTCTACTTAACTTAAAACCCTTTGACTCTAGAGCACTTCTCTAAAGCTCTAGCTTTCTATTGACTCCTTCTCGTGTCTCATCTATCAGAATAATATCATCCGCAAACATCATGCACCAAGGAATACTCTCTTGTATATGTTTCGTCAATTCATCTAAAACTAATGTAAATTATTGGGAGGGGACACAAGAGATTTTTCGATACATACCAAAATATTTTACAAGAGTTTTTATACAACTACTTAAATAATTTACATATATATTATTACATACATACATCAAAACCCCTGTACATGGGTATACCTAGAGCTGATTTGAATGTCTCTTCAAAGAAGCTTACTTAATTGCTCTATGCTCTTTTCACCTGTGACAGCATACAAAGCTATCGCTGAGTGGTGAACTCAGTGGTGCACAACTATAATTTAAAACATAGTGCAATATACATTGACAAAATTTGCAGCAAATAATTTAGAAATCTGAATACTCATCAAATTCTAAAACTCAAAATATTCATTGCCAATAATGTAAATCATTTGTATAAAATGACTTTGATCACGAAATTTAATTTAACAAATCATAACTATCCATTGAAGGTAATTCCAACAAAATCAATTATACATAAATCATGATTGAAATCACAATTCTTTACTATTCAAAAACATTCTGTATCTCAAAAACTATTCTGTATCTCAAAAACCATTCTGTATCTCACTAACTATGCAAGACTAATCCGCAAGGCCCATATTTGGGGTGATTCTAACTCCCTATGGTCGGGGAGGTCGAATCGGATTCTAACTCCCTATTGTCAAGGAGGTTGAATCATCGTGCACAGTACACATCACAATAATAAATCTTTCGAAATGGCCATAACATAAAAAAACTTGGATCTAACCTCTAATAAGAGGAGAATCTAAGCCTGTGCACGTACTATGGTAATCAAAACACAATTAACTCCATTGTCTTCTCAACAAATGAGAGAGACACGTAATAACCTAGTCAAGTATCTATAGTGAAATATAAAACAATATCACAATCCTTTTAGTGAGCATAAATCACAATACAATTCGATTCAAGTCAATTCCAATATCCAATACTTTTTATGCTCATCATAATTCAAATCATAAATTTGCATTTTTCCATGCAAATTACCCATCACAATTCAAAATATGTTCTATCACAATTTTCCAAAACATAATTTATTCAATTCACAACAATGCTTAATACTAGCGAAAATACTATTTCACAAAGCTAAATTCATACATACTATAACAATTTCAATAATCATTGAATTAAATACAATGCTTGTTAAACATAATACATAAGAAAAATATGTCATTTAATCATATGAAATTTTCAGAATAAAATCAATTAAAAACTAGTTGTGCACAAAATCAATTAAAAATCCAATATCTAAATTTTCTTGGTACTATTCCTTTCAATTCATTTCATTAGTTAACTTATAATGTTGACCTTTAATGCACTCTAAGTGAGTCAATTTCAATGTTATCAATATGTCACATTTTATAGCCCTTTAGTGTTGGTATATGTTACCAAATTCATTTTCAAGTGTATTGCATTTTATTGCAATTTACCAGATTTCGGTGTGCTATTTTGACCTAGCTGGACGACCTAGTTTCCACAATTTTCGAGTTTCGGTCCAAACTACAAACTTGTAGATCTATGTCTTATTGCACACGGGGAAAAACTTTAGGTCATTCTGAGTTGTGTAGTCCAAGATATGGTCAATTTACCAATACTGGACAAGATGCACTAAAATGGTAGGCTTAGGTCATTTTTAGGTCATTTTCACTTAGGCCAGTTTTGGTACCCGAACTTGTGCAAGCAATTTGTCTTAGTTCTGGCCATTTTTGGGCTTTGGTGTCTTCATAAGAATTGTAGATCTATGTCTAAACTATCCATGGTAAAACTTTCAGGTCAATTGGACCTGTTTTGAGTGAGTTATGGTCATCCCAATGACTACTGTTCATATAGTCAAAATTCTGGGTCTTCATGTCATGCAATTCCGGATTTGGTCATTTTTTTAGGTCACTTCTAGGCAGAATTTAGGTATGCTTTCAACATAAAAGTTGGCACATTTTGTGCCTATTTTCACCTCTAATTGGCCCCATACCAATTGGGTTCACACATTTAGGGTTATAAGCTCAATTAAATATGCCCTTAAACACATTGCTCAAACACCAACCAAATGCACATTCACCTTGCTATAAGTTCATTTCCTATACCTAATTCTGAATTGGTATCATACCATGACCATTCATCACATCACATTCTGGTCACTTTGGGCAGAATATAACAATTCTCAATACACACATTACAACTTTAATTCTCAAAGTTACATTCAACACAATATATATAAATGTAATCACTTAATTTGTTACATACACTTCCACTATCACTTCATATACACTACCCTCAAACCATCTCTAACAGAATTCATCAATTAATTTCATGAGATCAAACACTAATCCATGCTATTCAAGGCTGCCAAAAATTGTAGTTTGCAAAGGCTTTCACAATTACTTCCAAAACCTTAAATTCAATTGTTCAATCACACATACAAGAGAATTAAATTGCTAGCACTTCAAATTGACTCAACCAACACTAATTCCCATCAATTCCCACCAATTTAATGTAAGAAAAACTCAAGCAAGCTCACCTCCCATGGCTGCCTAAAATGGGCAGATTGTAAACTCAACAATTTCTTTCAAAATTTTCAACCAAAATACTCCCCATAACCTCAACACAAACTTTAGTTAAGCAAGGGAAGAAAATAAGCACTTACCTCTTATTGGAGCTTGTTAAAACCTCACCAAATCCTTCCTTTCTTGCTCCCAAAAGCTTCCTCAAGTTGAGTGTGCAAGCTTTAATGAAGAAAGTATGGTGAAATGAGGCTTAAATCATGGGTGCATGGTGGTGTTTGCAAGCTTGGCCATGGAGATTCATTTTCGGCTGGAGGTTGAAGATGAGCTCAATTTTGTCCACTATAGCCTTATATAGGTCCCTTAAAATATAATTAGTGGAGCACTAACCTTAGTTTAGGATTAATTAATTTCCAAGTTTCACAATTTGCAATTTATGCCCCAAACTTCCACTCTTTGTATTATGTACCATATTTCTTATTTTTTTATGACATTTTCAAAGTTTAATATCACTTATTTTTAATGGACATTGAGTTCAAAATTCAACTTTAGGTATCAATTGACCAAAATGCCCCTATTCGGTATGTATTCCCGATTTTTTGGTAACACCGATTTTTGTCGATTTTTTGATTTCTCGTTTTTCTTTGTACTAATTAATTAATTAATTTTTCTTTGATATTTCTAATGACATTGATACTTCAATAGATGTTTATTTAAGTCTTAAAAATATTTTCCAGGGTTCCCCTTGGTCCAGGGCTAGTCAATGGTCCATGCCGCAACTTCCCGATGCGGTCACCCATTGCTATGATTTTTGGCTCGTTTAACTTGGTTACATTTCATTGCTATTACTTTTCCTTTGTTTTTCTTGCATTTTCTTTTCTTGTATTCCATTATTTTATGTCTCCTCACCCATATCTAAGTATAGTTCTAGGCATCCTAGCTGTCCAGACAGACACTATCACCGGAATAATAGAACGCACTACCGAACATAGGGGTGTTACAATACACCTTATTCACTACCACACTGTGACCTAGTGGATTTGTGACTAGAATATCTTGATCACTCTCCTCTATTGAAATTCCCCTCTCTACGGGTAGTTTGATGCAGATGTATGAATGAGTGGATCCTGGATCCACAAATACATGCACAGATGTGTTGTAGAGAGAGAACGTACCCCTGATGACATCTGAGGCATCTTGCTCCTCCTGAGCTCTTATGGCATAGGCTCTAATAGGTACTCTGGCCTCTGGCCTCTCAGCTAACTCAGATGCAGGCCTCAGTGATGGACCAGCTACCTCAGATTTACTGGACTTCCTACCCCTTTGAGGCGCAAGGCCAGGCCTATCAGCTTGTGTTGGGGCAATTGTAGTAGTCCTTTTCGGACAATTTTTAATATGATGTTTTGAAGATCCACACCGTAAGCATGCACTAGTCACTCGCCAACAGTCCCCCTTATGCCACTGGCAATATGGACAGGCAAAAGATGCTAGTGCTAATCCCCTGAACACCGTCCCTGGAGAGCTGCCCACTGATGGTGTGAACTGTGGTTTGGGCCCTTGGGATTGACCTTGACCTTGTGGTTGTCCCAAAATCTGAGCAGGAGGACCCTTAGGCTTCTTATTGGGAGCAGAGAAAGAACTAGACTAGCCTGGACCCCTCCTCAGCTGTCTTTCTCTTCTATTTTGCTCATTTATTCGGACTCTTTCTACTTTCGATGCAGCATCTACTAATTTAGCAAAATCCATGATCTCTAATGCTGTTATCATGACTTTAATATTGTTATTTAGCCCTTCTTCGAATCTTCTGAACCTTTCTACCTTTGTAGGGACTATCTCTCTCCTATACCGGCTCAGTCTGACGAATTCTCACTCATACTCTACCACTGATAGTTGCCTTTGTCTCAGACTGATAAATTCTCTTCTTCTCTCTTCTAAATATACTTTACTGACATACTTCTTTCTGAACTCTATGAGGAAGAAATCCCAGGTGATCTGATCTGGTTATACCTCACTAGATACTGTGTCCCACCACTGGTATGCATCATTTTAAAGTAGGGACACAGCACCCTCTAGGTTCTGCTCGGGAGTGCAATGAAGCTGTTTTAACACTCTTACTGTTCTATCCAACCAGTTTTCAGCTGTCATGGGGTCACCCTCCTTCTTCCCAAAGAAATCCATAGCCCTATGTTTTCGCAGTTTCTCTAAATGGGACTTCTATGGCGCTGGTGGAGGTTGTGGTGGTGGAATTGCCCCCATCATTTGTCAATAAATTTCGGTCATTTGCTGGAATAATGCAAACTGAGGTTGGGCAGGTGCCTCAGCTGTTGGTGGGGCAGATTCTCCCCTGCCTACAGATTCACCCCTTAGTGGAGCACGACTCTCCACCTCTTCATCAACTGCTTTTTGAGAAGCAGGATGCATATCCTAATCAAAATAAGAAAAAAAAAAAAGATCTGCATCAGTGTCACCTCAATACTTGCAAATGCAATGCAATGGTATGTACTCTATCTAGGCTCAGAAATGCCTAAATCGATGCTCTGCTACCACTAAATGTGACACCCCTTACTCGTCGACAATGTAGCCAAGCAAGATATGTCACACAGTGTGCCGGAGTACCAAATCACATTTCCATTTCAATTTACCCTTTTTAATTCATTTATTTATAATTTTGATTAATATGAATTTTTTACAAATTTTATAGAAAATTCGATAGGGTACCGGCTATAAATTGGAAAAACAGTTCTTCTGAATCTGTTAAAAACACTTCCAATATAATCATAGTTTCAATCTCAGTCAACCACCAACATATTTCCATAATTTCTCAAATGACTTCAATATTTCAAAATTCAATTCATTTCATATCATACTCAACTCAATAAGAAATACTCAAATTTATTACTGAACCTGATTTATAGGTAATTACATCAAAACATAATTACATGAGTTTATAATATACATGGCAAAATAAAGGTCTGATTACAAAAGTTTACAAAATACAAAATATTAAAAGTAGCCTAATGTCCTACCAATGCACTGCAAATGTGAGGTGACTTTGGACTCTATGTGCAAATCTGACAATTCACCCGATCTGAGGTCTACTGGACTTCCCAGTTATGTCTCCAGTATCTGCACATGGCAAAAGCGACGCGCTAAGCAATTTTGCTTAGTGGTGACAAAATAAAGTAAAGTAACTAAAATAAAATAAATATGCAGAATGTATATTTACATTTTATGTAGACTTAATTTGGCATTTATTGCAGTATTATCCTATTAAAATTTGGTGAGATTTGTTTTAATTGCCCGAGTAACCTATACTAGTGGACTGCACTGGATAAATGGGTAAACTAGCATTGGGTACCAAGTACCTCGGACCATCACACCATTGGTCACATTGTGTCTCCCGTTGTGCAACAGAACAGCTAATAAGCTGTAATAATTATCAGGGATAAAACCCAAGTATAACAACTCAATCAACATAGCCCAAGGCTATTATATCACAGAATAGCACGTGAGGCCATAAAACACAGAATGGCATGAAGCTATATGCAGTACTGCTAACAGAACCCTATTGGCATGCCAACCTATTCAAACCAATCTTGTTAGGTGTACTAGGGCATGTTACACTCTTAAATTGTACAATTCTTGAAATTTAAGTTTAGGTGTTACTATTTATTTCATTAGTCAACTAAAATGTTGACTTTTGCATAGGTAATAGGTACATTGGTTCTAATACTCCCAGCATACCAAATTTTGTGTTCTAAAGTTGTTGGTATGGGTTGCCAATACCATTTCTAGGCTTAGTGTTAGTTGTTCAAAATTTTCAGATTTCAAGCCTTGTGTTTACCATTTCATTGGTTATTTTTACAGTGGAAATTTGGCAAGGTTGTCAACATGAAACTTGTTCCTTATTGTGTCTAGTTACATTTTCTTTTTTGAATCACTCCATTTGGAGTTTTGTAACTCAAGTTACGGCTTAAACACCATAACTAGCCGGATTTCAAACTTTCCAGATTTTCTGGACTGACCAAATCTATAGTGTTTTGTGCAGTGATTGCAGGTCACCTTTTGAACATGTTATGGTCAAAATTTGGGTTTGGTTTCTTCATGAAAGTTGTATCTCTATGTCTTAGATATATGTTAGTAAACTGTCAGGTCAATTGGACCTTTCTACATTGAGTTATGACCAAATGAAAAAATACTGTTTATTTGGTCATTTTGCCCAGGCAGAATGCAGGTCACCCAGATTAGGGCAATCTTTAGGTCAACTTGGTTTGGTTTCCTAGGCAGGATTTCTTCACCAAAGTTGTGCCATTATGTGTCTAGTTTCATGTCTAATTGGCCTTGGACCAATTGAACCTACACAACTCCAGTTATTGCTGCCAAAACCTGTTGGACTCACTCCCAGTCCTGCAGGTCACCAAGGGTAGCAACACTAACGTCAATTCCCACTAAACAAACCACTTCATTTCTTATTCATACATAACCAAATGGTCACTAATTGACCATTAAAACTTACTTTCACCATTACATGATCAAAGTTTCAATTTTATACCCAAACCCTAACTCAACCATCTCAAATCATGCATTCACTTACCTTTCATTATCCTAAACAATAGCTTAATGTTAGAGGGCAGCCACAATACCATTTTAATTCCATGAAATCTTCAAAACCCTACCAAGTTCAAGGCTGCCAAAAATATTGGGGAAGGTATGCTTATGATTTTATTTAATTTTCTTTGTAAATATCCACTAATTCTACTCCTTCCACATGAATTTAAAGAAAGAAAACAAGTTTAGTCACGTACCTCTAATGGAGTTAATCTCAAACTTGTAAAAGTTCCTCCTTTCTACTTTTTTTTGCTATCTTTAGCTTACCTAAGGTGTGGTGATTTTTTTTTTATGAAGACAAGTATAGCTTTTATGGTGAAAAGCTTGAAATACTCAAGTTTGAAAGAAAAAAAATGGTGGAGTGCTTAGGAAGTGGTTTTGGTCACCATGGATTGAAGAGGAAGATGAAATGATCTTTTGGTCTTCCTTATCCCTTATAAAATGTTTATTAAATTTTGATTGGTCAAAGCATTTTAATTACCTCATGCTTACATAAGCATGAAGTAATAAATCCTCTTTTATTTTCATTTTATTTCCTTTTCTTGTCTACTTAATTTCAAATAAATTTTTTAAAATATTTATTCACATTTTATGTCGTATAAATTATTTATTTAACTGGACAAGTTGGCCAAAAAGTTATCTCTGAAGACGAAATGACCAAAATGCCCTCCATTTGGCTTAACGTGCTAAAATTGTCTATATCGATTGAAAAAATTTTCAAAGTATTTTCTTGGCATTCTAATGCCATAGAAACCTCAATGACTCCTCTCTGGAGTCCCAAAATTTATTTTATAAATTTTCTCCCGGGTTTAGGGCTCCTAGTTGCTAGGACCGCAACTTCCCACTTGGTTACCCATCGTTAGGGCACTGGCTCATTTAACTCGGTTGTATTTTATTTCTAAAAATTTTCCTTGATTTTTGTGAGCATTATTTGGTTTATTTATAACTCCTCACTCTAGTCTATTTATAATTTTAAATATTCTAACTGTCCGAATCGACATTGGTCACAGGAACAGTAGACTGTATGGACTAGCTAAAGTAAGGATGTTACAACTCTTCCCCTCTAATAAAAATTTCATCCTTGAAATTTACCTGATGTAAACAATTGAGGGAACTGTTGCCTTATTGTCTCTTCACTTTCCCAAGTTGCCTCCTCGGTATTATGATGCCTCCAAAGCACTTTCACCAATGGAATTTGTTTATTTCTCAGTTCCTTCACTTCCCGAGCCAGGATCCGTATTGTCACACCCTACCCCTCTGTAAGGCATAACATGATCCCGTAGTATACCTAATGAATTACCAACTCCGTCTACTGATAACCCATTAAATACACTACAAGGGATTTTAAAAACTTTTCTTACTTCTTTTATAGTGGTGAGCACTATTTACAGGTGTTCAAAACCTTTGGTTAACTGAAGTGAAATAACTAACTCATTTGATTTACTTAGAATTTCTGTAAAAATTTTGGCAGAGTGCCCTCTGTATTTTGGATAAAACAGTTCTTCAGAAAACCTGTAAAAAGCACTTCAATAATTTTCCAAATCTCAACTCCAATACATTTCTCAACACAACAATTTATCAACTCAATTCCATAGAAATTTTTCACGTCTGAGATAAGGAAATATAATACTGACTTTACAAGTCAAAACGACTCATAATTATTTTACAACTTCAAGGTACAATTTGAATTTACAATCGCTCAAAACCAAAAACAAAATGTACATACAAAGGTCATACATTACAAGACAAAATGCAAAATCCGTATACTCATAATACCAGAAATCCTCATTTGGATGTATATGCACTAGTCTGCCGCTCTGTCTGTCTCTCTACTGCGACAAAGAATAAAGCTATCATTTGAGACAATGTCTCAGTGGTGCACAACATTAACCAAATACAAATTTAAATCACAATTCATAAATCATGTAAATAGTGGATACTTAAAATCATAGTTAAATCCAAGACAATAATTGTCAACAAGAATTTAAATTCCATTTCTCCATATCACAATAATTTTCCATAAGTCGATCAGTTTGAATTCAAAAGAAAGATATGTCAATGAGCGTTTAAATCCATTTCACAATCTCACAATACACATCAATAAATCACACACCTTAATCATGATCCATAGTTCAATTCGTCCCAAAAGCCGATGGCTAATGAGGTATTCAATTCGTCCCCAAAAGTCGATGACTAATGAGGAATAACATGGCTAGCTAGCAAAAATATGAGTACTCATTCTATTCGTCCTCAATGGCACACACCTCAATACTTCACCAGAGAGGGAATTCAATTCGTCCCACTAGACAAGCTAATGAGGAATACAATCAATATACATGATAGTGGTTTCAAACCATTTCCAATGCTTTTAAATCAATAAGTATCCATCAATGTCATTCAAACAAATTTTCACGATTTCAAACCATTCACAATATGTTTCTATGAATAAGTGTCCATCAAACACATTTCCACAATTTAAAACAATGATATACAAATAGTCAATATTTATTTCCATTGAAAATAATTCAAAAGAAACAGTTGTTGTGCACAAACCTCTGATATTTGTCTCCTGGTCTTGACTTAGTATTTCTTTCCCTTTTTTGAGTCCTTGTTAATCGAGAAACACAATTTGAAGTGTTTCAGGTTAAATTAAACTGCTCTATCGATGGTGTTTGGTAAATAATGCACTGAACTCAATTATTCACTTAACACCTAATATACCGACCCTCGATGCGTTTTAGGTAAATTAGGTTTTAGTGTCATTAATATGTCACACTCGATAGGGTTTTAGGTTTGGTACGTTTTACCAAAGTCATTTCCTTGTTTAGTGCATTTTAATGCAACTTCTTTGGATTTCGGGATCTTGGTTTGACCTAACCAGACGATCTAGTTCCTCGGTTTTGGGTCTCGATCGAAAATACAAACTTGTAGATCTAGGTCTTATTGCACGCGTTGCAAAATTTCAGGTCAATCCGAGTTAAGTAGACCAAGTTATGGTCATTACACTATTGCTGGTCAAGTGGTACCATTTTAGGTCAATTTTAGGTCAAATTGGTCAATTCTGGTTCGGCCAGTTTTTGAACCCGAACTTGTGCAAGTTGTTTGACTTGCTTATGGTCATTTCTGGGCTTTGGTGTCTTCATAAGACTTGTAGGTATGAGTCTTAACTATTCTTGGTCAAAATTTCAGGTCAATTGGACCTGGTTTGAGTGAGTTATGGCCTAAACACTCACTGCTGCCCAATTGGTCATTTTTCAGGTCCTAATTGCACCTAATCCGAATTGGTCATTTTTAGGTCACCTTGCAAGCAGAATTTTGGCATGGTTTCTCAATGAAAGTTGGCACATTTTGTGCCTAGTTTCACCTCAAATTGGTCTCATACCAATTGAGGTTACACATTCAAGGTTATAGGCTAAAATATACACTGCCCTCAATATGCAATTCACACCCCAACTTCAAACACACACTTACCTTTGCCATTTGTTTACTTACCTACCAAACTGTTTTGGCACATTACCAAAAGCATTTTCTACATTACATTAGCATTATTTTGGGCAGATTCCAATCACCTTCAACACACCAATAATCATTCACAATTACAATCTTTAAGTACTATTACAAACACACCTAAACATTACAAACTTAACATACACTTTACAATGTTAATTTACATACATATCATCAATCTTTCTAGGTCAATATTCTGCCCACACTTCCTTCAATATATACCATTACTCAAGTGTCCACAAGCTGCCACAAACCATTCTTCAACATCACATTGCCGTCCCATATACCAATTTCCATCAAAGTGCATAATTCACCATATAAACATGAAATAATTCACTAAGTTACTCAATCACCATGATTAACATTATTTCTCATCAATTATATGCACAAATACCTCATCAAAAACGTGACTCATGGCTGTCCAAAATGACAACAACAATAACCCTTCAAACTCAAAATTTTCCTTCACCAAACTAACACCCATAACATGAACATAAACTTTAACAAAGAAATTCTCAAAAATGCAAACTTACCTTTAATTGTAACTTGCTAAACCTTCACCAAACTTCTCAAAATTGGTATCAATATCTTCCTTGTGATGTGTAGACAAAGTTTAATGAAGAACACTAAGAGATTAGAGTTGAAAATGGAGGATGGATCAAGCTTGCATGCAAAACGTCAATGGTGGTTTCTCTCACCTTCAATTCGGCTAGCTTTGTAAGTTGGAGAAGATGAACTATCTGATGGGTTTAGTGGACTTACACCTGCCATACTTTATGTTTAATTAATCCTATAGTGGTCCACTAACTAAAATTAAAACATATTATAAGTTAACTTTCACTTAATCCACATTTAACCCATTATTTTAGCTATTTACTTTGGGTACCACCAATTTAATTTTTCATTTTATTTTCTAAGTGTAATACTATTTATTTTTAATGGAAATTTAGGTCAAAAGACACTTCGGGATGTCAAATGACTATAATTCCCTGCTCGGGTTGCATTCAGATTTTTCGGTAACAAGTATTTTGTGCATTTTCGATTTCTCACTTTTCTTTGTACTAATTATTTAATTTTTCTTTAATCTTTCTAATGAGATTTATACTTCAATAAGGGTCTATTTATGTCCTAAAAATGTTTTCCGTGGTTCCCATGATCCAGTAGCTAGTCAACGGTCCACGCCGTGACTTCGATCTGATCACCATCGCTAGGTTTCCCGACTCACTTACTCGGTTACATTTCTTTGCTATGATTTTTCCTTTGTTTTTCTTTTCTTGTATTTCATTATTTTATGTCTCCTCACTCATATCGAAGTACGGTTCTAGGCATCCTAGCTGTCCGGACAACACTGGTCACCGGAGCAGCAGAACGCACTACCGAACTTTGGGGTGTTACAATTCTCTCCCCCTTAAAATAAATTTCGTCTCGAAATTTTACCTGGCATTAGTCTCTGAACAGCTGTGGGTGCTGTCTCCTCATATCCTCTTCACGTTCCCAAGTAGCTTCCTGGCCTGAATGATGGTTCCACAGCACTTTAACCAGGTGTATCTGTTTGTTCCTCAGCTGCTTCACCTCATATGCCAGAATTTTTATGGGTTCTTCCTCATATGAAAGGTCTGGATTTACTTCAATCTCTTCAACTGTTAGTACATGAGATGGGTCTGACCTGTACCTCCTTAACATGGACACATGGAAGACACTGTGTATCCTTGCTAGCTCTGGAGGTAATGCCAACCGGTATGCTAAAGGACCCAGTCTTTCGAGTACTTCATATGGTCCGATGAAACGAGGACTTAGTTTCCCCTTTCTGCCAAATCTCATAATCCTCTTCCAAGGAGAAACTTTTGAGGAATACCTTATCACCCACTGCATACTCAATATCTCTTCTCTTCAGATCAACATAGGACTTCTGGCGGTCTGATGCAGCCTTGAGTCTATCTCTGATCAATCTGATCTTTTCCTCTGTCTGCTGGACAATTTCTGGTCCAATCATCTTCCTTTCACCTACCTCATCCCAACATAAGGGAGTTCTACACTTTCTGCCATACAAAGCTTCATATGGAGGCATCCCTATGCTTGATTGGTAGCTGTTGTTATAAGCAAACTCAATCAAAGGCAAGTGTGTATCCCAACTACTTTCAAATTCAATCACACAAGCCCGTAGCATATCCTCCAATATCTGAATAACCCTTTCGCATCGGCCATCTGCGTGGGTGGAATGTCTTTGTCTGAAATTCCCTAGTTCCTAGGGCTCTCTGAAGACTACCCCAGAATCTAGAAGTGAACCTAGGATCTTTGTCAGACACAATTGATACTGGCACTCCATGCAGTTTTACAATCTCATATATGTACAATCTGGCCAATCTTTCCAGGCTATAGTCCATCCGAACTGGCAAAAAGTGAGCAGACTTGGTCAATCTGTCAACTATAACCCATACTGCATCATGACTACTCTGTGTCCTTGGAAGTCCTGTAACAAAATCCATAGTTATTCGCTTCCCATTTCCACTGCATGCGACAAAGGATGTAATAAACCACTGAACTTGATGTTCGCCTTTACTTGGCGACAAGTTAGGCATTTGGAAACGACCAGCTATATCTCTTTTCATGCCCATCCACCAAGAATGCTCTTTCAACCCTCTGTACATTTTAGTTCCACCGTGGTGCATAGCAAATGGAGACTCATGTGCTTCCTTCAAAATGGTTTGTCTCAATTCCACATCACTAGGAATGCACACTCTGCCCTGATGTAGCAATAAGCCATCATCTCTCACAGAGAATTCAGGTTTCTTGCCCTGTTGAACTTCTTTCAGCAGCTTCTGATATTTTTCATCACTGCGCGACCATTACGACCGATCAATCAACACTGGGTGTACATTCCATGCAACTAATGTCTGTCCCTCATCATCAACCTATAAACAGGCATTCTGTGCTTTCAATTCATATACCATGGACAAAGGAGAAACTCTGAGACTTGCCATAGTCTTGCGACTTAAGCGTCTACCACCACATTTGCTTTCCCCGGCTGATAGTCTATTAAGCAATCATAATCTTTAATGAGTTCCAACCATCTCCTCGCCTCAAATTCAATTCCTTACGGTGCCTAAGTACTTCAAGCTCTTGTGATCCGTGTAAATGTAGCATTTCTCCCCATACAAATAGTGTCTCGGATCTTCAGAGCAAAAACAATAGCTAACTCTGGATCATGTGTTGGGTAGTTCCTCTCATGCGGTTTGGTGGCGTGATGCATAAGCAATGACATTCGATCTTGCATCAAGACACAGCCTAACCCATTGTGAGAAGCATCACTATAAATCGTGTATTCTTTACCCGAGTAGGTAAAGTGAGAACTGGAGCTTGATTAAGCACCTCTTCAACTCATCAAAACTCACGACATTTATCACCCACCAAATTTTACATCTTTCCGAAGCAGCTTGGTCAGTGGAGAAGATAACATAGAAAACCCCTTCACAAACCGACGGTAATATCCAGCTAAACCCAGAAAACTGCGAATTTCTGTGATGTTCCTGGGCGGTTTCCAATTAAGGATAGCTTCTACCTTGCTGGAATCTACCTTGATCCCTTCAGCTGACACTACATGTCCTAAAAAGGAGATTTCTTTCAGCCAAAATTCACACTTCGACAATTTAGCGTATAGCTGTTTCTCCCTTAAGGTCTGCAGTACAATCCGCAGATGTCTGTCATGCTCCTCTGCATTCCTCGAGTATATCAAGATGTCATCAATAAACACCACCACAAATTGATCAAGATATGGTCTGAAGATACTGTTCATCAGATCCATAAAAGCAGCTGGAGCATTCGTTAACCCGAATGGCATTACTAGAAACTCATAGTGGCCATATCGAGTTCTGAAAGCAGTTTTTGGAATACTCTGCTCTTGCACCTTCAACTGATGATAGCCAGATCGCAAATCAATTTTGGAGAATATCGCCGCACTTTTCAACCGATCGAATGATCATCAATGTGAGGCAATGGATATCGTTCTTATTGTCACCCTATTCAACCGCTCGTAGTCAATGCATAAGCGAGAGTACCATCCTTCTTCTTAACAAACAACACCGGTGCTCCCAAGGTGACACACTAGGGCGGATGAAGCCCTTTTCAAGTAATTCTTGTAATCGTATCTTCAACTCCTTCAACTCGCTGGTGCCATTCTCGTATGGCGTCCATGGAGATTGGATCCACACCAGTGCAACATTAATTTCAAATCGCACTTCTCTCCGAGGTAATCCTGGCAATTCATCAGGAAACACATCTGGAAAGTCATGTATTGTAGGGATGTCTTTCAATGCTGGACTCCCCACTTGGGTGTCTACCACATGTGCCAAGTATGCTTCACACCCCTTTCTGATCATTTTTCTGGCTAGTGCAGCCGAAATGATATTTGATGGCAATAGCTGCCTCTCCCCTTGTATTACCACATCATCGCATCGAGGAGACCAAAAGTGATCTTCACTTACAAATCAATCACGGCATGATGCCTAGCTAACCAATCCATGCCCAAGATGATATCATAATCTCTGAAGGGCATTTCAATGAGATCGGACAGAAAAGTGTGTCCTTGGATCACCAAAGGACAATCTCTATACATTCTATTAACCCTGACCTCCTGTCCTAACGGACTTGTTACTAGCACCTCAAAGTCCATTCTTGTACATGGAACAGCAATGCAATCAATGATGCTAGCACTCACATAAGAATGGGTAGAACCAGGATCAAATAACACAAACACATTCGTTAAAAGTTGAGAAGGTACACCACTACATCGATGTCTCGCCTCTTCCCTCCGTCTCATGGCATAGACTCGATCGAGCACTATCTTGTTCTGAATGTTTTACTGTGCCTTGGCTGCCTGCTGGGTTACCTCTACCCCTGCCTCTACCTCTGCTGGGTGGTTGTGAGCTTCTAGTAATGTGGCTCGAATCGACCCTTTCGCAGTAGTAGGAGGTGGTCCAACTCTGCGACTCACCGGTGCGATCCTTGGCAAAGTGTCCCATGCCTCCACAGTTATAACAGGCTCCAATAGCCTTATAGCATATCCAACCATGATATCTTCCACAATTTTCACATTGGCGGGAATGGTAGGAACCTCCAGTACTATGCTGACCAGATAAAGGAGGTTTCTGTCCTGAATGTCCTCCCCTACCAGACTTCTTGCCACCTTTGTTGTGTCCCTCATAGTTCTTCCTCTTCCAAGAGGGACCACCGGAACTCGTTTCTACCGACTTTCCTCTCTTCATCCGCCTTCTCCGATCTCTTTTTCTCATGAGTAGTCTCAAACTCAACTCTTTCCAAATATAGGGATTGTGAAAAAAGTTCATAGAAGTTATTGTGTTTGAAGCCGAGCACTTGTACTGACATCGGGCTTCAAGCCAGTTTCAAACCTCTTGCATCTTTCCCTGCTGGTAGAGAGTAGACTCACTGCATAATGGCTATGGCGGGAAAATTCTCTTTCATACTCAGCCACTGATCTGCCCCTCTGTTTCAAACTTAAGAATTCTTGTAGCTTTTGGTCTACATAAGCATCAGGGATGTATTTGTCAATTCGAGGAAGTCATTCCAGTCAAGACTGCAGTTCTACCAGATCATGGGGAATGGTTTTCCACTACCATAAGCATCCCTTGTAGTAAGGATACCGAGTATTCAAGTCCGAGCTCCTCATACAATGAAGTTTCTTGAACACTCTATCCATCCTCTCTAACCACTGCTCAGCCTTCTATAGGATCTATCGTCCCTTAAACTCAGAGCCCCATACTTCATCAATTTATCATCGCCTTGTAGGAGATCGCGTTGTACCACTGTGTCAATTGGGACTTGAGTAGGTGCATTACCACCATTTGTTGGAATATTGCGACCATCTCACGAGCGAATCGAGCAGAAATCTGAGATCGCAGGGGTGTCACGAACCACTAACATTTTGTAGGCCTGGGCATCCCCTTGCACTCGGCCTCAATAGATCGATCGATGAACGATCACCCTCTTCCATATTCAATGCGAGGATCTTAGCTTTCTGAACAATAACACAAGAATATTCACTCGTTAGTGCATATTTATCTCAGTAATGTCTTGTATGTATCGGACAATGATATTGAGCTTGTACTATGCAAAAGAACATTCAAATAACAGTGAAAACGAATTTAAAAACTTTGCTCGATACCACTAAAACATGTCACACCCTACCCTCTCGTAAGGCATAACATGATCCCGTAGTATACCTAATGAATTACCAACTCCGCTTCATCGATAACCCATTAAATACACTACAAGGGATTTTAAAAACTTTTCTTACTTCTTTTATAGTGGTGAGCACTATTTACAGGTGTTCAAAACCTTTGGTTAACTGAAGTGAAATAACTAACTCATTTGATTTACTTAGTGTCACACCCTACTCCTCTGTAAGATGTAACATGATCCCGTAGTACACCTAATGAATTACCGTACTTCGCCTACCGATAACCCATTAGATATACTACAAGGGATTTTAAAACAATTTCGTGCAATTTAAATCATCGATTAAAATCTGATGTTATAAAATTTTTTTCAAAATTTCGGCAAAGTGCCGGCTGTATTTTGAGAAAACAGTTCTTCAATCCTGCAAAAGAAAAATGCTCCCAATATGTTTTCTCAAATACAACTTCTGTAACTTCAATTCAATTCACAATTCAATTCTCAATAACTTTTGTGAACTGAAGTGAAACAACTAACTCATTTGGACCATTAGAAATTTTCTGTAAAAATTTTGGCAGAGTGCCATCTGTATTTTGGATAAAATAGTTCTTTAGAAAACCTGTAAAAAGCACTTCAATATTTTTCCAAATGTCAACTCTAACAAAATTCAACACAATATTTTTCTCAACTCAATCCACAACAATTTTTCAGTATTTTCAAAGGAGGAGATAAAGGAAATATAATACAACTTTTTACAAGTCAAAATAACTCATAATTCACTTTACAACTTCAATGTACAATTTTAATTTACAACTGCTCAAATAATTTACATACATATTATTATATGCTTACATCAAAACCTATGTACATGGGTATACCTATGATATACCTGGAGCTTATCCGAATATATCTTCAACGAAATTTACTTATCGCTTCTATGCTCTTCTTACTGCGACAAGATACAAAGCTATCACGAGTGGTGAACTCTGGTGCACAACTATAATTTAAAACATAGTACAATATACATTGACAAATTTTACAGTAAATAATTTAAGAATCTGAATACTGATCAAATTTCACAACTCAAAATACTCATTGCCAATAATGTAAATCATTTGTATAAATGACTTGGAGCACAAAATTCAATTTATCAAATCATGACTATCCATTTAAGTAATTCCAACAAAATCAATTATACATAAACCATAATTGAAATCACCATTCCTTACCATTCAAAAGCCATTCTCAGATCTCAAAAATCATTATGTATCTCAAAAATCATAATCAGTATCTCAAAAATCATACTATATCTCAAAATCAATCTTTATCTCACTAATATGCAAGACTAATCCGAAGGGCCATATTCGATGTGATTCTAACTCCCTATGGTCGGGAGGTCGAATCGATTCTAACTCCCTATGGTCGGGAGGTCGAATCATCGTACGCATCATCACAATAATGAATCTTCCGCAAGGGCCATAACGATAACATAAACTTAGATCTAACCTCAAATCAGAGGAAAATCTAAGCCCTGCACGTACCATGGTAATCAAAACATAACTAACTCCATTGTCTTCTCAACAAATGAGAGACGGGTAATAACCTAGTCAAGCATCTATAGTGAGATATAAAACAATATTATAATCCATTTAGTGAGCATAAATCACAATATAATTCGATTCAAAGTCAATTCTAATATCCAATAATTTTTATGCTCATCACAATTTAAATCATAAATTTACATTTTTCCATGAAAAGTACCATCACAATTCAAAACATGTTCTATCACAATTTTCCAAAACATAATTTATTCAATCCATAACAATACTTAATACTTATGGAAATACCATTTCACAAAACCAAATTCATACATACTATAACAATTTTCAATAATCATTGAATTAAATCCAATGCTTGTTAAACATAATTCATAAGAAAAATATGTCATTTAATCATATGAAATATTCAAACAAAATCGCTTAAAAACTAGTTGTGCACAAACCTCGATGATCGTCTCGATCCGACTCGGTGTTTCCTTCCTTTGCTTTGAGTCCTTGTTAATCGAGAAACACAATTTGAAGTGTTTCAAGATTAAATTAAATCGTCTCTATCGATGGTGTTTGGTAAATAATGCATCAACTCGCTTATTCACTTAATCACCTAATATACCGACCCTCATTGCTTTTAGGTAAATTAGGTTTTAGTGTCGTTAATATGTCACATTCGATAGGGTTTTAGGTTTGGTACGTTTTACCAAAGTCATTTCCTTGTTTAGTGCATTTTAATGCAAATTGTCGGATTCTAACACTGGTTTGACCTAACCGACGATCTAGTTCCTCAGTTTTGGTCTCGGTCGAAACTACAAACTTGTAGATCTAGGTCTTATTGCACGCGGTGCAAAATTTCAGGTCAATCCGAGTTAAGTAGACCAAGTTATGGTCATTAAACTATTGCTGGTCAAGTGGTACCATTTTAGGTCAATTTTAGGTCAAATTGGTCAATTCTGGTTCGGCCAGTTTTTGGACCCGAACTTGTGCAAGCTTTTTGACTTGATTCTGGTCATTTCTGGGTTTTGGTGTCTTCACAAGACTTGTAGGTATGGGTCTTAACTATCCATGGTTAAAATTTCAGGTCAATTGGACCTGCTTTGAGTGAGTTATGGCCTAAATACTCACTGCTGCCCAAATGGTCAGTTTTTAGGTCTCAAGTGTACCTAATCCGAATTGGTCATTTTCTTAGGTCACCTTGCAAGCAGAATTTTGGTATGGTTTCTCAATGAAAGTTGGCACATTTTGTGCCTAGTTTCACCTCAAATTGGTCTCATACCAATTGAGGTTACACATTTCAGGTTATAGGCTAAAATGTACACTGCCCTCAATATGCCTTTCACACCCCACTTCAAACACACATATACCTTGCAATTTGGTTCACTTCCCTACCAATTTGTTTTGGTACATTAACCACAGTATAATCTACTTTACATTAACATTATTTTGGGCAGATTACCATTACCCTCAACACACCAAATATAATTCACATTTACAATATCTCAATACCATTACATACACACCTAAACACCACTAATTCTCACATACACTTTACACAATAATTTCATACACATATCCTTCATTCCTTAATGCCACAATTCTGCCAACACTCCCATGAATATACACATTTATTCAAGTGTCCCCAAGGCTGCCGAAATTTGTCCTTCAACATCACATTGCCCTACAATCCATCAATTCTCATCCAAGTGCCAAAATCACCATGTATATGTGAAACAATTCATTAGGATATTAATTTACCATGATCAACATTATTTCTCATCAATTATATGCATAATAAATCATCAAATGTGTGACCCCATGGCTGTCCAAAAATGGCTATCTCAATAACTATTTAAACTTCAAAATTTCCTTCACAAAACTAACACCCATAACATAAACATAAAGTTTAACAAGGAAATTCTCAAAAATGCAAACTTACCTTTAATTGTAACTTGCTAAACCTTCACCAAACATCTCAAAATTGGTATCAATATCTTCCATGTGATGTGTAGACAAAGTTTCATGAAGAAACCTAAGAGGTTGGAGTTGAAATGGAGAGAGGAAATCAAGCTCATGCAAAACATCAATGGTGGATTTTTTTCATCTTCATTCACGGCATGGGTTATGGAATGAAGAAGATGACCCTTTTGAGTGGGAAGAATCTGCCCACTAATGAATATATTTAACCATTTTAATGTTCTTAGTGGACCACTAAACAAATTAAATCATATTTTAAGGTAAACTTTCACTTAATCCCACATTAAGCCCTTGATTTTAGTTATTTGTATTAGGTACCACTAAACTAATTTTTCATTTTATTTTCCAAGTGTAATATTAATTATTTTTAATGGACATTTAGGTCAAAAGAAACTTCGGGATGTCAAATGACCATAATGCCCCTGTTCGGGTTACGTTCCCGATTTTTCGGTAAAACCGTATTTTGTCTGTTTTTCGATTTCTCACTTTTCTTTGTACTAATTATTTAATTTTTCTTTAATCTTTCTAATGAGATTTATACTTCAATAAGGTTCTATTTAAGTCCTAAAAATATTTTCCAGGGTTCCCGCAGTCTGCATAGTCAACGGTCCCACGCCGTGACTTCCTATGGCCACCCATCGCTAGGTTTCACCGCTTAACTTGGTCACATTTCTTTGCTATTATTTTTCCTTTTCTTTTCTTGTATTTTCTTTTCTTGTATTTCATTATTTTATGTCTCCTCCCTCATGTCAAAGTGTAGTTCTAGGCATCCTAGCTGTCCGGACAGCAGAACGCACTACCGAACTTTGGGGTGTTACAATTCTCCCCCCCTTAAATAAATTTCGCCTCAAATTTTACCGCATTAGTCTCTCGAACACTGTGGGTGCTGTCTCCTCATATCCTCTTCACGTTCCCAAGTAGCTTCCTCGGCCCGAATGATGGTTCCACAAAGACTTTAACCGTGTGTATCTGCTTGTTCTCACCGCTTCACCTCATAAGCTAATTTTTATGGGTTCTTCCTCATATGAGAGGTCTGGATTTACTTCAATCTCTTCAACCGATAGTACATGAGATGGGTCGATCTGTACCTCCTTAACATGGACGCATGGAAGACACTGTATCCTTGCTAGCTCAAGGTAATGCCAACCAATATGCCAAAGGACCCACTCTTTCCGAACCTCATATGGTCCAATGAAACGAGGACTCGCTTCTTTCTCGCCAAATCTCATAATCGTCTTCCAAGGAGGAACTTTGAGGAATACTTTATCACCCATCGCATATTTAATATCTCTTCTCTTCATATCAACATAAGACTTCTCGACGTCCGACGCACTTTGAGTCTATCTCTCGATCAATTTGATCTTTTCCTATGTCTCGAACAATTTCTCGCCCAATCATCTTTCTTTCACCAACTTCATCCCAACATAGGGAGTTCTGACTTTCGCCATACAAAGCTTCATATGGAGGCATCCCAATGCTTGATTGGTAGCCGTTGTTATAAGCAAACTCAATCAAAGGCAAGTGTGTATCCCAACTACCTTCAAATTCAATCACACAAGCCCGTAGCATATCCTCCAATATCCGAATAACTCTTTCAGTTGGCCATCCGTCTCAGGTGGAATGTCAGGTTGAAGTTCAATCTAGTTCCTAGGGCTCTCAAGACTACCCTAATCTAGAGGTGAACAAAGGATCTCTATAAGATATAATCGATATCGCACTCCATGCAATTTTACAATTTCATATATGTAAAAATCGCCAATCTCTCCAACTATAGTCCATTTAGAATGGCAAAAGTGAGTAGACTTGGTTAGTCTATCAATTATAACCCATACCGCATCATGACTATTCTGTGTCCTCGAAAGTCTCATTACAAAATCCATAGTTATCTATTCCTTATAATGTTTTCATAGGGTGCCACTTGTATGCTAGCTTGACACTTATTAATGTATACAAATTCTATTAGTGGGATTTATCTGTCCCATCTCCCTGATTCAATGACACAAGTTCTCAAGATATTCTCGAGGGCTTATCACGTGACATGTGTTATTATTATCATTTCATTTCATTATTTATAGAAAATCAATGAGATTTAAAATTTACCTGAATCACTTGTTTCAATTGTCCATCTGTCTGAGGATGATACGTTGTACTGATATCTATAAGCTTATAGCACCATCGTGGTAATCGTAGTTCACATTATTGTAACCGAGTTCTGACTCACTACCTTACAAGTGTAGTCTTTCGATGTGCTAGTTCAAGTTTTAAATTTCGACTAAAATTTTCACATTTATTTCAGAATAGTACCTATTCGGGTGCAATCGTATCAATTTATAGATTACTTACAAATATTCTTACTTATTGTACCACGAGGAAACACGTAGCTCTACACAATAATCCAAAGGTTTGCATCGTAATTTGCAGCTTACAATACAAACATCGAGAACATTATATAGTCACTACGTTATAACCTCATGGACTAGGTTTTCTAACATCTTATCTTTCTCGAATCCACTAATATCCCAAACCGATTCTGATTACAATATCCATTAATAATTACTAACAAACATCTTTGCCCTCATCTAGAGCAATTCTATCAGAACTTACTTTTAGGTCCTCTTGCCTTACATTAAGTAGGCTCGCCAATTAGCTTTATAATTTATGGTATGTTAGAAAATACTTTTAGCCAACAATTCTTCCAAAATTAATGTCAACCATACTTGTTATTGTAGTTATTATCCTAAAGGACTAGTCACTAATACATCAAAATTCATTTCCATGTAAAAGAATAACAACAGAACATATAGTTCTGACACTAACATACAACTAAGTAGTGCTGGGATCAAATAATAACTAATTGTTTCTTTCAAAAATTAAGAACTTACCAGCAGCTACATCTGAAGTTTCTGTTCTTTCTCCTTGGTGCATAGTGGACGCTCTGACTGGTGCGCTACTATATTCGGGTTGATTCACTGTGTTATAGTGGTGAGGAGTACCGACTCTATTTCTATCTTGACTCTGACTGACGATTTGTGAAATCCGGAGAGTAGATTGAGGTGGTTTAGTACAATCTTTAGCAAAGTGTCCAAGTTTTCCACAATTGTAGCAGGCTCCAGACGCCTTATAGCATATCCCACCATGATATCTTCTACAAGTTTCACATTGGCGGGAAGGGTAGGAACTTCTAGTTGTTCGACGACTGGACCTTGATGGTCTCTGTCTTACTGATCCACCTCTATCATATCCTTGAGCTCGGG